>NC_053390.1:492788776-493105298 GCF_905171765.1 Bufo bufo
ACTGATAAGGCGTGGTACACAGGGAGAAGGCAAGAGCGTAGTCGGACGAAGCAGCGGTCAGGGCAGGCGGCAAAGGTTCAAAGGCGAGTGGACGGTAGCAACGGGTACGGCAACAGGTAAGGCAAACTAACATCATAGGGAACGCTTTCTCTGAGGCACAAGGCACAAAGATCCGGCAGAAGGCTGTGGGAGGAGAAGGTATAAATGGGTAGTGCACAGGTGCAGCCTAATTAAGTCAGCACTGCCTCTCACAACCTTAACCCTTAATAACCCCTTTGGACCAGGCACCAATCACTGGTGCACTGGTCCTTTGAATCTAAGAGTCCCGGAGTGCGCGCGCCCTAGAGAGCGAGGACGCACACGCCGAGACACTGGAGTGCTGCCTGGGGACATACGCTGTGAGCGCTCCGAGACCAGCAGGGGACCTGGAGCGCTCAGCGTAACATCTGTCAGAACAATAACCCACAAAAAACGGATGCTGTCTGTGGAGCATCTGCCTTCACTCGGTCAGCTATTGGTCAGTAATCCATCAGTATTGCTAATGCCAAAAAAAACTCGAGTGGATCCAATACAGAGATGACACGTGAAGCTGAATATTTGCATGTCTTCTGTGTTTTGTACCCACTTTTGCTTTTGGCTACCAAATCATAAGCCAATTCTGATAGGACCATACAGGTCTTATAGCTGCTACACATAAAGGATCCGTTGTGAGTCTCATTTTTATTTCCTTCTGACAGATCAGAAGAAGGGTCAAATAAATGATTATGTCAGCCAAGCCAAAAAGGCTAAATCGTGGCCCAGTCATGAAGTGGGGAGGGTGGGAACAGCATGAGGAGACCACAGAGAGGTCCAATGACAGAGTGAGGAGGTGGCGGCAGCATCAGGAGACCACAGAGTGGCAAAGTGACAGTATGGAGGTGGCTTCAGGATCCACAGAGTGGCAAGGTGACATATTGTGGAGGTAGCAGCAGCATCTCCTGTCCGATTGGATCATCAATAAATCATTGATGGCCTTTCTCTGTCCGTATAGTTGGTCCAACATATGGAGGGTGGAAGTCCAATGGGTGGAAACATTGCATATCAGCTTATGTTGTGGGATGCCGTTCTGCCGCTGCAGCTCAAGGAGGGTGTGCTTTGCGGTGTACGAGTGGCTGAAGTGCATGCAAAGTTTGCTGGCCATTTTTAGGATGTTTTGCAGATGGGTAGAAGACTTCAGGAACCGCTTGACAACCAGACTGAACACGTGTCCCATGCAGGGCGCATGGCTCAGCCCTCCTTGACGCAGCACCGACACCATGTTCTTCCCGTTGTCGGTCACCATGGTTTCCGATTTTGAGTTGTCGCAGAGAAAGCCAGGATTTGATTTCTTCCTGAAGTACACAGAACAGTTCCTCCCCTGTGTGACTCCATTCTCCCAGGCAAACCAGGTGCAGAACAGTGTGAGAGTGATGAGAGGGGCATAGCTGGTGACATTGACTTCACAAGAGATACAGAGCAGTGGAGTTCAGCCACCTCTATTTGCTTCCCCCGGTTTACTGCTCCCGAATTAAAATTGGGGCAACCAGCTTCAGCTTCCTCTGATGTCTATGCCTACGGAGTCCTTTTGTTATGGCTTTGCACAGGAAGCAAGAATGTTACGCACAATTCTGATGGAACTCCTGATCTTAAGAAACTGGACTTTGACTCCAAAGCAGAGACTCTCCTGTCATGTCTTGTGTGCTGTGGAGATCAAATGCAGACGGAGCAGATAAAAACACATGATAATTTTCAACTTACTGAAGCTGCTTGATTTAATTGTGAATAGATGGTAAAAGCAAAGTCTGCTGGTGTGTTGTCTTTAGCGTCTTCATTATGTTTAATGGAGGACCCAAGACGACATAATTCGGTCCATACAGCAAAAGGAGGTCTACAATCACCTATCAATTTTCTCCCAAAAACCTGTTTCACATAAAATATTTCCCCACTATGTAATTCAGCCCATACTGCAAAAAATGGCTTTACCACATATAACTGCACCCCTGAACGACAAATAGGCCCTTATTTTTTAAGGCTTTTCAACATAAGTGCAACACTGAACGGCAAATATATTTTTTCTTTTTCCACTAATACACGCCACAAAAGGCTTTACAACAGATAACTGCACCGCTGAGCGGCAAATATATATTTTATTTTTGCCACTAATGCACGACAAAAAGGGCTGTAATTTTAGCACTTTACCATACAACAGCTAATAAGCCCTTTTTTCCCCACTAATACAAGCCAAAAAATGCTTTAGAACGTATAACTGCACTGCACAAGGTCAAAGAAGACGTATAAATATTTCCTTGTAATAAACCCTGTTAATGCCTGTATCAAACAGCACTTGCACCCTAATAAGAACGATTTTCTGGAATTATAGAGCTGTATAATGGCAATTTGGATCCCCAGTCAGTGCAGCAAGGTGTAATCTGATTGTTCCTATTACCCAGGCTGTAACCTCCCCTACTGAACCCTGTTCAACATAAATGTTGTGGAATGATTCCTCCCTATCATTTCCCTGCACTTGTAAATCGTTTTTATAGCACAATGACATTTTTTCTAACACTGTCCCTAGCGCCTGCTGACGTCTCTCCCTGCACTAAGTACACTGGTAAATGGCAGAATCCAAGATGGCTGAGGCTATTTAAAGGGCTGTGACATCACAGGGCTGGCTGGCTGCTGATTGGCTGCATGCATGGCATTATGGGTGATCCCGCCTTCCCATAGTTACTTTCTCCATGTCCTCACACATGCAGCAGCCATTTTAGGAAAAAATGCGATTCGTTACCAAGAAGCGTGAGGAAATTTGGCTTCGGTGCGAATCAAATTTTTCCTGAAATTCGGATCGAATTCCACTATGTCTGCTTCGATTAGTTCATCTCTATCGTTTGTTATAATAGAGAGTAAAGGGGTTCACAGCAGCATGTCCGGTGTGACTATTTATTGGGAACCAAGAGTGCACACACAAAAAGATACAACGTTTCGGCTGCGCAGTAGCCTTTATCAAGTATACAGATACAAAAAAGTGAGCAGTCATATATACATCAGAGTGGCCACCCATGTGACATAGTGTAGCCAATCAGCTAAAAGCTCAATCTCATCAGCACATGTGTAATAATTAAAATGGCCTGAGCTCCAATCAGACTAATAATAAATAGAAGCTATGTGTATCTGATACTCATTGAAACTCATCCAAATGCCTCAGCCATGTCGCTTCCCAAAGTCGGCGTCTCAACAGACGTGATGACGTCACGTGATGATGTCACGGACATGCGCAGTTGAGACGCAGACTTTAGGAAGCGACATGGCTGAGGCATTTGGATGAGTTTCAATGAGGATCAGGTACACATAGCTTCTATTTATTATTAGTCTGATTGGAGCTCAGGCCATTTTAATTATTACACATGTGCTGATGAGATTGAGCCTTTAGCTGATTGGCTACACTATGTCACATGGGTGGCCACTCTGGTGTATATATGACTGCTCACTTTTTTGTATCTGTATACTTGATAAAGGCTACTGCGCAGCCGAAACATCATATCTTTTTGTGTGCACTCTTGGTTCCCAATAAATAGTCACACCGGACATGCTGCTGTGAACCTCTTTACTCTCTACCATTGCTTATGGGACTGCTGTGGATCGGTGGTCCTATCGCGGCTGGTGCATTCCAGATTGGTCAGGAGGTCCATTTGTGCTGCTCTGCAACTGTCTTCTATCGCTCATTTGGATCCTAGGAGCGGGCACTGGGGATACGGTTACAACTGACCGATGGATGTACCCCTTGGACCGGGTAAGACCTCTGAGAGGGCCAATATGAGTGCATACTTGTATACTGAAGAGGACATTCACAGGTTAATTATTGAGGATGCCAGTGATGTGACATTCCTCAGCACTCCATCTATTGACCTGCTGAAAATAACATTTTAAAATGAGTCAAAGAGGCTCACTACCATGGAATTGCACCTCAACATGCTGAGGGAATACTACAAAGCACAACGTGTGCCCAGAGGTTTAAGATCACACCTCCGCCCTAACCTCTTTCCCAACAATGAGGACTTTTGTAAAAAGTTTGAGTCCGTTAACAACAAATATTCCTTTGTTAATGCTACTAAATATCGAATATTTGCAGAAAGAGGCTGAGAGCATTAAGAAATCTCTTGCCACTCTGGAGGTGCAGATTCAAGGTCTGCTGTCTGCTGATGATTTTGTGGCTCACAAAGAAAATATCACTCAACATGTCCAACGGCACAGAATTGAGGTTGAAAAAAACAAAAGAGATAAGTGGCACCGTGACCTGGAGGACTATCAGTCTGGATGGATATACAGTATGATTGGCAAAACCAACAATCTCTTAACAGACCCCCCAGAAGAAGGGGAAGAGGGAGGAGATTTGATCAAGGTCATTTTGGCTTTACAACAGGTGAATCTGAGTCAACAGATGAGTCCACCAAGTCTACTTTTTTAGGAAGAGCAATGCACGCAGCGGGAGGAAACTCTGACTTGGCGGCAGAAAACACCACAGAGTCCATAAAAGACTAGCCGCCACCTATGTATCCGGGATACAATCAGGGAGTACGAGAGAGAGTGACGAGACGCATGCACAAGAAATAAATAATCTGGTGGTCAGCATATCATCTACTGAGTTGAACGACGACCAGATAAATGTTTTGCGACATGGACTTTCCTTATGTCTTATGGCGGACATTGATTGGTTCGAGATGCAACTTGATTTATGTTTTTTTAGGCGGCTTAGATTAAAAGCATTTTTTGATAACAATGTCAACACCAGGGGTACCCCCAATAAGGAAGTTGCTGAATTGTCCTTGGCCAAATTTGAGCTACGTAACAAGAGCAACTTCATGCCCCCATATAACAATCATATTGTGGAATTGTATATCCAAATAGTCATTAAATATGGTAGATCAGAAATTTGCAAGAACGTAGTAGACAGCAACAGTATAATCCCAATATGTCATATAAAGAGAGGGAAGCCCTCAAGGCATTGACACAAAACAGGGACTTCACTATCAAACCAGCCTACAAGGGGGGAGCTGTGGTTGTCATGGACACGGACAGATACATAGGGGAGATACATAGGCAGTTGGGTGATGCAGAAGTGTATGAAAAATTGAAACAGGATCCCAAATGGGAGATTGCCAGGGTGGTGACTGATATTGTTGATACAGCACATGCACAAGGCATTATTGATTCAGATTTATGCCAGTTTCTCAAGGTACCTTTTCCCATCACCCCGCTGATCTATGTTCTCCCTAAGATACACAAGCGGTTGGTAGACCCCCCCGGGCAGACCCATTGTGTCGGGCAGGGGGTCTATCTTCAGCAATATCGCCATATTTTTGGACAGACTGCTCCGTGTCCACGCAACCTCAGCTCCCTTCTATGTCAGGGACACGGGACACTTTTTCACCAAGTTGAGTGAGATCACTCTACCGGTCCACTTCTATTTGGTGAGTTTTGATGTGGTGTCTCTGTACACGTCTATTATGCACGACTATGGATTAAATGTAGTCGATGTGGCCCTGGCCGGCACGGGACTCACTCTTGATGCGTGCCATTTTGTCCTCAACCTCCTAGAGTTGGTCCTCAAGAGGAATTATTTTCTCTTTGGCAACACCTTTTACCAACAGTCACGCGGTGTGGCCATGGGGTCCAACGTGGCACCAACTTATGCCAATATTTTTATGGCGGAGGTCCAGGACAAATTGGTATACGCATCACAATTTCAACAGTGGGTCCTGTGCTGGTGGCGCTACATCAACGACACTTTTATGATTTGGAGTGGCTCGATGGACTCCTTGAATGAGTTCCACCAACATCTTAATAATGGTGTACCTGGGCTTCAATGCACTGTGACTGCCTCTTCTAAAGAGTTACAGTTTCTTGATGTCAGGGTATACCGTGAAGGAGGTGTATTAAAAACTGACTTGTACAAAAAGCCTACAGATAGGAACAATCTCTTAAGATATGACAGTAATCAGCCACGCCTCATGCTTGACTCCTTACCCTGGAGCCAGATGCTGCGTGTGAGACGAGTGGTATCTGATGATGACAAATTCATGAATTGTATTGATGAGATGTGTAATAAGTTCTCCAATAGAAGATATCCAGGCAGGCTGCTAGATAGAACGAGGACCAGGATCTCCTCGGCTGACAGAGTGTCCACTTTTCAAGTCTCTCCTAGGAGAATGAATGCAGGACGCATCCCGTTTGTATCCACCTATGGCAATCACAGTGCTGATATAGCACAGATTTTGAGAAGGGAGTGGCACATTTTACACAGGGGCCTCCCTAAAGTAAGTGAATTTGACAATCCACCATTGATGGCATACAAACGGGGTACCAATTTGCATGACAAACTGATTAAGACTGACACGTGTTATGTTAACAGAGGGGGCCAGACTTATTTGATGCCCAGAAAGACTGGGAATTTCCCTTGCTTGGGTTGCTGTAATTGTGGGAACATGTTGAAAGGTAATACTTTCGTTCACCCATACAGTGGCAAGAAATTATTGCAGAATATTACACGTGCCGGTCTAGGTTTGTCATCTACATGATCGTTTGCCCCTGTAATTTGATCTACGTGGGAGAAACGACCATGGAGATTAGGGAGCGTATCAACAAACACAAAAATACTATAAGGAAAAAAAATTATGGACAAGCCGGTGGCTAAACATTTTATTGATTGTGGACACTCTGTCAGCCAACTGAGATTACGGGTCATCGATTCTGTTGAGGTCCCTAAGAGAGGAGGGGATAGGGAGCGCATGTTGAGGAAGAAAGTTAAAATTGATTTTCACATTACAATCCCTACAACCCCAGGGACTCAACATTGAATTTAATGTAAACAGTGTAGATAGAACATTTTCATTTATTGTTGTCCGATCAGGTGACGATCACGTGGGCTGATCATGCACTCTGCATGTGACTTGCTGTATGAGCGCTCATTGGTTGCAGGTGTGGCCGCATCAGAGAGAGGTGTGACCGCATCGCTGATGCTCGTGAGGACGTCACGGACATGCGCAGTGGGTCTGTTGAGACGCCGACTTTAGGAAGCGACATGGCTGAGGCATTTGGAGGAGTTTCAATGAGGATCAGGTACACATAGCTTCTATTTATTATTGGTCTGATTGGAGCTCAGGCCATTTTAATTATTACACATGTGCTGATGAGATTGAGCTTTTAGCTGATTGGCTATACTATGTCACATGAGTGGCCACTCTGGTGTATATATGACTGCTCACTTTTTTGTATTTGTATACTTGATAAAGGCTACTGCGTAGCCGAAACGTCGTATCTTTTTGTGTGTGCACTCTTGGTTCCCAATAAATAGTCACACCGGACATGCTGCTGTGAACCTCTTTACTCAGTCTCTACCATTGCTTATGGGACTGCTGTGGATCAGTGGTCCTATCGCGGCTGGTGCATTCCGGATTGGTCAGGAGGTCCATTTGTGCTGCTCTGCAACTGTCTTCTATCGTTTGTTACAAGTCGCTTGGAGCATGTAGCACATTTCTTCTTATTAACCTCTGCAAGAAGTTCTTCTCATTCTAAAATAAAGGAAGGGAAACAACCTGACGCACAAAAAGTCAGAAGAGAAATAGGATGGTGACCTCTGAGCATGAACTGTGGACCCCACTTACATGACCCTAAATATGAAGCTTTGGAGTAGTCATATTAACCAGGCCAAAGTTCTAGGCTCCTATAGCATTACAGTTCTGAAACCAGAAGACTGTGCCTCTCTAGTCCATGGTATGTAGTCCATGTATGCTTTATCCTGATATACAGGAAGAACACTGGAGGGTGGTGGTGGGAGGGATCGTTTAACCTCTTTGGGTTCTTGTTCCTACAGATGATTAAAAGGACAACTTCCTGTGGTGCTGTCAGAAAAGACATCCTAGAAATAAGAACTAGTTTCGACCAGCCAAGCTCAGGAAAAAACTGACAAAGCACTTCTGCTGATCCGGGCTGTTAGAGCCAAGCCCCCCTCTACACTGCACATGAAACCTGTGCAGCACTTAGACTGGGTTGCCATGAAAAGGCGGAAGTCCAACCTAAGGCTATTGACCACTGTAAAAAGGCATATTGGTTGTCACTAAGGGATAAAATGGGTAACAAAAAAAATATATATATATGAAGGAGTATTCTGTTTAGCGAAGATACCTTCAAGGTCAGCAGCATGGAAAGAAATTTTCTCTTGTCCCCTATTACCATGACATTACTAATTATCGGTAGGTGTTCCTTCATGGCATCCTCAATGGGCACAGGAGGGATATTTTCACCTCCTGCTGTAATAATGAGCTCTGAAATAGAACACAAACAGTCTGAACGTGCATCAACACACCTAATATACCCTTTGTATACAACAATCTGCATTTGTAAAGGTAGTTTTTTTTTTTAAGTCACTGCATTTTTTGATGCAGTTTTTTGAGCCAAAGCATATATGTATCCCATAGGAAGAAGATGTACAAGTCCTTCCTTTATATTTCCTCTAAATTTGAGTCCACTTCTTTGGTTTAAAAAAAACTACATGAAAAACTGCCACAAAACTGTAGCTTTTTGCCCCTGCCCTTAAAAAAAAATAAAAAATAAATCACCTTTAATTCTACCAGTAATGAACAAGAATCCTTTGTCATCATGTTTTCCAATGTCTCCTGAATGCAGCCATCCCTCTTCATCTATGGATTCCTTTGTTTTGACCTCCATGTTTAGGTAACCCATAAACACATGTCGGCCCCAGAATAATATTTCTCCACTGCCATCACCGTCTGGCTGGTAGATTTTTGTTTTGCAACCAGATATTACTCTTCCACAACTATAAAAGTAAGAGAGGGATAGGGGACAATAGTACTATCTATTTTACAATGTTTTGGCATGAGGACATCAAAATAGGCCAATAACACATGAAGTTTAGTAGCAATAATGGATTTCCAATGGTCACCCCACCCCACCCCACACAGGATGATTAACCATCTTTTCTATATACACATTGATACAGAAAAAGCTGTCAGTCAATCTGTGTAGGCGCATCGTGCCCAATCTGCGTATGACATCGTGCAGCTTCTCTTCACCATTCCCTGGTGTCAGACAGGACAGCAGAAATCAGCTGACAGATTTACTTCAAGTGTGTAGTTCCAAGGAAATGAAAATGCAATGAAAACATTGATAGTAAATAAAAGTTTATATACAAGTCAAGTGTACCTGGTAATTCTGAATGCATCAGGCAGGGAAATAGTGTGTGGACCGGAACTTTCACTCATTCCATAAAGTTCATATACAGGGATATTGAGGCTGAGGAAAAATTCCAGAGTATCCTTTGTAATAGGAGCAGCTCCAGTGTAGCATTTTGTACAGCGGTCCAAACCGAGAGCTTTGCGGACCTTCTTAAAAACCAGTTTTTTGGCCATATAATACTTCACTGGTTGTGGAGATACTCTGTAGCAGCAAAGATATATTTATTATCAATAACAGTACAATGACTTTCTAAGTAACAAATTATTCCAAAACATATCTTATACAAACAGCAAGCCAACTTCTCAAATGATTACCGAAAAGTTATGCTAAACCATTTTAGAGAAAAATCATATTAGTATGATGAAGATCTACTAGAGCAAATTTTTTAGTCTTACCCATTCATTCTCTTTAAGTTTGTTTCTAAGCCTACACCTTTTGCCCAAGAAGCCACCTTGCGTCTGATAGTTGAAGATTTGGCTGCAACGGATTTCATTTTCTCCTGCATTTTCTCCCATACCCTAGGAACACCCATAAATGCAGTCGGTCTTACTTCTTTTAAGGTGTTTACCAATGACCCCTGAGAACAGAAAGTACATGTTTAAAAGGGATGCTTCCATCAAAATATTTTTATCAGTCACATCTGTGAATATTTTATGTATTATTTTTTTACTAAGAAACTGGTGGATGTATTCTATATCTAATTTTTTGAAGTAACCCCATGTATTTTACTTCCTGTACTTGCTTTTTAACTTACTCTTTATGTGGTCTTCTAGCATGGCAAACAATCTTGCTTGACTTTCAGTCAGACCATTTCTATGTACAGAGAAATAGCTGTGTCTCTTTAAAGTGCCCCTCCAGGTCCACTAATTCTGAGGCTCTTCTACTGCCATCCAAGATGGCCATACCACTTCTCAGACTCACACTGTGCATTTGGTAGCTCAGAACACTTTCTACTTGTCCAGCCCTGCTCTTAGATTAGTCAGCCCTATTCACATGAGCAAGTGCTGGCCAATCAAAGGGCAGCAGGAATGAATTGTCTTGGACTACCAAATGCACAGTGTGTGTGAGGTAGTCTGAGAATTGGTGCGGCTATCTTGGATAGCAGAAACGGAGCTCAGGAATTGATGGATCTGCATCTAAAAAGAAAAGAAGTGTACCATGTAAGTATTTTGGTTGTTCACCAGTTAATGAAAATATTTTACCTTGAACCAGAGGGTCACTTAATGAAATTAAACGTTAATCACTAATCCTTTTTTTTCACAAATGCTGTGAGCTCTAGGCTGTTTAATTAGCAGTACAGAAAAAAGTTACCTTCAAAGCATCTGGCATAGCAAAATAAGTGGCTCCACCATACTTCATCGTCAACCAGATGTCTATCATCTGCGCTGCAACATGACTAAGGGGCAAGTAACTAACTACTATTTCTTGTTGGTCAGTAGCCTCTCTGAGACGAACTGCCCTTCCAGCTGCTGTGGCTGTCCAAGTGATCTGAAAGAAAAAACACATTACATTTATAATTTATCAATAAAAGTGGGTCCGTCAGAATAAAGGGGTTGGGTTAACCTAGGACAACCCCTATAGGGCAGATAAACATCATAGTTAGAGTGCCAAACTGTGTTTAAAGGGAGGCAGTCATGTCATTTTCACCAATATACTGTAACAGTATTGCCCAAAAGACGACTGCAAATGCATTCCAAACTTACCTGTGTGTGCTTTGTGTCTTTATTTCATATCCCAGAAAAGCACTTTTATTCTGCTGAAATACAGCTACCCAGTTCCCAGCTGGTTTGTTCTGGACACTTGTAAAAGCCCGCCCAGCTGGACACTTGGAAGTAGGTTTTCAGCAGAGTAAAAGTGCTTTTCCTGGACATGGAATAAATATTTCATATTGGTGAAAATAACGTGACAAATACAACAAACATTTGGTACTTACATTGTCATGGCTTAGCATTACACCCTTAGGCTGTCCAGTGGTTCCAGAGGTGTAAATCAGAGTGCAGCACTGGTTAGGCTTCTGGGAAGAAATTATTTGGTCCAGCTGAACATCTGGGACATCTTTGCCCAGCTCCATGAATTCTGCCCACTGTAGAGATAGATTTTTACAGTGATTACCTTGGCCTTTGTTACTCTAATAAAAAAAAAAAATGAGTTCCATAGAATTAAAAAATGTAAAAATTGTAGGTCGTGACCCATGATTTGAAATGAGACCTTAAATTTCTCCAATCGACCCTCTAGTGTAGAAATGTGTATTGTTGTGCATTTTCATAAGTGTACAATGTATCTGATGATACTATATTCAATATGGATGATCATTGCCTTTAACAACATGTGATCAGCATGAACCTGAAAAAAACCAAGATGGGTTCATAGCAAGTTCAATGTGTTAAAAGTGAATATATAGAGAAGACTATACTTTTATTATTGTTTAGAGACATGGATTTATCTACACAGGTTTCTCTAAACTTGTCTGTCTGAGGAACAATGGGTGTTTCATGGCTAAACCATGATCTGATAAGAGACGTCCATAAAACACATCTGGTGTGGAACAGATATCTATTCATATATTCGCATATAGATATATATTCCTGTGTGCATTTATTTAGCGTTTGAACTTATTAATGATTCATATATACTATGCAATATTGATGTATTATAACCAAATATTATTAATGTATATTTATGTGTCTGTATCTCATTGAGAGGATATATTCTAGGGGATATAGAATTTTCTTAAATAGGGTTTATTTTAGAGGAGCTGATGTTATTTCAAACATCATTACTCAATAGCTGAAGACAGTTAAGGTACACAAACCAGAAAAACCATCCTGACTCCTATCTGCCCCATAAATTCAGGGATTAGGAAAACTTCTGATACCGCCAGTCAGTCTGAGCCAAGTGTCAGAAAGAGCCCCTCCTAATTGATTTAAGGTGTGAAAGGGCAAAGTTTAAGTAGTAATAAAACAATCTGGATATATGTTAATTCTTAAAATATTCAAAATTGTTATATGATACAACAGTGCCATCAAGTGGTAGATGGGCAGAAGTTTCTTAGGAATGTCAATTAGATGACATCATCCCCATGTTTAACATACGTCACACCCACCTTATCTAATTCGTTATCCCTAATCCAAGAGGGGATGGGCATAGATAAGGATTGGGATATCTGATCCAGTTTTGGGAGAGCAAACACTTTCTTCAAACACTTCACAAACCTCACAAAAAGAAAAACTTCACAAGGACTTCACAACGGAACTATTTTACAAAGATTCATTCATCAGCATCACTTCACACGTCAGGAACATACCATAGGACGGGACATATCTGAACCTTGGAAAGCTGGGTCCATACTAAAAGCTCTTTATCCCAAAGCCAGGGGTAATGTATAATCTATTTCATTTGCAGTAATTATAAATCGCTCCAATTGGCATATAGTTGAGACCCCATTATTAGTGGGTCAATAGTGTTAAAACAATAATTTTATGGGAAATTTTAATGAACGTGCACATCATTCGAATTCCTGTAATATTGATATCAGAGTAGAATCTCTGATCGGATTTTATTATCCGTAGTTAGGCCAACGGGCGTATTTATAAGGTGTCTCTTACTGCCATATTCTTTGATTGAGCATAAGGGATTTTCCACAGATTCATTTCTATTGTTTTATTGTTGTTGTTACATTATAATATTTTGGTAATCAGTATACTAATTGGTAATAATTTGATAATAATTTGAATAACATTATATTGTACTTGGTGTACTAAATTAAGTGAGCCCGGCGTAAACGGCGGAGCATCATCTTGTGGTCAATTTTGATATTATCCTTGTATTCATTTGTATGCCATTTTTACTGCATGTATTTATTTGTAATAAATTATATTTTATATAATTAATTGCACCCTGTTTCATTATCTGCACAAATTAACTTTAGATCTCATCAATAAAAGAACTGGCGTTTATATGTCCGCCAATAAAAAATTTAATTTTTAATTTTTCATATTTCATAAAAATATGAAATTATAATTTTTATGATTTCATATCTTATATGAAATAAATACCCGACAGTATACATTGGACATGCACTAAAAGTGGCTCCATTTAGATCAAAGTATGAGCACTGTCCCACTCCCACACCATAGGCAGGCCCGGTGCTATAATAATAAGGCAGACCAAGCGGCTGCCTTAGGGCGCAGAGACGCCAAGCCAAGGAAGAGGGTTGGAAAAATGAAACTTTTTTTTTATATCTGTATATGTAGCGCGGCGCCCTGGGATCTCACTGCCCTTGCTATTATCCCTTGGCGCCGCTCCTTCGCCCGCTGTGGCCCCCGTTACTGTCTCCAGCACCGTATGCTAATTACTACTAACTTTCCAACAGGGAGGAGACATCAGCTTCTTCCTGGCGATTGGACAGCGCTACAGCCAGGGAGAAGCAACGCCCAGGAGAGAAGCTGAGGTCTCTTCCTCCCTGCTCCGATAATAGTAATTATCATACAGCGACGGTAACGGGGGCCACAGCGGGCAAACGGAGCGGCGCCCAGGAATAATAGTAAGTGCAGGGAGATCCCTGGGCGGCGCGCTACATCTACAGATAGTTATCTTACAATGTTTGGACCCATGAAAGGTCCTCTTTAAATAAATCATGATTGAGGGGGAGAAATGTGCCATGGGGGGGGAGAAATGGGACATGACACGAAGGGGGTGATGTGACATAGAGGGGGAGAAATATGACATGGGGGGATGCCAAAAATCCTTGCACCGGCCCTGACCACAGGCTGTATACATACTGTATATATGTTGGGTTGTTTCTCTTTTATTTCATCTTTGTACTGTATAATTGCTTTCAAATGAGGCAACTGGTCCTGAATCTAAAAAGTCAAAAGAGTTTGTAAAGTGTGAGAGAGACAGCAAAGTTACAGATTTGGAGCAATTATATTTTAAGTATTAGTCAGTCTGCAAGATTAGCTGGGTTCCTTGGATTATGGACAAAACAGGGATTTCTACTGCTACAGCGGCATATCCTTAACTAAAAACATTTTAAAATACCAATGGAATCAAAGACACTTACCAGCTGATGCCAATGTCCAACTTATCTAAATGTAACACATCAATATTCAGAAAGCTATAGTCACTATATTTAGTAGCAAATACAGATGGGCCATCCTGTGAAAACTTACCTGTAAAATTTTTTGAAGCTGCTTGCGATTTTCTACTACCAATATATTAGCCTCACAGTTTTCCGCCACATAATGACATGCATCTGCAGAGTTTGTGGTGTAGATGCCCACAGCAAATCCTCTACAAGAGAAGTTTGCGTTATTGTTTCAGTACCACACTCACTAGATTATATATCAGCATGTACTGGATTTCCAACACAACAATGTTTCAGCAGTTAAAATAAGTACTGATAAGCAATCATCAACATAAGAGACTCTGGTCCCCAAGACAAGTACTTTTACCTGCAGGGGTTAATCTAAAACTAAACATATCTCCATCCCCATCTCTAAATATGTGAAATTCAATGGGACAGAGGAGCTGTAATTACACCTGCTTGCCACTGAGTTTTACAGGGGAAGGGAAAACACCAAATACACACCACAACGAATAGACAACTATCTAGGCCCCAAAAGCTAAGGAAGAGGGATGGTGACCTATTAATCCCTAGGCCTTTCCCTAACTTCTGCCAGTATGAGCAGATCCTGATGGTGGAAATACTCATGCATCGGATACCTAAAGCCCTGCTAAAACGGACGAGCCCTAAAATAGGTAGCATGGGATAAGACAGCTGGTTCCTTCCAGAATGAAGGAACCTGCGTCTCCCTAAGTCCTAGAAACAACACACACCAGATAATAAGAAACAGCGAAGGCAACAAGTACTTAGCTTAGAGATGTATGGAGAAGCAGGAGATCCAAGACAAACCAGCACTAGCAACTCCAAGCAGAAACTATCAACCGCATAGTCAGCATTGTGAGGCGGATCTAAATGGAGCCTCATCACTGATAACAAGCGGCACCTTAGGAGAGGTGAGATCCTGCCAAACAACAACATACGTAGAAGAAAACAGAGAGACCTGTCAGATAGCCTCACGTGCAGCAAGTCTATGCGATCTTCTCACCTCTCTTACAGGAGGGACCGTGACACTGAGATGTTGATAGTGAGCAGGTATGATAGGTCATCATTCATCAATATAGGAAATGGGACAACTTATGAGACGGCTTAAACTTATGGGAAAAAAAAGTTTCTCAAAACAGGAACAAGTAAAGTTAACTAAATTACATGTAAACACAAAAGTGTTACATGTAGTTTTCAAGTGTCAAAATGCATCTCTACGGACAGTGATATTTTTTTTTTTTGTTTGGTGGCAAAATAGCATAGGAAAGCACATTCTGACAACTATGCAGTATCTACTGTGTGGCACAAAATACTAGTTATATATAGTTGTATTGAAAAGCACTGCATTTGGGGCTGTGGAGTCACTGTGGATAAAATTCATGTCCACCCATTAAAGTCTGTGAACACACCTGCACATCACTATGGTCTCTTCAAAAAGTAACGCCTTCTGATCCACACACATGGCTTGCTCTCGTTACTAGGATCGGATATGCCCCTAATTTCTGATAGGTGTGGGTCCGAGAGGAAGAATCCACACCTATCTCTAGAACAGAGCCTGCAAAATGAAGGTGTGTGGACAACACATGCATGTCTCCCCCCCATTAATTTCTCTGCGACTGCTGAAAATAGCCGAGCAGTGTGCTTCCTATTCATTTCTATGGGACTTCCGAAAATAGATAAGTGTGCTGCTTGGCTATTTTCACCAATCCCATAGAAATGTATTAAGGGGGGGGGGGGGGGGGTCACGCATGCACGGTCAGGTCTCCTTCACTTTGCTGGCTCTGTTCTAGAGATATATCCTAGCCATATGCCCCCAATGTAACAGATGGGCCAACCCATTTAAGTGTTTTGTCCTCCTAACCAGGGTTTGTTTGTTTTTTTACAATTCACGGGATATAATTATTTTGTGATAACCATTACCAAGTGAATCACTAACCCCAGCCCCCCCTATATCCCATTCACCTATTTTTCCAGCACTATCACCCATCTGGTCCTCCTGTATGGCACAGTGATAGACTGCAGCTGTCAAGTGCCGTACAGTTGCAAGTTACTGTGCACATCCTCTGAACACTCCTTTCTAATAGTTGTCCCATGTAAAGCTAACTAAAGGCCAACGTTTTTTTATTTTTATTAGTTGTTTAACGTGTAGAATGATAAAGGGGGGGGGGGGGGAGTTGCAGAGAGCAATGAGGAGAAAGCCAAGCTATTAAATATATTTTCTCCACTGTATCCACTGAGGAAAATAAACTGTCAGATGAAAAACAGAGTGTAAAAGTAAAATTCCCCATTAAAACTGGCCTGTCTGACCCAGGAAGAAGTGCAACAGTGTCTGAAAAAGATTAAAATAGATTAAAATAGACAAAATCGTCAGAACCAGATGGCATATACCCCCATAGAATTAAGTAATGTCATAGACAGACTCTTGTTTTAAATATTTAAGGAGCGTTCCACAGGACTGGCACTCAACAAATGTGTCAATATTAAAAAATGGGTAAAAAAACAGAGCCAGGAAACTAAAGGCCGGTAAGTTGAACATCTGTTGTAGGTAAACTGTTTGAAGGTTTTCTTAGAGATGCTATCTTGGAGCACCTCAATGAATATAAGCGACTAACACAATCAGCATGGCTTTATGAGGGATAGGTCATGTCAAATCAATTTAATCAGTTTCTATGAGAAGGTCCGTTCGTATATCTTGACTTCTCCAAAGCATTTGATACTGTGCCACATAAAGGGTTAGTATATAAAAATTAGAATGCCTGGACTAGGAGAAAATGTCTATATGTGGGTAAGTAACTGGTTCAGTGACAGAAAACAGAGGGTGGTTATTAAGGGTATATACTCAGATTGGGTCACTCTCACTAGTGGGGTACCACAGGGCCCTATTCTCTTCAATATATGTATTAATGATCTTGTAGAAGGATTGAACACTAAAATATGAAATTTTTGCAGATGACTGAAAAGTGGGCCAGAGAGATATTTAAAGGGATTCTGTCACCAGGATTATCGCTATAGCGATATTTATATGTGCCCATCAGTCTCCTTGCTGTGTTTAAAATGATTCCACTGTTACTGCTCTGTGTGTGTTAGATTCTTATAAAAACCGATCTTATTGATATGTAAATTACCTTGGTCAGTAGCCCAAGGGGTTGTCCCACATCTGTTGGAGCTCAGCCGTGCCTATCGATCCGGAGCCCAGCGCCGTCTACCACTTGATTTATTCACTCCACTTGCCCTGACTTAATTTCTTCTCAGTGCCGTAGTCTCGCACAGGCGCAGTGGACACTGTATTCTGCGCCCCGTGCGGACTACTGGCATCGGCTTCGACGAGTCAACAGCGCATGCGCCGGCTCCCTGCGCACCATGCTGGCACCGGAAAAGGGAGTCGGCGCATGCACAGTTGACTCGTCGAAGCCGATGCCAGTAGTCCGCACGGGTGCAGACTACAGTGTCCACTGCGCCTGTGCAAGACTACGGCACTGAGAAGAAATTACGTCAGGGCAAGTGGAGTGAATAAATCAAGTGGTAGGCGACGCTGGGCTCCGGATCGATAGGCACAGCTGAGCTCCAACAGATGTGGGACAACCCCTTGGGCTACTGACCAAGGTAATTTACATATCAATAAGATCGGTTTTTATAAGAATCTATACAGAGCAGTAACAGTGGGATCATTTTAAACACACAGAGCAGTAACAGTGGGATCATTTAAACATAGCAAGGAGACTGATGGGCACATATAAATATCGCTATAGTGTTAATCATGGTGACAGAATCCCTTTAAATCCCATGGTGTAAGAGATGGGAATACATTTTGTCTCCGAGTACAAAGGTTCTTGGTGGAAAAATGCAGAATGCTGACATGGCACTGTGAAAGATGGAGAGGGTTAAATAGAAAAAGGCTATATGAAGATAATAAGATGTGTGTGTGATAGTGCCCACCCCACACAAGTTTCCTCTTTAGCAGAAAGTAGTCTGAACCAGGAAGTGCGGGGGGAGGAATGGAAATCAAACGTATGGTCTTATGGTCTGTATCTTGTACCCGCAAATTTCATGTTCCTCATATGATGGTTTGAAGCCTATATTATTGTGAGCTTGTCTTTAAATTAAACAGAGACTTGTTTGGATACAACCCTGATTGTAGTATTCAATTCTTCCGAGTTCTCGATACCTATTTGCCAAACTAATTTGGAACTCAGCATAAATCAGAGAAAGGGTCTTTGCCCTGACAATTCTTTGGCGCCCAATGTGGGGCTTGACCAGTGGACTCTTGACCCTGCAGTTCCGACCACGACGGGAGGAGAACTGGACTTACAGATAAAATATACAGCGCTGTAAGGTAAGAACTTTATTCTTACACAGTATATCTGTGTTTCCCGTGTCTTCAACCGGGTCCGATGCAGCGGGTCTATTGAAGTCTTACTGACGGTCAAGTCTATTATGGTAAGAACCTATTTATGCTGAGGTATGGGATTTGATTGGTTTTGGGAAACATTTGGATTGGTCATTGGTGTTGTTATACATGTCTTGGTTGTTGTTTGAATTTTGGATCATATCACAGAAAATGCCCGTAGAGGAAATAGTGAACCATGGAGTCCTCTGGGAAAGTGTTAAGACAATATAGAGTTTTCCTATCTGTAATATAGTTGATATATTAACAGGAGATTAGTGAGGAAATCGGCTATAAGGAAGCAGATAGATGGTTGTCGAAATTTAGTTTTAACTAAATATTTCAGATGTCTGGTAGAGAAATTCTTAACACAGACATGGGCAATACACATAGTATAATTGAGGGGTACAAATTAGCCAAACACAGTCGAAGATGTAGAAGGAAAACAAGACAAGAAAAAGACAGAGAAGGTGTTACAGAAGGCGGGTATGAAACGTGGTAATTTAGATTCTGAAGTTTGGGATAGGTTTAAAAGAACACATAGTGGTTGGATGAAGGATCAGATATGTGAAGAGGTTGTGGAATGTTGGCATCGGGCAGCAGAGAAAGTGAAGAATGAGAAATGGCCAAGCGTAGCATTTGGAGGAAATATGTATTATGATACCAATGGGAAAAAGGATGATGTGGAAAGACTGGAAGACAAAAAGTGTCCAGTACCCTGTGCTCCACCGCCCTCTTATCCGATGGTCACGAGTGGCCCGGGATACTGAACAAGTGGTGTTTGTGGAAATCAGGACCCTGACTGGACTGAGACATGTAGAGTTTGTGGGGCACCGAAGCCCAGACCACGGACAGGACTGTACCTAGTGACTATCAGAACAAAATTTTATTCCACGACTACCCGCACCACCACCACCAGTTGATGGGCCTGCAGAAGGAGTAGACAGGGCAGACAATCAGGCTCCCCAAACCCCACCAATGAGAGGTCAGTATGAACAACAACACATACTGTCATATTTACCTTGGAGTCCTAAGGATCAGATGGGACTTTTAGGTAGAATTCCTGACTCACTGACAAGACCTATTCCTGCCCACCGTATGTTACAACAGATACAAGCCACATATAGGGCAACATGGGCTGACTTAAATGACTCAGTGGCCTTAAAAATAGGACAGCGCGGTCAAACGGATATTGTGAACTATGCCCTTTAACCAGGGAACTGCCACCACACAATTAACACCGGGCTGAGAAACAGCGGCATGACGTAGGTGTGCCGCGCTCCTCCTCTGGCTGCCCTCTCCTCTCTCTCCCCGCCTCGCTCTTGGATGTGGATCCTGAAGGAACGCCGCCCCCTGGCCAGGCCGGGCTAGTAGAGCCTAGATGGGACTGTGATCTACCTTATGCTGCCGCCTGCTGCCCGCTGTGTTCCGTCGTATGCTGTCTGCCTTGACCCGCCACCTGCTGTCCGCTGCCTGCTGTGACCCGCTGCATGCTGTTTTGCTGTCTGGGAGGTGCTGGGTGTTGGAGCTGGTAAGCCACCTGATAAGTTGGGCTGCGGCTCCTGCTTTATCCCGCCGCCTGCTGCCCCCTGTGACCAGCCGCCTGCTGTATACTGTCTTCCCTGACTTGCCCTGACCCTTCACCCGCTGCCCACTGCCTGCCGTGACCCGCTGTATGCTGTTTTGCTGCCTGTGAGGTGCTGGGTGTTGGAGCTGGTAATCCACCTGACAAGTTGGGCTGCGGCTCCTGTGGGTGAAGTAGGTGCTCGGTGCCCGTTGTCCTGTGGGTGAATTTGGTGTCCCGATCCCGATGCCGAATGTGCTGACCTCCGGGCGCTGTTGGGAGACGGTAGTGGGTTGGTGCTCCCGGCAGGGGGCAATGTGAGGCCTGCTTGTGCTGTTTGCGGTCCCTGTTGGAGAGCCCGGCTGTTTGTGGCAGTCAGCTGCGAGCCCTGGGGCTGTCAGCCGTGTGGTTTGCTGTGGTCGCTGGAGTCTGAGGTCGTGAACTCAGTGGAACGGTTCCCCTTTATGGGTAAAGTACAGATGAAGAGTCAAGGCCCATAAAGACCCTCTTCGATTTACAGTTGTCTGGACCCTGCCTTTTTTTTCCTTTGGATGGACTGCCCCTCTTGATAATTTCAGCCGCTAGCTGGAAATTAAGTGGGGCGTTCTGATATCGCATCTATGTGGCTGGAAAGTCATACCTTTGGGGCCGCAGTTTGAACGCAAGAAGGTGCACCCACTGGGTATCCTGCTCCTGCATTCTGCTTATGGGACACATACCCTAAATCTGAGCTTCAACAATTTATTTAGACATTAAGTGGGTTTGCTCCACTTCTATCTATATGACCGGTATATAACTGCTGGCAACTCTATTTTAGCTTGTTAGTGGTTCTGCTCCGCTTCCGTTTATATGATTGTTATATAACTGCAGGCAATCTTATTTAGCCTGTTATTTGGGGGAAGTAACTAGTTAGTTCGCATTTACCCTGAGTGTCTGGTTTTTACATCTACTCAGTATCTATCTTTTTCTCCGATGTGTATATCTAACCAGTATCTATCTCTTTTTCCTATGTGTACCTGCTAATATTGATGAGTGGTGCTCTGTATATATATGAGATATTAGTGTGTGGGAACTGTGTTCATAGTTGCAATATATCGACTTGTTGGTAAGGCTGATTAGTCAGCCTGCATTTGTGGGAGGGGCGGAGGCTCTTCATATACGAGCCACAGCCTCACTCACAGGCGTGGGTTCTCAGGTGCACAGCTGCTGCTGGGTGTCATTAGCAAACTAGCTTCTCTGGTGGTAGGATTTCTCTTTTCAGCATGGAGCCAGAATTGAGCTTGTTGTTTTTCTCTCTGCTACCGTAGCATGCACGTGCCATACAATGTAAGTAGGTTGGGCCGGGGCCGTCTCTCCTGGCCGGTCGGAACCGACTTTGCTAGCAAATGGGAGGCTTTGCCTCTGAATCTGCTACCTCAAGTTTGCTCGTTGGGGCTAAATACTTCTATTTCTTTTCAACTTGGTTTTGTGTCTCCCCCTCCCCCCGCTACCACCATCCTTAGACTTCACGTATTTCACTGCTCCATGTACTTAAAAACCCTGCTGCACTTTTATGCTCTGCTGTTATCCTGAGTGACATTTACACTTTTGGCTTTTATTTTATGTTTTTATGCTGCATCCGCACGTCTTTACTGTCCAGCACATTCCTACTCTTGGTTCGTATTCACTCAGATTGGTCTCACATTCAAGCTGCGGTCACCTGTTGACTGTTACATCTCATTCCGTCCCCAGCCGACAGCCGGATCTGTATTACACGCCTGTTATTACATGTTGTGTACTCGGCTTACAGCTGCTACTGTTACTCCATTTTTATTCTCTGGACGCACAACCACCCTGGTGTTCACACCTTGCTCCACTCACAACCAGAGCTGCGTTCATGCATCGACTGATATACCATGTTTGCTCTGCTCACTGTGAGAGCTGTGTTTACACGTCCGCTGTCACAACATGTTCATACTAGGCTTGTTTCAGAGCTGCATTCACGTTCACTGTTACATCATGTTTATGCTCCACTCACATTTAGAGCTTCTGTTCTACCAATTTAATTCTCGGCCACACCCAGAGGTGCATTCACACTACGCTGTCAAATCATTTTTTTCACTCCACCCTCGACCAGAGTTGCATTCATCCGTCTATCGATATATCAGGTTTACTCTACTCACACCCAGAGCTGCGTTCACACGTCCTATGCTACTACAGGTTCTTTCCATGTCTGCTGTCACATCAAGTTAATATTCTGTTCACATCCAAAGCTGCGTCCGCATGTCTGCTTTTACATCTTGTCCTATACGCCATTCCCATACTCAGAGCTGCGCCCATACCATGTTTTTTAGGTACCACTCGCATCCAAAGCCCCATTTGTTGTTACATCATGTGTTGTACTCTGCTTCCACTCAAAGCTGCATTCTCCTGTTCATTGCTACGTCATGGTTTTACTCAATAATCTCACCGGGGCAGTCTGCACCCACCGCTCTGGTACCTCTCTCCCGACAAACATAACGGCGTTCTTTTCAGGCTTACGTTCCTTTCCTCGGTGGTCTGTTACATTCCATAGGCCTACTTTTCTGTTCACCTCAGGGAGATTTTTTTTATTTCTTTTTGGTCTTCTTTAACCCCTTAGTGACCACCCATACGTGTTTTTACGGCGGTCACTAAGGGGCCTTAGGCTGGGCCGCCGCGTTTTTACGGCGGCACAGTTTAAGCGCCGCGCGGCTCCCCCGTGCAGCGGGGAGCGCGGACCTGGCTCTCACATGAGAGCCGGGTCCCTGCTCTAACAGCCCGGAACAGCAGGAGTGCCGATCCGGGCTGTTTAACCCTTTACATGCCGGGCGCAATGGCGCCCGCTGCATGTAAAGTGGTGACAGAGGAAGCGGACTCCCTCTGTCTCCCATCAGCACCCCGAAAATGCGATCGCGGGGTGCTGATGTGCTGGGAAGCTTACCTTGCTTCCGATGAGGGCCCGAGCCTGTCTTCAGTTACTTCCAGCAGGCTGTGCCTCTCTGGCGCAGCCTGCTGGTCAATGTTCGAATAGCATTGCTATTGAAATGCAATGCATTATAGAGATAATGCATTACATTTTAAAAGCAATCAAAATACTGTATATTATAGTCCCCTTGTGGGACTATTAAGTAGTAAAAAAAATAGAAAAAAAATACACATTTATTAAATAAAAAAAATTCCATAAAATAAAAAAATATGCCTTTTTTTCCATTGAAAATACGCTTTTCAATGAAAAAAATTGCAAAAAGAAAATATCCCCCATATGTTTGGTATTGCCGCGTCCGTAACGACCGGGACTACATAAATATTACATAAATTATCCCCTATGGTGAACGCCATAAAAAATAAAAAAAAACAGAATTTCTAATTTATTCTTAGTTTCCACCGAAAAAAAAAGTAATAACAAGCCATCAAAAAGCGGCATTTACTCCAAAATCATACCCATGAAAAATACAAGTCGTCTTTCAAAAATCAAGCCCTCACACAATTCCATATAAAAAAATTAAAAAAAGTTATGGGTCTTGTGAAGTGGCAATGCAAAATAATTTTTGGGGTTAATAAAAGGTGTTTTATTGCAAAAAAAAGTAGTAAAACGTAAACAAAATTATAAGTATTTAGTATCACTGTAATCGTACTGACCCAGAGAATAAAGATATTATGTTATTTGCACCGAAAAATGAACGCCCAAAAATGTATAATGTAAAAACGCAGTGGCAGTATTGCTATTTTTCCCCATCTCCCTCCCAGAAAGAGTTAATAAAAGTTAATCAGAAAGTTATGTGTACCCCAAAATGGCGCCATTAAAAACTACAACTTGTCCCGTAAAAAACAAGCCCTCATAAAGCTATATAGACGAAAAAATAAAAAAGTTATAGCTCTTGGAACGAGACCATAAAAAAAGGAAGAAAAACGCTTGGTCATAAAGGCCCAAACAGGCTTGGTCACTAAGGGGTTAATCCTGGTTCATATTCACTCAGACTGGTCTACTTTAAAATAAAATAAAATAAAAAAATCGCTTTCACTGCTGCAGTCCGAGTCGTCCGCCGCTTTACACCGCCTGTACGCGTCTACAGGACGGGTAAGCTCCTTCCCTCAGTCCATCCCCTCCACAGGACTCCTCCGATCAGCCCTCATGTGTTTCCCTGCTTCCGGTCGCGGGGTCGGCGTGCGTTCCAGCGTAGGAACGCATGTTGAGAGCCACTGCCAGACTTGTGTGTTTTGAATTACAGGTGGTGTCCTGGTTAGTACTGTGTCATTGCTGCCCAAACTTACCGGTGCTCGCTCCTCCCGGTTCCTCTATGCTATCTACAGCGGCATTTTGCAGATCAGGTTCACACACACTGACATCGCTCTTGATAGTGGCTTGCAGCTAAACCAGCTCCTCTATTCCTTGTTGTGGTTGCTAGGAGCTGGTCATACAATGCAAAATCCTCACGTTGGCGGCGCATGCTGGGCTGTGTTTTACATGAATACGACTCCCCTGGGTTGGAAATACACAGCTTCAGCCTAGACACTATGCACAGTCACTGCACGCTGACCATTTGCCTGCCGTCATCTGCACTGATATATAGTGGTAGCAGGGCCGTTCTGTATGTGTATGTTCATTTATTCATATGCTATGTTTTTTCCTGTTTCCCACTGGATCGCCCAGGCTCGTACCTTCCTCTGTCTCCTGGATCGCCCAGGCTCATGCCTACCTCTGTCTCCTGGATCGCCCAGGCTCATGCCTACCTCTGTCTCCTGGATCGCCCAGGCTCATGCCTACCTCTGTCTCCTGGATCGCCCAGGCTCATGCCTACCTCTGTCTCCTGGATCGCCCAGGCTCATGCCTACCTCTGTCTCCTGGATCGCCCAGGCTCATGCCTACCTCTGTCTCCTGGATCGCCCAGGCTCATGCCTACCTCTGTCTCCTGGATCGCCCAGGCTCATGCCTACCTCTGTCTCCTGGATCACCCAAGCTGTCATCTCCTCAGTTATTCCTCCTTCTGACTCGACTCGATTTTGTTCTACTGGGAACGGGTACGTTCGGTTTATTTTTTATGTATCATTACCCGCGGTCCATCCAGGCCCTTTTCTTCCTTCTCTGCCTGGTACGTTCAGGTCTGGTCTCCCTGCATGTCTACTATTCCAGGTTTTTTCCAGGGTCTCCCGCTGTCGGCGGATCCGTCCAGGCTTAGCCTCCTATCCATTAAGATACTACCCCATGATCCGCACAGGCCCCCTACTCTTTCACACTCGTCTCACCCATGCCTGTCCCTTCCTGATTTACTTTTTCAGGTCGGTCCTTCACCGGGCTACGTAATGCGGTATTTCTGGGTCACCCCCCTTTTTCTTTTTTCTTTTTTTTTTCAGGTGATGCCAGAAGCAGATCCCGCAGGGTCCCCTCTCCCAGCCTTCAATTCCCGGGTGATGGATTAGAGTCCCTCCTTTCTCACGCCAGGAACCTGGTACAACATTCCCTCTCCTCCAACATGGCCAGGAATTATCAAGCCGACTATAAAATATATAAAGAATTCTCGACCCCACGGCTTCGGGGGCCCGGTGACGGCTTCGGGGGCCCGATGACTGTTTTTAGTCCTGCTGGGCTGATTGCCTGGTTGGTTGTCCATCTGTGCATCTGGGCTGATTTGGCCCGTATGTATCACATACATAACTGCTTCCCTAATTTCCTAATAATCCATGTTGATTGCTCACTTTATGTTTTAGGTTCGCCCTACAGCATCATTGTCATGTCTTACGCAGATATTTCGTCTTGCTTTAATTGTTCATGCTTTCGGTCAGGTCCTGCCAGAGGAGGAACAAGTAGGGTAATTCCCTCTAGCATTTCAGTCTCTGATCGTAGTCGATCATATCTTGCCAACCAGGTCCCCGCGCAAAGTCTTTGCCTTTTTACAACGACCAGGAATTCATTTTCGCCGGTAGCTTCATTGCAATTGCATTCCCTCACTCATGGGAGGGCATAGACAGAATCTTGTATATTATGGCTTCGTAGCTTCTTTCCGCACTAACCTCAGACTCCCTACAACCACGTTGAATCGAGTTTTAGACAAAGTTCAGCATTTCCTCATGGTAGAAGATTCAGATAGTAGGTCGGTCTTCTCGTCTCAAGCGTTAAAACAATTCTCAGGGGCACACAGTAGAACAACGCGCGGACCACGGCTAGCAGATAGCTGTTGTCTGGGGAACTATTCAAGGATTCTCTTCCTATCTACATAGTTCTTTTTGGCCCTCATTCCTGCATAGTCTAGGCAGTTAGGTTTCGGTCCCACGATCTCCTGAGGCTAGGGCATTGCCAGTACTCCGTAGAACCAAAACTTTACAAGGTTCATTTGGTTTTCATGATCCATTTCACAACGTATTCCCGGTCCTCCATTCCGCTTTGGGGCAGTATCCGCAATATTGAGTATCATGTCTCTGGCCTTGTCATCCACAAGATGGGTTGTAGGTCTCCTTCTGGCCTTGCCTCATACACCCTGAATTTTTCGCTCTAGATCCCCGACGCCTCGCAGTTGGCTTCGGGATTAGTTTGCACATGCTATTCGAGTTCCTTTTCTACCCTACTTGGCTTGGTTTTTGCCCACTTATAGGCCTACCCACGATCATGGCTTAGGGCACACAACAAGCCATTTAGTCAGGTTAGCTAAGACACGCCTAGCTGGGTTAGGTTGTTCCCGTTGTTTCTCTCCCTAGGGTTCTTCAGATCTCTCTTGGCCGTAGCCATGACCACAAATATAGAAATGCCGCCAAAATATCGTAAATCAGTTGGACTGACCTCTCCAAAAGGTGGATTAGGGGGGAGCCCACAGGCTCAATTAGATAAATTTTTGAAGTCACCACCACCTAAAACTAGAGGAGGGGTACAGAGATCTGTTCCTCAGGCTGAGCTAGGTTTAGATAATACGGACCGGTTAGAACAGGGCTTATCAAAGACCAGTTCCTCCCATAGTGAAGGCTTTGAGAACATTAAGAAAAAACTGCAGGATATACTGGGAGTTGTAAATGCTACTAGTACCTCGGTTGCAGAGTTGGCCTCTTCCCTTGCAGTAGTACAAGGGGATGTCACCATAATAAGAGACGAAATGACGAAGCTGAGACTAAAGGTGAAGGAATTGGAATCTGCAGTTAAATCTGTCACTGTAGAGAACGGTGTATTAAAGAACAGATTAGAAGAAGTAGACGAAGACCGTTCTTGGTTAAGAAGGAAAGTGGTAGAGCTGGAGGATAGGTCTCGCAGATATAATTTGCGATTAGTAGGGTTCCCAGAAGGGGTAGAACAGGATAACCCGTCGAAATTTATTCAGAAGTGGTTGGTAGAAAGTTTGGGGCCAGATTATGATGCATCTACCTTCTGTGTGGAAAGGGCCCACAGAATTCCCTTTAAAAAACCTCCTCCAGGGGCCCCTCCTAGGGCAATCTTAGCAAAATTTGTTTGCTCAAAGGACCGGGACTGGGTTCTTAGACGTAAAAGAGAAGTAACAAACACATTTTTACAGTAATCTGATATCAATATTTCCTGACTTCTCCCGAGAGACCCAAAGTAAAAGAAGATCTTTTTTTGATGTTAAAAAAAGACAGATTTCAGCCAAGATTAAGTATTCAATGTTATATCCCGCTAAACTGAGAGTGGTACATAATGATTCTGTCAGTTTCTTCTTCACACAGGCGGAGGCGGTGCAATGGCTGGATTCAAGGGGTTTATGAAATAGTATGAAAAGGTGGCGAGGAGGGAGGTTATTGAGGGGAGGTGGCGGGGGGGAGGTTTGGTGGAAGGAGAGAGGTTGATGGGTATTGTGAAATGCCTTGTCAACCATGCAGGGGATTTTTTGGGGGTGGGTTTAAGGGAGGGATTGGCTGCCGTCGTCTGCTTCGTAGCTATGCGTGCCTCTCCGTTAAGATGGGGGACTTGGAAATACCTTTACTCATAGGATATGCAGTGTAACATTCTATGTTGGAATGTGAGAGGGTTGGGAGACAGAGTGAAGAGGACGGTGGTATTTGATCTCGTGGTTCGTCATCTGCCTGCGATTGTGGTACTATTAGAGACCCATGCAATATCAGACACGATTTATACATTGAAAAGGAAATGGGCTTCTCTTGAGTACCACGCTTGTTACTCTTCTTATGCAAGAGGTGTCAGTGTATATATTCACAGAGGGATGGAGTTCCAACCGTTAGATAGTGTCATTGATAAAGAAGGGAGATATGTATTTCTTCATGGGTATTGGAAAGGGCAGGAGGTGATATTGGCCTTTATGTATATCCCCCCACCATTTAAATCAACGATTTTTTTCACATTTAGCCCAATATATATCCACCAAAAATCAATGTGCGTTATTAGTGGCAGGTGACTTTAACGCAGTACCTGACCCTGAGTTGGACCGGTTCTCTTCGCTTTCTGGGCACGGTCGCACTGGGTCCCCTTTGACTGCTGTGTGCCAGGAGCTGGTTGATATCTGGCGCCACCTCTATGGCAATAAAAAAATCTTCTCATGTTTTAGCCAGTCATACGGGTCTATGTCCCGTATTGATCTGGCCTTTGCAAGCCAGGATCTGTGCGGTCGCGTCCTGAGAATGAAGTACGAACCTCATGGAATCTCGGATCACTCCCCAGTTCTGATTGTGTTTTCGGAGGCTCCAACTTCAGGAAGAACTTTTAAACTGAACCCGCACTGGTTTGAGGTGATAGGGGAGCAATCCCGATTAGACCAGGATATTCAGGAATTTTGGGGCTTCAACGTAGGCTCAACACACATTCATTATGTGTGGGACGCGTTGAAGGCCCATATTAGGGTGTAGGGAACAACAACTGACAGAGTCAATAAGGAGTTTACGTGCCGCATTAATTGACTGCCACAAGGAGCAATACATCAATCAGTTAAAGGAGGCTAATTCACAGCTTAAGACACTCTTATATAAAAAAGTACAACACAAGCTCCTATTTCAAGGCCAGAATAGTTTCTGCGAATCTGGTAAAACGGGCAGGTTTTTGGCTCGTTTGGTGGCCAACCAGAGAGAGGCTACCAGTATAACAGAAATTAGGAATCTGGGGTGAGATCCGCAGAGGAGATTAGAGAGGAATTTGTGAAATATTATTCTACCCTCTATAAATCTGAGTCTATGCTTAGTCGTACTGACATGGATCAATTTCTTCAACAATTGGAGCTCCCCCAGTTATCTATTCAAGATAGAGAGATGTTGGACTCCCCCATCCTTTTGGAGGAACTCCATGCGACTCTTCCCTCCCTAAAATATAGTTCATCTCCCGGCCCAGATGGATTGCCGTTTGAAATGTATAGGTACCATGCCAAATCACTCCTGACGATCCTACTTCAAGTTTTCAATGAATCGTGCGCATTCGGCTCTTTACCTCCATCATTTAGAGAGGCAGTGATTATCCTGGTCTTGAAAAAGGAGAAGGATCCATGCAATATGGGGTCATATAGACCTATATCGCTCCTAAATACGGACTATAACATT
Source organism: Bufo bufo (assembly GCF_905171765.1). Lineage (NCBI taxonomy): Eukaryota > Metazoa > Chordata > Amphibia > Anura > Bufonidae > Bufo > Bufo bufo. The sequence continues at coordinate 492,818,579 of NC_053390.1, forward strand.
TTTGCAAAAATTCTGGATAGTCGCTTGAAGAGGGTTATAGCTTGTCTGGTACACCCTGACCAGACGGGCTTTATCCCGGGCCACCAAATACAGATGAGTATATATAGGGTCTATCTGAATCTGTCTGTTGTGGGCAGTATAGACCACTCCATCCTGTCCTTAGACGCCGCAAAGGCGTTTGACAGGATGGAGTGGCCTTTTTTATTAGTTCTTCTCCTGTTATGATGCGGAGAGGGATGAGACAGGGTTGTCCCCTGTCTCCCCTCCTCTTCGCTCTTTTTATTGAACCGTTGGCTTGTCGGATCCCTTTAGATAATTGTATAGATGGCTTCGGGGTGGCGGGTGTGAGCGATAAAATAAGCCTATATGCAGATGATGTGATTCTGTTCCTGGATCAGGGTTGGAAAATCCTCCCGTATGTGATAGAAGTAATAGAAGACTATGGTAAACTATCAGGCTATATGATCAACTGGACAAAGTCATCGCTCCTCCCGCTGAACCGGAAAGCTGTAGATGAAGGGCAGCGAGTCCGCGTCTTGGTTCCTAACGATACCTTGGATTATTTGGGGGTTAAGATTGGGGTTCCTATAAGTAGGTTTTATGAGCTTAATTTGGCCCCAGTTTTGAATAAAGTTAGGGCCAAAGTTGGCGCTTGGCGGAAATTGATACTGGCACAGACAGATCGAATGGCATGGATTAAGATGATTATTTTGCCTATAGTCTTGTTCCCGATGTGTGCTTCCCCCATCTGGATCGACGATATCTTCTTCCATAGATTGGAGACCTTGATTAACGACTTAATTTGGGGAAGGAAGAGGGTGCGTATAAAGCAGAGATATTTATGGTTGTCGGAGGCAGATGGTGGGCTGTCACTACCTTTTTTTCAAGGTTATTATTTATGTGCACAGATTCAGCGTTGTTGTTATTGGAAAGAGAGCTTACTTTCACGGTATTTGACTAAAGTTATCGATAGGCCAATAGAGAATATTTTTGCATGTTTGGAGACTGGGTCTATGGGAATGAGGAAGTCCTTGCTGATCCCTTGCTCACTACAGAGGGTGTGGAACAGGCTGAAGGAGATCCTTAAAGTCCCCGGTCCGTTTGTTTTCACCCCTCTGTGGGGGAACAGGGGGCTGGAGGAATTCTTCAAAATTACAGATTTTGGTTATTGGTCACGAAATGGCATCAATAGGGTGTCTCACCTTTTTCATGTAGGTCGTTTTAAATCACTTTCGGAATTTGGTTTTACCGATAGTTCACCATTAGATTTATTTATGTATGCACGTTTGAAACATATATTTGAAGCCTCTAGGAATAAGGGTCGTATTTTTCCGCGAGAGAATATATTCTTTGATTACTGTGACGCTCAGAAGGATGTGAAGGTGAAGATATCTAGATTATATGCTAAACTCCGAATGGCACTGGCAACTGTAACACCTTTTAAAAGCCCAAGTAAGTGGGAGCAAGAGTTTAATTGCCCCCGAATACAGTGGCCCACTATCTATAGGAACGTGAGAAAGGCGACAGTTTCCAGTGCTCATAGATTAATCCAATTTAAGATTCTCCATAGATTGTACTATACGCCCAAAACCCAAGGAAAATTTCCCCAAAATAAGGACCGGGACTGTTGCTGCCCTAAATGTGGATATGTAAATGCAAACTATGTCCATTTGCTTTGGAGCTGCAGTAAAATAAGAAAATATTGGGATGAGTTTTTTTCTGCCCTACAAAAGGAATTTTCGATGAACTATAACCCGGGAATCTTGATAGTGATTTTTGGAGATTATGGCTCAGAAACGGAAGTCCCGCCCCAGGTTAGACGGATTTGGAGGAGAGGATTGATGGTAGCGAAAGCTATACTGATCAAGTATTAGGGTTCTGTCTCCCAGCCCTCGTCAAGGGAGTGGGGTCTATACCTTCAACAAATTTAAATATATGAGGATATTGAAAGGAAATGGAGAGTTGCACGCAGAGCTACGTAGCTATATTTAATATAATTAATATTGATATTATGTCACACTTGATTGAACGGAGGGGACGACAGCGAATGGGGGGGGGATATAATGATGTTTATGATTGTTATATTATATACACTGATGTGACTAATATTGGTTTATGTATTAATTTTATGCTTTCTAAAATAAAAATAAAGATAAATTTAAAAAAAAAAAAAAATAGGACAGCGCCTGTAGTTTAAAAGACGTAATACAGGAGACTAAAGAAGACGTAGTGGCATTTGAGTCTAGACTACGGACAGTGTGGACAGACATGGATTGGGATACCACTGGACCTATGGGACAGAAGTTACTGACATCCGCTTTCATGGAGGGACTGAGACCTGCCCTCCAGACAAAACTGAAGGCATGCAAGCCTGAATGAAGGGTGACAGCACTACCTCATTTAGTTGCTGCTGCTAAGGGTTTAGAACTAGACAGGTCCACTACCAAATCCTCAAAAATCTATATGGTACAAGGACAACAGAGACCATGGTCTGGTCAACAGACCAGACAGAGGAGGGATGACTTCAGATGTTAAAATTGTGGCAAACCTGGTCACATACGCAGAAACTGCCGGTTACCCCCTCAAGAACAACAGGTGAACTCACAGAACCAGGGTTCAGTGCACACCCCTGGTCCGATAACCTCACAATAGGAAGTTGGCAACCCTGTGTCCTTATCTGCCATGACCACAGTGACCGAAGGTTGCCGGATCAAAATACCAGTTCAGGTGGATAATCAGCAGGTTCCCTTTTTAGTTGACACGGGGGCAGCCAAAACCGCAATTAATCCAGATTATGTGAAACCATGGCAGATAAGTGGACAACGTATACCCGCCTCAGGGTTCACGGGGGAAGTTGTTTTTGTTCCTGAAACTATACCAATGAAGTTGAAAATCAAAGATAGTACAGCGGTTACTCAGTTGTTAGTAAAATAAAATATCCCATTCAATTTGCTGGGTACTGATGTCCTGCAGGCACTAGGGGATCATATTCACTTTAATGAGGATGGTACTACACATTTAGATATTGACACCCCTGATTATGTTTTAACCTGTGTTCTAGCTTTACACCTGGAGCCGGACCAAACATCCTGTGTGGTACAATTGGAGCAGGACCTGCAGCCAGTCCCTGACAAATTGTGGGCAAAGGGTAAAACTGATATTGGTAGATTGGTGTCACTCCTTTTATGGTTCATTTGAAAACCGGGTGCAGTCCACCTCGGGTCCGCCAGTATCCTCCGAGTCACGCACAAGAACAGTCTGTAACCGACCAGATTGAACAATATGTTCAAATGGGTGTCCTGGTGGTTACCAACTCACCTGCCAATACTCCCCTGTTTCCGGTCAAGAAAAAGGCCTCAAAAGGTCAGCCTATAACTTATAGGATAGTACATGACCTAAGGGAAATCAACAAGGTCCCTGTCCTACAGACCCTGATTGTCCCCAATCCACATACCTTGTTGATGCAAGTGCCTTCAAAGGCTTCATGTTATACTGTGATTGATCTTGCAAATGCATTTTTCAGTGTTCCTATCCACAAAGACTGTCAATATCGGTTTGCATTTAAAGGGATTCTGTCACCAGGTTTCACCCCTGCCAGCTAAACATATGCTGATGTTCAGGGCCTCATCAGGATTCCTAATGTGGGCTTCTAAATGTGATCCGTAGCCTTATTTTGCTAAAAAACAGGTTTTACTAACCTGTCACTCAAAGAAATAAGGTGCCCAAGGGGATGTCAGGGGATGTCAAGGGATGCAAGGTGCCCGCCGCACCCACCGCCGTTCGTGCCCAGCGCCGCCTTTCCAGACTTCTGCACCGCCTCCTAATCCTCTGTGCCGCCTCTCGCTCTCCCTCCATCCCCCCCCTCCTCCCTCCTCCTGCTGCAAGATCTCGCGAGTGCGCACAGGGCTCTGCCTGATGCGCCCGTGCGGACTTCTCGATTTGGCTTCTTGAAGCGAAGTGCGCATGCGCCAGCACTTCACTAAACCCAGGTATGACCTGCACTCTGGCGCCAGCCTCTCAGAGCCCTGTGCGCACGCGCGATATCTTACAGCAGGAGAAGGGGGAGGGAGAGCGAGAGGCGGCACAGAGGATTAGGAGGCGGTGCAGAAGTCTGGAAAGGCGGCGCTGGGCGCGAATGGCGGTGGGTGCGGCGGGCACCTTGCATCCCTTGACATCCCTTGACATCCCTTTGGGCACCTTATTTCTTTGAGTGACAGGTTAGTAAAACCAGTTTTTTAGCAAAATAAGGCTACTGATCACATTTAGAAGCCCACATTAGGAATCCTGATGAGGCCCTGAACATCAGCATATGTTTAGCTGACAGGGGTGAAACCTGGTGACAAAATCCCTTTAACTTTAAGGGTAGACAGTATACCTGGACAGTACTGCCACAGGGTGCCCAGAATTCACCCACCATGTATACTCAAGCCCTTCAGTCCGTGTTGACAGGGTGGTCAGTTCCAGATGGTATAGTCCTTTTGCAATATGTTGATGATCTGTTGCTTTGTGCCCCCAGTTATGAAACATTTAAAAATGCATCATTGTCATTGTTGATCTTTCTGGCAGAAAGTGGTTGTAAATCTTCAAAGGACAAACTGCAATTTTGCCAATCCCGTGTTACTTTCCTCTGTAAGGTGACTGGCACCTTCTGGCAAACAGTAACCGAGGAAAGAAAACAGGCTGTAAAATACACCACACTCCCTCGAGGGCCAAAACCCCTCAGAATGTTTTTGGGATTGGTGTCTTATTACAGACCCTGGATTCGAAATACATCCATGTTGATGCAGCCTTTGTACAACTGCCTGAGTACTGAACCTTTTTCTCTCAGTGACCAGGCAGAAGAGTCTTTTTACACTCTCAAATTAGCAATTTTGTCAGCACTTGCACTGGGAATACCAACTATGACCAGCCTTTTAATGTTTTCTGCTCAGAGCCGAGTGGCCATGGCACCTCAGTCCGGACACAGAAACATGGAGACAGGCAACGTCCGGTTGCCTACTTTTCTGCCAGATTAGATCCTGTAGAGCGCGGAGCCCCTTCCAGTGTCAGGGCGGTCGCGGCAGTGCAACTCATGGTGGAAAAAGCATCAGAAATTTTGCTTGATTACCCCCTGGTGGTACAGACTCCTTATGACATTCAAGGAATCCTCAGTCAAGTACAGGCAAAGCACATATCAATGGCCTGTCAACTTCGATTGCAATGCTGCCTCCTTATGCCTGACTCAATTACATTCAAAAGATGTACGATTCTGAATCCTGCAACGTTGCTGGCCATTACAGATTCAGAAATGGGGGAGGGAGGTACAGGGTCTCTTTTAAATGATTTAAATGAAAATGATTCACATGACTGTGTACAATTGATGCAACAAGAAAAGTCTGGATTTTCTCATGTACATGATCAACCTTTGTCTAATCCAGATCTTGAGGGTTTTTTTGTAGATGGCAGCAGATACATGGGTGAGGATGGTTGATTTCATACTGGATATGCAGTGGTCACGCAACATGAGGTAGTATTGGCTGAACCACTTCTTCCTCACATGTCAGCACAGGAGGCCGAGTTGAAGGCAGAAGTTGAAGGCTAGCTGAAGCGTGTAAAATGGCAGATAGTAAAAGGGCAAATATCTTTACAGATTCCAGGTATGGCTTCAGTATTGCACATGACTATGGCCCCATCTGGAGGGCCAGAGACTTCCTCACTTCAGCAAGGCAACCAATTAAAAACAAAGATGCTGTGTTTGAACTAATGAACACACTGTTGCTTCCAGAGGAAGTAGCAATTGTAAAGGCAAAAGCACATACCAGGCAGGAAACTGGTGAGACTAGGGGCAATGACAGGGCAGATCAAGCTGCCAAACAGGCGGCATTGAAGCCTTGGAACTCCGAGGTCCTCCCTGTCAGCGTCCTGAAGCCGCACCACATGTCTGAAGACGTGCTTGTTAAACAGTCTGCACAGGCAGATGAAAGAGAGAGACTCTTGGGTACAGAAAGGAGCAGCCCTGAATGAGTAAGGTGGTCTCTGGAAGGTCTCAGGTAAAATCTGCCTCCCAGGGCTCTCTACCCTATGATGGCACAAGAGGCCCATGGGCCCACACACCTGGCCAAAGGGCCAATGGTGGACACTGTGCTGAAGAAATGGATTGTTTCTCCACAACTGCCAGCAGGTTTGTACAGGGTTGCATGATCTGTGCTCTGAATAACCCAGGACAGGTAGTAAAAACACCCAAGAAACACACACCCAGACCATTTTACCCATTTCAGAGATTGCAGATAGATTATATACAACTTCCAAAAGTGGGAGTATACAAATATGTGCTTGTGTGCATTGATCTCTTTTCAGGATGGCCAGAAGCCTACGCTATCGGCTGCAAATGCTAAGAATACAGCAAAGAAATTGGACAGTAAACTTGTCTGCAGGTATGGGGTTCCAGAGGTCATAGAATCAGACAGAGGAGGCAATTTCACTGGGGAGGTGATGAGGGAGATAATGGGAGCTCTGGGAGTCACTCAGGCTTTCCACACGGCCCATCACCCCCAAAGCAGCAGCAGTGTCGAAAGATTGAATGGCACAATAAAACTAAAAAAACAGAAGGCCATGAGAGAGACTGTAAGGCCCTGGACAGAGTGCCTCCCACTGGCCCTGTACTCCATTAGAACCACCCCTGTAAAAAGGTCTGGTTTATCCCCTTTTGAGATATTATTTGGATCTGTGCTCAGACTAGGACTGTATTTTCCTCAACAGTTGCAGCTCCAGACTGACAGCATGGTCAGTTACATGAAGGCCCTCACCCGCAGGTTAGAACACATGCATAAACAAGTGTTTGCTTCACTTCCAGAGCCTGACTCAGTAGAAGGAACTCACAGTCTGCAACCAGGTGACTGGCATGTGGGAAAATGTCTGGATCCCAGATTTGATGGTCCTTTCCAAGTACTGCTGACTACACACACACAGTGGTGAAAGTAGAGGGAAAACCCAACTGTATTCATGCCTCACACTGTAAAAAGGTACAGAGTCCTGAAAGAGGAGGATCCTTGTACTGGTAGTCCTGTCTCTGAGCATCCAAGCTCTGCATGTGAACCTGAAAAATGACTGGGACAATGCCCTTATCAAGCATCATCAGGTCATGTTGAAGAACATGACAGGTGTGGATAAATATAAAAACTGTTGGATCTGCACTCACAGTCTTGTGAGTTCAAAGACTATGCCTTATCTGGCCATTTCAGTACCGTGGTCAGAGCTAGCCGACATGAACTGCAAAAACTTCCTATCGATCAGGAGGCCAGAAAGTGATAGCCTCAACTTTAATTCTACAAGTAATAGTACAAGTAGTTATAATAGTTTTAGCAATATATATGATTATTAAAGTTGTTTTAATATGTATAAATAAAATCTGCACAAGAAAGGGACAGTATCGAGATTATTGAGACAATCTGGATGACTGCGTCACCTTTAGGGAATCCAGGATTTATACTGGCAGGTGGGATTAGCCCATCTTAAGTACCGGAGGTGAGGCTTGTGGTCCCCAGATATCTCAAAATGTGGAAATTGTGAGAGATGGGAATCCACTTAGTCAAAGGTTCTTGGTGGAAAAATACAGAATGCTGACATGGCACTGTGGGAAATGGAGAGGGTTAAATAGAAAAAGGCTAAATGCAGATAATAATAATGGTCTTATGACTAGAGATGTCGCGAACATAAAATATTCTGTTCCCGAACGGCGAACGCGAATTTTCGCAAAATGTTCGCGAACGGGCGAACCGCCATAGACTTCAATAGGCAGGCGAATTTTAAAACCCACAGGGACTCTTTCTGGCCACAATAGTGATGGAAAAGTTGTTTCAAGGGGACTAACACCTGGACTGTGGCCTGCCGGAGGGGGATCCATGGCAAAACTCCCATGGAAAATTACGTAGTTGACGCAGAGTCAGGTTTTAATCCATAAAGGGCATAAATCACCTAACATTCCTAAATTGTTTGGAATAACATGCTTTAAAACATCCAGTGTGTGTATACGATCAGGTATGATGTTGTATCGATCGGGTAGTGCAAGGGTTACGCCCGCTTCACAGTGACAGACCAAACTCTGACAGACCAAACTCCCCGTTTAACGCACCGCAAACAGTCCATTTCCACAACCGCAAACTCTCCATTTGCATAAAGTTGGATAGCAAGCGAGCCATGTCCCATTCCTTGTCCTCACTGACGTCATTGAATGTCTCTTACTCCACCCAGCCACGTACAACAGCAAGGGTCCCTGAAAGGTGACAACAAGCCCACTGGGACGCCTGCTGTGGTTGGTCTTCCACCTCCTCAAAGCCACCTTCCTCCTCTGACTCCTCTTCTTCAGACTCCTCTCTCTGCATTGCCGCAGGTTTAGCAATCGACGACGACAAGGCTGCTTCTGGTGGTGACCACAACTCTTCCTCTTCATGCTCATCTACGTCCTGATCCAGCACTCTTTGCAGGGCACGCTCCAGAAAAAACGCATATGGGATGAGGTCGATGATGTTGCCTTGGGTTTGACTGACCAGGTTTGTCACCTCCGCAAAAGGACGCATGAGCCTACAGACATTGTGCATGAGCGTTCAGTAACGCGGCCCAAAAATACCCAGCTCTGCAGAGGCTGTCCTTTTTTTTAGGAACCAGGAGATGGAAAAAGATGCTTGGTCGGTCCGCTTACTTCTAATTTGGGGCACTGTGCATGCACCGTGCAATGCCAATATGAGTGGTATGTTAAGTAGTACTATTACTATCAGTAGTTCCCTAAAATTGATGTCACTTCTCCTTGATGAGGAAAAAAGAACTTTTGAGAATACGTCAGAAAAATTTAAAGTACTTATAGAATCGGCCCTCAAAATTAAATCTGATCCTGACTTTGACAAGAGGGAATCGTCCCTTCAAACAGCGGTAGACAGATTCCAGAACCTCATCAAGGAGAGGAAACATAGACAATTTATTAAAGATTTGGGAGAATTCAGAGAAAACGGGGCATATACCTTTATAAGGAGTAATAACTTACAGACCGATTCAGAAATCTCATCTTCGGAACCTGACTTCTCTGATTCGGAGGGGGCAGTTTTCCCAAATACCAGAGGAACGATTAGAGGGGGCCGCTACTCAAGGGGACGTAGAGGTGGTCAGAGATGGCGATGTTCAAGGGGACAGAGGCAATAATTGGGCGGGGATCGGGGGGGGTGGACATTCAGGCCCCATGCCATCAGGGTCCCAGAATCGCTTTCAAACAGATAACATGCCCCAGCAAATTCCTCATCTAAATGTAGCCAACTCTGCCTCATTGCCTGCTCTAATTTCTCTACCATCATCTTCCTCCTCCTCTTTTTTAGCCAAAGGCCCGGCCTCTTATCAACTAAGGGACCGGAACAGGAACAATTGAGTGACAAACTACAGGTAATTAACCTTTCTGACTACAGTTTGACTCCTGCAGAGACGACCCTCCTACAGAAGGGATTATCATTTGTGCCCACGACAAGACAGGATACCTTTAAGTGGATAAAAGATCTGAATCTTTTTGGGAGAAAGCTCAAGTGGCACAAATTTTTCCAAAATTGCAATAAAAAAACCTGCCTGGACCTAGGGATCAACCCAGAGGACTTCCCTGATTTTCAAAATCTCATGGAACTCTGGGAGGAGAGCATAAAAACACCTGGTAAAGGTCCATTTACGGAATTACGATCTCGAAGTACCAGGTTGCCACCATTAGTCAATACTGAGCATATTGACATTTTTTTGCGCCTGGTGACCTCTGAGATTGAACAGTTACAAACGATTGATCCCTATCACTCTAATTTATCTGGGCCAGAATTCAAGGCTTTACGAAACTTGGAGGATAACAAAAACTTGATTATCAAACAATCTGATAAGGGTGGCAATCTGGTACTGCTCGATCATGACAAGTACCAAAAAATGTGCCTCACTCTATTAAATGATAAAAAAAAAGGTATAAAAAAATCCATTCTGATCCTACGGAGAGCTTTCTTGCAGACCTGACCAGAATATTGGTCCAGGGTTTGCAACAGGGTATTGTGAATAAAACCGAATTTGACTTCCTACTTCCTAAAGCCCCCCAAACGGCTACATTCTACTGCTTGCCAAAAATACATAAGGTGGTACACCCCCTTAGGGGATGGCCCATCGTATCAGGTATTGATTCCCCAACACACCACACTGGAATCTACCTCGATAAGGTACTTTGTGATTTTGTACTGACCCTACTATCGTTTACTAGGGATTCTATGGATTTTCTCCGTAAAATTGAAACGTTATCTGTTAACCCCAATAGTATTCTGGCAAGCATAAACGTGGAATCGCTTTACACGTCCATTCCACACGACCAAGGAATTGGGGCTGTTTCCTCGTTTCTCAACACCAGAGGTACTCAGTTTAACCAACACAATGATTTTGTTTTGCGGCTCTTGGAATATACCTTAACACATAATTTTTTCCTGTTTAATGGTTCCTTTTACCACCAACTCAGGGGGACGGCAATGGGGAATTCCTGTGCCCCGACGTATGCCAATCTCCTCCTGGGTTGGTGGGAGGACCAATATGTCTTCCTAGATCAGTACCGTTGGTGGAGCGAGAATATCACCTTTTGGACTCGCTACATCGACGATGTGTTCCTGATCTGGGAGGGTAGCACATCCGCTTTCCACAAGTTCATTATTACCCTCAATCAAAACGATATTGGCTTGAGCTTTACCTATGAGACGCAGATGGAGCAGATTACGTTCCTCGATGTAGTAGTGAAAAAAACCGAGGGGACCCTGAGCACTTCGGTGTATTATAAACTGACGGCAACCAATAGCATCCTTCATTGGGATAGCCATCATCCACTTGCTGTAAAGAGATGGATCCCTAGGGGGCAGTACCTGCGGGTCCGCAGGAACTGCTCCTCAGGAAGTAATTTTTATTTTGAATCACATGTGCATGAGCGTTCAGTAACGCGGCCAAAAAATACCCAGCTCCGCAGAGGCTGTCCTCTTTTTTTAAATAAAAAAAAAATCCGTTCTTAACAGTTTAATCTGTGTTTTGTCCCCTATCAGGGGACATGTATGGAATAGATTTTAGGAACCGGGAGATGGAAAAAAGATGATTTGTCGGTCCGCTTACTTCCAATTTGGGGCACTGCACGTGCGCCGTGCAATGCCAATATGAGTGGTATGTTAAGTAGTACTATTCCTATCAGTTTAATCCCTGTTACGTCCCCTATCAGGGGACGTGTATGGAATAGATTTTAGGAACCGTGAGATGGAAAAAGATGCTTGGTTGGTCCTGCTACTTCCAATTTGGGGCACTGCGCGTACGCCTTGCAATGTACTGTGCCACCAGATAGGAATAGTACTACTTAACACACCACTCCTATCTGGTGGCACAGTACATTGCAAGGCGTACGCGCAGTGCCCCAAATTGGAAGTAGCAAGACCAACCAAGCATCTTTTTCCATCTCACGGTTCCTAAAATCTATTCCATACACGTCCTCTGATAGGGGATGTAACAGGGATTAAACTGATAGGAATAGTACTAAACACACCACTCATCAGTTTAATCCCTGTTACGTCCCCTATCAGGGGCCGGTCTATGTAATAGATTTTAGGAATCGGGAGATGGAAAAAGATGCTTGGTTGGTCCTCCTACTTCCAATTTGGGGCACTGCGCATGCGCCGTGCAATGTACTGTGCCACCAGATATGAGTGGTGTGTTAAGTAGTACTATTCCTATCAGTTTAATCCCGTGTATGGAATAGATTTTAGACAACCACAAAGAGTTGTCAATAGTTGACACACTCATGACATAAATTTTATTCCTCTATGCGTCAATCTTGGTGTAGTGATGACTATGCTCGTGCGCACGTTTGGGAGATTGCAGGCGATGGTTTTTTTTCAAAGCCTATGGTCGTGCTGAGGTAGTTCAGTGACAGTTAAGTGACCCAGAAAACAATGATTCTGCAGTGTGGGCCCATTGTTGGCCTAGTAGGCTTTAATGATCACCTTAGATGATCACAAAGAAAATTAATCTTTTTTCTATGCAAAATTATCCAGCCGATCGCTTTTAGTCTGTTCACAATGAAGCAACGACCTTATCATCAGAGGTGTGCCAACATTGCCATTGCCAACACACTCAGAGGTGGTCGCTTCATTGTGATACGCAAGCCCCATCACCACAACAAGGTAACGATCACGAAGGGGAATTGACACATGTATGTGCCTTTTTTTTAGTTTTGTTTTTGCAGCCACAGTGCAGCACCAGAGGCCAGAAAAATTACGCATGTACACATGCCTGAAAAATTAGGTATTGTCGTAGCAGCGGCCAGAAAAATTGATGTTTTCCAGGCAGAAAGTGCACTAAAACATTGCGGCTTGAATCCTAGTTGGTGGCGGATAAGTCACACAAGTCACCCGGCATGCAGAGATAAAATACAGCGTGTGAACCATTTTTAGCCCAAGGCAGCTCATCTCATCAGGCCTTTTTTAGTCAAATGTATCGCCCACTGTCAGTCCCTTCGGGATCCATGCCTCATTCATCTTAATAAAAGGTGAGGTAATCTAGACTTTTTTGACCTAGGCGACTTCTCTTCTCAGTGACAATACCTCCTGCTGCACTGAAGGCCCTTTCTGACCGGACATTTGAAGCGGGGCAGGCCAGAAGTTCTATCGCAAATTAGGATAGCTCAGGCCACAGGTCAAGCCTGCACACCCAGTAGTCCTGTCCTTGCCGGCGCGGTCGTGGTAGGAGGAGGATTACTTTCACCTCTTCCCCTGTTAGATTCCCGTCGTGCTGTGACATCACCCTTATACGCTGAGTAAAGCATACTTTTTAACTTGTTTTGGAACTGCTGCATCCTTTCCGACTTCTGGTAATTTGGTAACATTTCAGCCACTTTCTGCTTATACCGGGGGTCTAGTAGCGTGGCCACCGAGTACAGGTCGTTCTCCTTCAGCCTTTTTATACGAGGGTCCAGCCTTTTTATACGAGGGTCCCTCAACAGGCACGACAGCATGAAAGACCCCATTTGCACAAGGTTGGATGCCGAGCTACTCCTGTCCCGTTCCTCGTCCTCACTGAAGGTCTGTTCTTCCCCCCAGCCACGTACAACACCACGGGTACCAGATGGGTGACAACGAGCACTCTGTGATGCCTGCTGTGGTTGCCTTCCTCCTCCTCAAAGCCATATTCCTCCTCAGACTCCTCTTCCAGCATTGCCGTAGGTCCAGCAAGCGATGCTGATAAGGCTGTTTCTGGTGGTGATGTGACCACAACTCTTCCTCTTCACGCTCATCTACGGCCTGATCCAGCACTATTCGCAGGGCACGCTCCAGGAAGAAAACAAATGGGATGATGTCGCTGATGGTGCCTTCAGTGCGACTGACTAGGTTTGTCACCTCCTCAAAAGGACGCATGAGCCTACAGGCATTGCGCAGGAGCGTCCAGTAACGTGGCCAAAAAATTCCCAGCTCCGCAGAGGCTGTCCTAGCACCCCGGTCATACAAATACTCGTTGACGGCTTTTTCTAGAACATTAGGAGTGTTGAATTCCAACGTGTCGGGCTGTCGCAAATCAAACGCCTCACTGGCATGTTGTTTCGCCGCTGAATATCTGAAAAGTGCGCCATGGCCGTGTAGGAACGCCTGAAATGGCCACACACCTTCCTGGCCTGCTTGAGGACATCCTGTAAGCCTGGGTACTTATGCACAAAGCGTTGTACAATCAGATTCAACACATGTGCCATGCACGGCACATGTGTCAACTTGCCCAAATTCAATGCCGCCAACAAATTGCTTCCGTTGTCACACATCACTTTGCCGATCTCCAGTTGGTGCGGAGTCAGCCACTGATCCACCTGTGCGTTCAGGGCGGACAGGAGTGCTGGTCCGGTGTGACTCTCTGCTTTCAGGCAAGTCAACCCCAAGACGGCATGACACTGTCGTATCCGGGATGTGGAATAGCCCCTGGGGAGCTGGAGGGGTGCAGTTGATGTGGAGCAAGACGCAGCAGCAGAAGAGGACTCAGCCGAGGAGGTTATCGAAGAGGATGGAGTAGGAGGAGTAGAGGAGGTGGCAGCAGGCCTACCTGCAAGTCGTGGCGGTGTCACCAACTCCTCTGCAGAGCCACGCATTCCATGCTTGGCAGCCGCCAGCAGGTTTACCCAACGCGCAGTGTAGGCGATATACCTGCCCTGACCGTGCTTTGCAGACCAGGTATCAGTGGTCAGATGGACCCTTGCCCCAACACTGTGTGCCAGACATGCCATGACTTCCTTTTCCACAATAGAGTACAGGTTGGGGATTGCCTTTTGTGAAAACAAATTTCGGCCGGGTACCTTCCACTGCGGTGTCCCAATAGCTACAAATTTTTTGAAGGCCTCAGACTCCACCAGCTTGTATGGTAAAAGGTGGCGGGCTAAGAGTTCCGACAAGCTAGCTGTCAGACGCCGGGCAAGGGGGTGACTCTGTGACATTGGCTTCTTACGCTCAAACATTTCCTTGACAGACACCTGACTGTGAGCAGATGAGCAGGAACTGCTCAAGGCAAGAGACGGAGTGGCGGATGGTTGAGCGGGGGCAAGGAGGACAGAAGTGGTTGACGTGGCTGAAGATGCTGGACCAGGAAGAGGATGGCGGCTTTGAGTTTGTGTGCTACTTGTACTCATGTGTTGATCCCATAGGCGTTTGTGATGTGAGATCATGTGCCTTCGCAAAGCAGTTGTACCTAGGTGGGTGTTGGATTTCCCACGACTCAGTTTCTTTTGGCACAGGTTACAAATGGCATCGCTGTTATCAGAGGCAGACACAAAAAAAATGCCACACTGCTGAGCTTTGCAATGACGGCATTCTGGTGGTGGCAACAGCATGCGTTGATTGGCGCGCTGTCTGGCTGACCCCGGGAGCCGATACATGCTGTCTGACTGTGCCACTAGCTCCTTGCGAAGACCTCCCCCTGCTTCCAACTCGTCTCCTCGTCCTCTCTGTTTCCCCATCTGAACTTTCCCCCTGTTCTTCTTCTCTTCGAGCGGGCACCCACGTGACATCCACGGACACATCGTCATCATCAACCGCTTCACTTGTATCTGACAACTCAGCAAAGGAAGCAGCAGCGGGTACAACATCATCATCATCACACCGTACGTCCATGTGTGTAATGCTGACTGACAGACATATCCCTGTTATCTACATCCTCTGGCAATAATGGTTGCGGATCACTCATTTCTTCCAACTGATGTGTAAATAACTCCTCTGACAGGTCAAGTGAAGCAGCTGTGGTGCTAGTGTTGGTGGTGGCGGCAGGCGGGCGAGTGGTAACTTGAGAGGTGCCCGAAGCTGAGCTGGAGCAGGATGGTGCATCAAGGTTCCGAGCGGAAGCTGTAGAAGATTGGGTGTCCTGTGTTAGCCAGTCAACTATGTCCTCAGAACTTTTCGAATTCAGGGTACGTGGCCTCTGAACACTGGGCATTATTCTAGGGCCAAAGGGAATCACAGCACCACGACCACGACGGCCCCTGCGGGGTGGCCTGCCTCTGCCGGTCATTTTTTTTATATTAGTTTAGTTGTACTATGCAAGCTACTGTGACACCAGATATGAGTGGTGGCACTGAGCACTGGCAGTAGTTGGCACAGTACACACTGTAGGCCTAACACACACGCTTGCAGGCAACTAACTGCAATTATAATACAGTCAAAAAAGTTTTAGTTTTTTTTAATGCAAGCTACTGTGACACCAGATATGAGTGGTGGCACTGGGCAAGTGGGCACAGTATACGCTGTGTGCCCGACACACACGCTGTAAGGCAACTGCAGTTAGATTACAGAGAAAAAAAAAGAAAGCAGACTGATGTACTAGCCCTAAAAAGGGCTTTTTGGGGTGTTGTCAGGACGCTGTCCTTACAGCAGATCAGATCAGTCTTTCAGAACTGGAGTGGACACTGAATACACTGGCCTAACTATCGATTTCCCTATTAAAATCAGCAGCAGCTGCACTGTCCCTCCTCTCACTAAGACTGCAGCTTCCGAATGAATCTAAAATGGATGCGGTCCAGGAGGTGGGAGGGTCTGGGAGGGAGGGTATGCTGCTGATTGGCTGGAATGTGTCTGCTGACTGTGAGGTACAGGGTCAAAGTTTGCTCAATGATGACGTATAGGGGGCGGACCGAACATCGCATATGTTCGCCCGCCGCCGCGAACAAGCGATGTTCGCCGGCGAATAGTTCGGGACATCTCTACTTATGATCTGTATCTTGTAACTGCAAATTTCATGTTCCTAATATGATGGTTTGAAGCCTATATTATCGTGAGCTTGTCTTTAACCCGTACATGTACGGCACTTTGATCGGGCGTGTTGAGGAAGGGTTGAGACGTATGCATATATATCCATGCATGCCTGCAAACATGCGGGCATGTATGGTATATATATGCATACATTAACCACCGCATCATGGGGTGATGTGCGCAGATGTGCCCAGCATCTGCGCACGTCTGCCCATGGTGATCCCCAGGGGCTCATGGTGGCCCCTGTGGGAAATATGTGCCCCCTGGAAGATTGAGCCCCCTTATAATGTAGGGGCTTGTGCCCCCTTATAATGTAGGGGCTTGTGCCCCCTTATATAATCATGTGGCCCCTGTGGGAGATCTGTGCCCCCTTATAAGATAGGGGCTGTGCTCCCTTATAATGTAGAGGCTCTGCCCTTTTATAATATAGGGGCTGTGCTCCCTTATAGTGTAGAGGCTCTGCCCTCTTATAGTATAGGGGCTGTGCCCCCTTATAGGATGTAACTATGTCCCTTACATCCCCCTTCATAATGTATACGATCAATGTATACACGTGTATGGATGTGCCCCATGTGTATATATATATTAATTATATCCCCCCCCCCCCCATCTCCATAGGCTGTAACCAGGTGCATCGGTGTGAATAGGCCCCAAGCATTCACACCGATGCAATCTGGCTTATTGCATCAGAATGACCGGACTAGGGTCCGGTCATCCTGATGGATACAAAGAGCTCAGATTCAACAGAATTGTCTCTAGCGCCACTGGAGATGATTATGCATGTTGGAAGAGGAGAAGAAACCTCCCCTCCTTCCATTATGCACATACCGAAAGTGCGATTACTATCGCGCTGTCCGGAATGCCAGGTGCTGCAGGCGGGAGATCAAAGACTTCTCCCGCCTGTCTGCTAGAAGCGCGGCCCCGCTGTGCGCGTGCAGGGACGCGCGGGCTGGCGCGGTGATGTCATATCGCCGTGGCGGCCCATGTGTCCTGACTAGGCGCGCGCGCGCACAGCGGCCCGGGAGTGCGGGCTGCAGGGTATAAAGCCCGGCAGCCCTGCACATAGGGAGAGCGGATCGGGACCCCCCCCCCCCACCTGAAAGAGCTACGCATCCTGCGCTCAAACCCGACAAGAGCCGTGCCGCCCCCCCCCCCCCCCCCCGCCACTGAAGGAGACCCCCTGGACGAACGAGCAACCCCTAGACGAACGAGCAACCCTTGGACGAACGAGCAACTAAGTATCATGTAGGGTTACCAGGGGTGTATAGGGTTACCAGGGGCAATAGGGCTTATATAGGTTGAGATATAGATAAGGGGCAATAGGGAACAAGGGGTATATAGGATAGGGTTACCAGGGGTAATAGGGAAATCGTTGGTGGGATAGAGGATATATATATATATATATATATATATATATATAAACCAAAAAAGGGGTCACAGCAGCACAAGACCAGAATCACGGGTGCAAGTCCTCTCAGCCGCAGGCTCAAACGGCTATAGATGAGTATAGTATCCAAAGAATGAGGCAGCACTCCAGATAAAATGAAAAAAAGTGGATCCTTTATTCCCCTCTGTGCAACGTTTCAACCGTCTCAATGCGGTCTTTCTCAAGCATATCAAAATGGTGTCATACACGGGTATATATACCCACAATCCATAGCAAACAATAAAAGTGACAATTATATGATATTAAGTGTATTTATGTGACAAAAACAATATAAAGTATATCAAAACTGACGTGATTTGTATGACCTGATGATTTACATAACCTAATATTCTACACAGTGCAATACAGCGTACATGTATATATTGATCATAGTAATAACATGAGTTAATTGACCATAATCAAGTTTATCAACACCTGGGTGCATAAACAGAGTGAATAATACAGTGAAATTAAAACCAGTCACACTGTGGCGCATGGACAGGAGCTCCAAGGTCCGCGTCCTCACCGCTGAACCACGCATGCCCAGAGTCCTCATCACGTCACAGGGGCAACACCCTCAAGGAGGAGCCCAGCGCCGTCACAGTGGAGACGTGTAAACACCTGACCAGTGCAACCGTCACGTGACCCCTCAAGAGGATATGTCAGGCGGGACCCCGCCCACGAAGCCGGACTCGCGTCGCCAGGCAACAATATACACATTGCTGTCACGGCAAACGCCAGCCCAACACCGCGCGCAGCGGCCCGCCCCAAACCAAGGACAGATTCGGACAATCGGCAACAAGGATCAGCAGGGGAAGGGGAGAGAAATACTGACACCGGGAGAGAAACACAAAGGGCACAGTAACATAGAAGTAAATGAATAGATAGAGGGAAACCGATAAGTTCACCTAAGGGTCACTATATATGAAATTCTTAGATGTAAAGATAGGGGTAACAGTGGTTTGTTAAAGTATATCGGCACTAGAATAAACCTTCATGATTTGTGCCATACTGATAATATAAGACAACAGGACGGGGACCAAAGGGTCACGCCGCTCTCACGGCAGAGACCCCAGGTCCATTGAGGGTTTGGGGCCAGAGACATGTCCATGCCACAGGACCCAAACCCAACAACCGACCCCTAAGTCTGTCATTCAAATAGAAAAAACCACCACTCCAAACAAACAATATAGCCATGGTTGACCCACATATTATATAGCATAAACAATGTACATGCGCCCCAAGGTTCTCCCCCATCAGCACAGTCCCAACACAGAGACGCAGAACAGAAGGCACACCGTCCATGAACACCGCCAGCGGAGCACCAATAATCTAGAGAAAGAAAAAAGATAGTATAAGTAATAAGGCAGTAGAAACTATACATCTATCTGAAACAAATGAATTACTTAATTGATGACACCAATGAAGAATTCAACATACACCAGGGCATAGAACGGAGAGGAACACAAGAAGATAATGAGCAGCCACATCCTATACTACACTCCACTTAAAATCAACATTGAGACCATGAGGTCTCAGTGTGTTGAGACGATGGATCCATCTTAGCTCACGTTGTTTGAGAGCCAATGTCCTGTCTCCTCCTCTTCTAGACAAAGTGATATGGTCCACTAACATAAATTTTAAATCCTTCTCCTTATGGTTGGCCTCAACAAAATGTTTAGGAACCGGCAGGTCTTTTCTTTTTTGTCTGATGGAAAACCGGTGATTATTTAACAGTGTCTTTATGTCACAGGTGGTCTCCCCTACATAAAGGAGGCCACAAGGACAGGAGAGCACGTAAATCACAAAGGAGCTGTTACAAGTCAAAAAATGACTAATCTCATATTGGGTCCCCGTAACTGGATGGGTGAACCTCTCCCCCTTGGTCATGTAGGCGCAATTAACGCAGCCAAGGCAGGGATAGGAACCCTTCTTACGAGAACCAATGTGAGTCTGTACCAATGTCCTAGCCGGAAGATCAGCCCGGACTAGCTTGTCTCGAAAATTAGCAGAACACCTATAAGAAAGCAAAGGTGGCACAGTCAAAGCCGTGATATTGGAGAAATTGCTCTTGAATATTGACCAATGTTTGCGGGCAATTTGAACACTTTGTTCCGAAAACGTCGTTATGAAGGGTATCCTCTCCACTTTATTATGTTTGTCATCTACTGGTACATGTTGTGGATTTTTCACCCTGGTAAGGTGTTTATCAATCACCCGAGCAGGGTAACCACGTTCCCTAAACTTATGTACCATCTGTGTAAGGCGAGTCGGGAGTAGATCTGGATCCTGTACCACCCTTTTAACCCTGAGTAGTTGACTGTATGGTACAGAATTGATGATAGACCTTGGATGACAGCTGCTGTAGTGCAGCAACGTATTACAGTCAGTAGGCTTGGTGTAAATGTCCGTAGATAATTGATCCCCCACTATAGTGACAGTGGTGTCAAGAAATTAGACATGGGTGGTCGAGTGCACAAGAGTAAAACTGATGTCCTGGTCCATATGATTCAAAAAGTCATGAAAGCTCTCAAGAGCAATAGTGTCACCATGCCAGATGAGGAAGACGTCATCTATGTATCGCCACCACCCCAGAACTTTGCTGAAGTGGTGGGACACATAGACAAGGTCTTCCTCGAGGGCCGCCATGAAGACATTGGCATAAGTGGGTGCCACATTAGACCCCATGGCGGTCCCTCGTAACTGAAGATAGAAACTATCCATAAACAGAAAATAATTATTCCTCAAAACCAATTCCAAAAGATGGATAATAAAATCTTGACAGTGTAGAGAATAATTGCTGCCAGATAGCTGTCTCCGAACTGCAGCCACCCCCCTATCATGATCAATGGAGGTGTACAGGCTCGTGACATCAAAGGATGCCAGGAGACAACCATCTGGCAGCATAATGTCAGAGATTTTATCCAAAAAATCACCAGTGTCCCTGATGTAGGACCTGGCGCTGATCGCATAATGTCGAAGTACTCGGTCCAGGAAAATGGAAATATTGGAAAAGATGGATCCCGTGCCCGCAACAATGGGGCGACCAGGCGGGTCCATCAGTGCTTTATGAATTTTTGGAAGTACATATATGACTGGTGTACGTGGCTGTGACACGATTAAAAAAGAATGGAGCTCACCATCAATAATGTCCTGACCCAATGCTGTATCAAGGACTTTCTTGATGCATCTAACTATATTGAACCTTGGATCACCAGTCAATACCTTGTAAACACTCTGATCACCCAATTGCCTCCTAATCTCCTGAATGTATTTGGGGGTGTCCATGACAACAACCGCACCACCCTTATCAGCTGGTTTGATGGTGAGGCTGCTGTCACGGCACAAACCCTCCAAAGTAACAACCTCAGCAGTGGTCATGTTGGGAAATCTAAGGGGCGTGTTGGTAACCTTTTCACGTAGGGAGGCTATATCATTAGAGACAGCCTTCCTGAATGTGTCCAATGCAGGTGAATTACTGTGTGGTGAAAAATCACTCTTATTGAACAAACCAAACGATTTCAGTCTCAACTCAGTATCAACAGTATCTACAGTCGACTGGTCAATCAGAGGGCGACCTGCAAACCAAACCTTAAGTTCAATGTTCCTGTATAGGCGTTGCAGGTCGACCTCCAAATGGAACCAGTCGACTCTAGTAGAGGGGCAAAATGAAAGGCCTTTAGACAGTACATTATTTTGTATATCAGACAAGGGTACAGAGGAAATATTTACCACAGTGGAAACATTTCTTTTCATCATTGGGCCTGATTTCCCTTTCTGCGTAACGCCATAGGTTTGATCAGTTCTGGAGGTTTGAGATTTCCGCCATCTGTGGTGTCTTCTGCCGCCCCGTCTGGTTCTCTGACCGTCACAGGGCCCATCTCTAAAAAAGACTTGGTGGATGTAGGATTATATATGTTGTTAGTGGTCACGGACCCAGACTGTCCCAACGGATGATACTTCTTGTTGATCGGGCGATGTGGAGGGAATTGTCTCTTCTATGCCCTGGTGTATGTTGAATTCTTCATTGGTGTCATCAATTAAGTAATTCATTTGTTTCAGATAGATGTATAGAGAACCTTGGGGCGCATGTACATTGTTTATGCTACATAATATGTGGGACAACCATGGCTATATTGTTTGTTTGGAGTGGTGTTTTTTTCTATTTGAATGACAGACTTAGGGGTCGGTTGTTGGGTTTGGGTCCTGTGGCATGGACGTGTCTCTGGCCCCAAACCCTCAATGGACCTGGGGTCTCTGCCGTGAGAGCGGCGTGACCCTTTGGTCCCCGTCCTGTTGTCTTATATTATCAGTATGGCACGAATCATGAAGGTTTCTTCTAGTGCCGATATACTTTAACAAACCACTGTTACCCCTATCTTTACATCTTTGAATTTCATATATAGTGACCCTTAGGTGAACTTATCGGTTTCCCTCTATCTATTCATTTACTTCTATGTTACTGTGCCCTCTGTGTTTCTCTCCCGGTGTCAGTATTTCTCTCCCCTCCCCCTGCTGATCCTTGTTGCCGATTGTCCGAATCTGTCCTTGGTTTGGGGCGGGCCGCTGCGCGCGGTGTTGGGCTGGCGTTTGCCGTGACAGCAATGTGTATATTGTTGCCTGGCGACGCGAGTCCGGCTTCTTGGGTGGGGACCCGCCTGACATATCCTCTTGAGGGGTCACGTGACGGTCGCACTGGTCAGGTGTTTACACGTCTCCACTGTGACGGCGCTGGGCTCCTCCTTGAGGGTGTTGCCCCTGTGACATGATGAGGACTCTGGGCATGCGTGGTTCAGCGGTGAGGACGCGGACCTTGGCGCTCCTGTCCATGCGCCGCAGTGTGAGTGGTTTTAATTTCACTGTATTATTCACTCTGTTTATGCACCCAGGTGTTGATAAACTTGATTATGGTCAATTAACTCACAGTCATGTTATTACTATGAACAATATATACATGTACGCTGTATTGCACTGTGTAGAATATTAGGTTATGTAAATCATCAGGTCATACAAATCACGTCAGTTTTGATATACTTTATATTGTTTTTGTCACATAATTACACTTAATATCATATAATTGTCACTTTTATTGTTTGCTATGGATTGTGGGTATATATACCCGTGTATGACACCATTTTGATATGCTTGAGAAAGACCGCATTGAGACGGTTGAAACGTTGCACAGAGGGGAATACAGGATCCACTTTTTTTCATTTTATCTGGAGTGCTGCCTCATTCTTTGGATACTATACTCATCTATAGCCGTTTGAGCCTGCGGCTGAGAGGACTTGCACCCGTTATTCTGGTCTTGTGCTGCTGTGACCCCTTTTTTGGTATATATATATATATATATATATATTTATATATTTATATATATATATATATATATATATAATCTATCCTCTATCCCACCAACGATTTCCCTATTACCCCTGGTAACCCTATCCTATACACCCCTTGTTCCCTATTGCCCCTTATCTATATCCCAACCTATATAAGCCCTATTGCCCCTGGTAACCCTATACACCCCTGGTAACCCTACACACCCCTGGTAACCCTACCCTATATACCCCTGGTAACCCTACTCCCTATTCTATATCCCTACCTATTAGTCCTATTACCCCTGGTAACCCTACTCCCCTTATTAGCCCTATTATCTATATCCCTACCTATTAGCCCTATTACCCCTGGTAACCCTACAACCCTATACTACACCTCTTGTCAACCCTATTACCCCTGGACACCCCTGGTAACCCTTTACACCCCTTGTTGCCCTGATCCCTGATTTACCCTATTCACCTCCCGCAGTCCTATCACTGTATTTGTGCTTTGTGGTCGGCTTACACCCCTGTAAGACCACCGTTAACCTTCGTCTACCCCATAGGGATAGTATATAGAACCAGGTGGGTGGGCTGTTAATATTGAATGTGTGTATTGTATAGATAGTTTGTGGGTGGAATTTGGGAACGTGTAGTCTAGTTTAGTACTGTATATTTAGTGTTGTATTGTTAGTGCATTGCGTGCATAGTGTATTGTTTAGTATTAATAAATACTATGTTTGGTTTATAACTATCTGTGTGGCGTGTAGTTATTGGCGATAGTCTAGTTAGGCGCATGCAGCTAGCTTAGTGATTAGCGTACGGTATAGTGAAAATATTGTATTTATTATATAAAGGTATAAATAGGCGGAGTCATCAATAGACGGCTCCTCCCATTTATGAATATTAATCACTGATATTGGCATAAATATTAGTGACTAATATTCCCCCTTTACAGGGCGGGTGCAGGAGATGCGCCCGCCCAATCCGCGGCAGGCGTCCGGCAGTCACTGATAGCCGGACCCCTGCTGCATGCTCCGGCAGTCACTGATAACCGGACTACTGCTGCATGCTCCGGCATCGGTCAAATCACAGATGCCGACGCATTAACCCTTGATGTGCCACGGTCAGCGCTGACCGCGGCACATGCGATGTTCTCGCGGGTATCGGAGCTGCCATCGGGTCCCCGTTCTGCTGTCACAGGGACCCGATGGCATGGAAGACAGCGCAATGCCTTCCTTAGGCATCGGGGTTGCCTTCCGGGCAGAGCCTGTGAGATCCAGTCCCCTGGATCTCACGGGCAGGAAGCTGTATGTGTAATACACACTATATTACACTTACAGCCAATGCATGCCAATACAGAAGTATTGGAACACCGTACATTGTAAAGGGGATCAGACCACCAAAAGTAAAGTGAAAAAAAAGTTACAAAAATAAAGTTTTCCCCAAAAAATATAAAAAGTTTCAAGTAAAAAACTAAATATCCTTTTGCCAAAATAAAGGGAAATATATTTTTAAAAAAATGGGTATAAAAAAAAGTAGACATTATGGGTATCGCCGCGTCCGTATCAACCGGCTCTATAAAACTAACATATGACCTAACCCCTCAGGTGAACACAGTCAAAAAAATAAAATAAAAACTCTGCTAAATAAACAATTTTTTGGTCACCTTACAACAGTGCAACACCAAGTGATCAAAAAGGCGTATACCCCCCAAAATAGTACCAATCTAACCGTCACCTCATCCTGCAAAAAATGAGCCCCTACCTAAGACAAAAAATAAAAAAACTATGGCTCAGAATATGGAGACACTAAAACATCATTTTTTTGTTTCAAATATGCTGGTATTGTGTGAAACTTACATAAATAAAAAAAGTAGACATATTAGGTATCGCCGCATCCGTAATAACCTGCTCTATAAAAAAAAATATATATTCCATGACCTAACCCCTTAGGTGAATAAGGTGACTTCAGACCTGAAATGGTCCTGAAAAAGTGGGTTTTAGAAATTTTCGGAAAAATTTCAAGATTTGCTTCTAAACTTCTAAGCCTTATAACGTCGTCAAAAAATAAAATAGCATTTCCAAAATGATTCAAACATGAAGTAGACATATGGGGAATGTAAAAAAACTTTTTGGGAGGTATTACTATCTATTATAAAAGTAGAGAAATAGAAATTTGGAAATTTGCTAATTTTATAAATAAAAATGATTTTTTTTTTTAACTCCATTTTACCAGTGTCATGAAGTACAATATGTGATGAAAAAACTATCTCAGAATGGCCTGGATAAGTAAAAGCGTTTTAAAGTTATTCACACATAAAGTGACACTGGTCAGATTTGCAGAAAATGGCCATGTCCTTAAGGTGAAATATGGCCGTGTCCTTAAAGGGGTTATCCGACTTAAATAAATCTATTCTAATTGCTTTTATTGTAGACCAGTGAAAGTTTTATTAAAATCACTTTCATCACCTATCTATCACTGTTTGGCCAGTTCAGTTCAGGGTCATGTTACACCTGACGTCAGTAAGCCTGCTCTGCTAATGACGTTTCGTTTACAAGCTTCTCCCTGCTTGAGGGAGTGTCCAGGCTCTGTAAACGAGACGTCAGAGCCTCTGGTGCCCTCCCCCCTCCAGCTCTCCTCACTGCCTCGGCTCTGGTATGCGATCACTCATGTGCACTTGTGCAGTACATACCAGAGCCGAGGTGATCTCCAGCAGCACAGGGTATGTTTGTCCCTCCTGCATTCACTGGGGCTAGAGGTGGCAGTTTGTAAACGTTCCCCTCTGCATCTGGGGATCGTTATTACAGCCCTGCCCCCCCTCCCCCACACTAGTACACATTGAACACCCCCTGGGAAATATAAATAAATAATTGGCCATCATTATTACCATCATCATTATTCAGCTATATAAAATCCTTATCTGCCACCAATATATGTATTTATCTAAGCAATATCCATATTGAATATATATTTGAATAATATAGATATTGCTTAGATACAGATAATGCTAATGAAATTTTCACACTAGCGGCAGGACGTATCCGACAGGCTGTTCACCCTGTCGGATCTGCCCTGCCGCTATTTGGCCGTGCCGCTGGAAGGATCCGTTATTGCAATGCATTTCTAGACGGATCCGCACCTGGATCCGTGTACAAATGCTGTCAGTTGTCACACTGATCGGCGGATCCAGCAGGCACGCAGCTCCGACGACGGAGCTGCCTTGCGGATACGGCATTGCAAAACAACTGAAGGACGAATCCGTCCTTCCGGTCTGCGCATGCACAAACCGGGAATACTGTGAAAAAGACTGCCAGAGGGATCCGTCCATCCGCATGACAAGCGGATAGACCGATCCGTTATTGCAATACATTTCCAGACGGATCCGCACCCGGATCCGTCTACAAATGCTGTCAGTTGTCACACTGATCGGCGGATCCAGCAGGCTGCTCCGACGATGGAACTGCCTGCCGGATCACACTAATGCTGTGTGAAAGTACCCTAAAAAGTCGGAAATCCAGTACTTTTAGTCAAGCGGCAGCTCGCTGTGCACTGCTGTGCTGCGCCATAGCTCCACCACCGTCCCCTTTATAGTCAATGGGGACAGAGCGGCAGTCCAGCGGCACGGCCAAATAGCGGCAGGGCGGATCTGACAGGGTGAACAGCCTGTTGGATCGATCCTGCCTCTAGTGTGAAAGTACCCTTAGGCTCCATTCACACATCCGCAATTGGGTCCACATTCGTTCCGCAATTTTGCGGAACGGGTGCGGACCCATTCATTTTCTATGGTGACGGAATGGATGCGGACAGCACACAGTGTGCTGTCTGCAGCCGCATTTGCAGGGCGCTGCCCCGATCTTCAGGTGCGCAGCTCCGCAAAAGATAGAACATGTCCTATTCTTGTCCGCAGCTTGCGGACAAGAATAGGCATTTCTATAGGGGTGGCGGGCGGGTGTGTTGCGGATCCGCAATTTGCGGGTCCGCAACACACAACGTATGTGTGAATGGAGCCTTAGTGTGATCCGGCAGGCAGTTCCGTAGTTGGAGCTGCCTGCCGGATCTGCCGATCGGTTTGTCAACTGACAACATTTGTAGACTAATCCGTGTGCGGATCCGTCTAGAAATGCATTGTAGCAGAGCTGTGTGTGTACAGGGTGCATGCAGCAGTGTAGCAGAGCTGTGTGTACAGGGTGTGTAGTATAGCATGTAGCAGAGCTGTGTGTGTACAGGGTGTGTAGTATAGCATGTAGCAGAGCTGTGTGTGTACAGGGTGTGTAGTATAGCATGTAGCAGAGCTGTGTGTGTACAGGGTGTGTAGTATAGCATGTAGCAGAGCTGTGTGTACAGGGTGTGTAGTATAGCATGTAGCAGAGCTGTGTGTACAGGGTGTGTAGTATAGCATGTAGCAGAGCTGTGTGTGTACAGGGTGTGTAGTATAGCATGTAGCAAAGCCGTGTGTACAGGGTGCATGCAGCAGTGTAGCATAGCAGGAAGTCTGGTAGGGACTCGGTGACACGATTCTTTTGACTAATAAACACTCAGACAATTCTCTGAGTCCCTGCAATAACTATAGCCACTACATCACAGTCTGCTCCACTGCATTCACTGCAGCAGAGCCGTGTTTGCCAGGAGCAAGTCCCTCCTGACCTTCGGTTCACTTGAGAGCCGACTCAGCAAGTGAACCAAAGATTCAATGAGCTGAGCATGCGCATTGATCTTCAGTTCACTTGCTTCTGCCGGCTCAGGAAGTGAACCGAAGATCCGATTCATGAATCGGTTCTTTTGAGTGAACTGATTCAAATGAACCGATTCATGAAAAAGATCCGAACTTCCCATCTCTACTGTACAGCTGCAATGTGACAGGAAGATCTTCTGCCCTGTGTGTGTATTTATTTATTTTTATGCAAAGTGCAGAGCAGGGTGAAGGAAAGGTCAGGTTGTTCACGCCCAGAAATATTCATGAGGCAGAGCTCAGGCTTTGTTGTTATAAGCCCCCTCAGCATGTACTTCAGCATGTAAACAAAGCAATGACAGAACCATGAAAAGGTGTAAATATGGGTTTTAACTTGATGAAATCTAGCTTAACCAAATTGTATGTATATCCTGATGGATTTTAAGTGTTTTTTTTGTTTTTTTATTAACTCGGATAACCCCTTTAAGGGGTTAATTTAGCTGAAACCTTAAAGGGGTCATTCAGTAAAAATAATATTGACCTATCAACAGGATAGGTCATCAACATCACATCAGCAGGGGTCAGAGTCCAGGCACCCCTACCAATCAGCTGTTTCGGGAAGCTGCGGCACTCACTGGAGCTCTGGCGAGTGCGGCAGCCTCCTGGGCACTTACCAAGCACAGCATCATACATCATGTAACGGCTGTGCTTGGTATTGCAGCTCAGCCTTACTGGCCTGAATGGGGCTAAACTGCAAATAGGCCATGAATAGATAAGTCACATGGCCTAGGAAGAGGCTGCTGCAATGTGCCCGGCCTTTTTGAACAGCCAATTGATATGTATTGGGACAAGGTTATACGCATTCTTAAATGTCTATAGACACAATGAAACAATGCTGAAATAGATAATGAGTGATGGAAGCAAAGGATTCCATGCAGAATTTTTGGTAGGATAGACATTTAGGTCCTTGAAGTTTATAATGGTGCAGAGGACTATATGGTTTAATACCAGATAAAGTAACCCTTTCTCTGGTATTAGGGTTAGAACGGTTTTGTACAAAAGATCTAAGCCTTCTCTTAATAATGCCAAATACTTTGTAGAGTGTGACCTTAAAAGGGTTTTCCGACATTTTAATACTGATGACTTATCCTCCAGAGAAGTCATCAGTATCTGATTGGTGGGGGTCCTGTGAGAGCTGTGGTCTTCTTGCAGCTTACTAAGCACAGTGCTGTATTATGACCAACATTTTGTAAATTTTCTAGACACTATATGGATGGATATCTTTATACAAGATATACAAAAAAAACTGATAAGAACAGTATTTTACACTATCAGAGTGCCCATCCACCAGCCCGAAAAAAAGCTATACCAAAGTCACAATACACTAGGGTCAGAAAAATAGCAACAGATCTGTCAATCCAACAAAAAAGGATTGAGGAGATTACATCAAGATTTTTGGATAGGGATTATCCACAGAAGGTGCTATTGGAGGCTCAAAAAGACGTAAAGTCATTGACTACTTCTAAAAAATATAACAATTATGGAGAACCTTCATCCACAAATTTCACTCTTTAAATCGCCGTCTTGATAACATCATCCGTAAACATTGGCATATTCTGGGAAAGTCATACCCCTCAGTTGAAGAATTAAAAAATCTGCCGCTTATCTGTAACAAGCGGAATTCCAGCCTCTGAGATCAGCTAGTACAAGCCGATATCGGAAGTAGAAAAGGTAGTTGGAAACAGCAGACCCTCAAGTCAAAAAAACAGGACATTCCTGTGCTTGCATGGCACACAATGATCAAATGTGTTGAAGGCTCCGTTTTTCTACCATCCACGAACTGGGAAAGCATTTAAAAATCAAAGGATATTACACATGTGATAGTTCAAATGTGATATATCTGATAAAGTGCCCATGTGACTTGATATATGTGGGGGAAACTATGCAGACTGTAAAAGAAAGGATCAGTAAGCATAAATCCACTATACACAAGAAAAATCTTCTGCTGCCAATACATTCTCATTTCCACAGTTGCAAACATACTATCTCACAGCTAAAATACCAAGTAATAGAACAGGTCCACCAACCAAGAAGAGGGGGCGATATTAAAAAGTTGTTGTTAAAAAGAGAAGCATTTTGGATCCACATGTTGGATACCTTGCAACCTAGAGGTTTAAATAGGGACTATGAGATCATGAGTCTGGGAGATTAAATGAATAAGATTCACTGCCTGTCACAAAAAAAAAAGTCACCACCTGGATTTAACTAAGCAAATAGGTATGAGCCTCCTATCGGATAATTACTGCATGGGAGATCATCTTTCAGCTAGAAACAACTTATTTAACTCCAACTGGTGCAATGAGTTGCTTCTCATTTCTTAAACAACCATGTCGAAAGACACATCTCGTGGTCATGGAAAAAGATGTTAGTCTGTTTGAGAAGGGTCAAATCATTGGCATGCATCAAGCAGAGAAAACATCTAAAGAGATTGCAGAAACTACTAAAATTGGCTTAAGAACTTTCCAACGCATTATTAAAAACTGGAAGGATAGTGGGGACCCATCGTATTCGAGGAAGAAATGTGGCGGGAAAAAATCCTTATCGGCGACCACTTAAACGTTTGGTGAAATCAAATCGAAGAAAAACAACAGTAGAAGTCAGGGCTATGTTTAATAGTGAAAGTATTATGTATTTTTTTTTGTTTATTTAAATTTTGTGTGCATCACTTTCTATTGGATAATGTATTCATGATGTCACTAACATGTGATCCTATCCCTTAACCTATAAAATGTCACTATGTATCAGTTTGTGATATCAGTTGAGATAGGCTGGACGGGCCGAAACGCTTCCTGGAAACACCATGATTTACTGGCTGTCATAAAGAATACACCATGTTGAATGACATACGCCTTCTGGGATTACTTGCACATTGATTGTGGGGATTGCCCCTTACCGTGCAGAGCGGATAGCAGATCAAGTGCTGTTGGACTATCTATATTATCCTCCAGATAAGTCATCATTATCCGACTGGTGGGGGTCCTGTGAGCTGTGGTCTTCTCGCAGCTTACTAAGCACAGTGCTGTACATAGTATAGCGGCTGTGCTTGGTATCGCAGTTCAGCCCCATTCACTTCAGTGGGGTTGAGTTGCGCCTAGGCCAAGTGACAGATGAACGTGTCATCACTGGCCTAGGGAAAGCTATGAGTGCTGCTGCCTTCTCAAACAGCTGATCGGTGGGAGTCCCGGGTGTCAGACCCCCAACGATCAGATACTGAAGACCTATCCAGAGGATAGGTCATCAGTATTAAAATCTCAGTAAACCCCTTTAAGTATATAATCCTGAATCTTTCTGGTCGAGTGGTGATGCAGTTGAGCTGATAGCGTTCCTTATATAAATTATATTTTTGACCCAGGAACTTGTAAAGATACCTTCCCAGGCCTGAAATAAAAAAAAGATGACCCCCTCCCCCCACCTGAGGCCTGGCGTCATTGTTGGGTAGAATTTGAGAACAGAGATTGTGACTTGTAAAGGAGGCCTTTGGACCTACTACCTTTTCCACTCAGAACCTTTCTTAGAGTCCCTAAAGTCCTCCCTCCTTCCATTTTTTCTTGTCAGAGGCCTTTTCAAGAATATAAACTAAAGCAGACCTGAAGAGAAATTTCCCCTAATAGGGCAAAGCCCACAACTTAGAATTGGTTCCCACATCTCCCTTCCACCCTTTTAACCACATCATCTGACGGGCATAAAAATATAGACGTCTGTTAAACTCATCCTTACAGCAAATGGAACCAGGACAATGGGGACACCTGGTGGAAAAAACATCGTGACAACGCCTTAGTGTTTCCAGCCTGTCATGCCTAAGCCATGGGCAGATTTCGGCATGCTTCAAGGGTGCCAGGAAGTGATGTCATCAATGACATGTTAC
This sequence comes from Bufo bufo, assembly GCF_905171765.1. NCBI lineage: Eukaryota > Metazoa > Chordata > Amphibia > Anura > Bufonidae > Bufo > Bufo bufo. The sequence goes on from NC_053390.1 coordinate 492,850,197, forward strand.
CAGGTCATGTGACCATCACATGGCTTGCATCATAACTGACCCACTACCAGGTAATGTGACTGGTCACGTATCTCACCTCATTAGGGACCAGATTAGTGTCATGATAAGCACACTGATGAGTCACGTGATACAATATCACATAACTCCCATCACCAAGAAAATTCATTATGATTATTAATATTGTTAGCAGGATCAGATGGCATACACCCCCGTATCCTAAGAGAATTAAGTAATGTCATAGCCAGACCCTTATTTCTGATATTTAAGGACTCTATACTGACGGAGTGTTCCACAGGATTGGCGCATAGCAAATGTGGTGTCAATATTCAAAAAGGCTCCAAAAACAGAGCCAGGAAACTATAGGCCGGTAAGTTTAACATCTGTCGTGGGTAAACTGTTTGAAGGTTTTCTAAGAGATGCTATCTTAGAGTACTTCAATGAGAATAAGCAAATAACGCCTTATCAGCATGGCTTCATGAGGGATCGGTCATGTCAAACTAATTTAATCAGTTTCTATGGGAGGTAAGTTCTAGACTTCGAATCAATCGATGTCGTATATCTGGACTTCTCCAAAACATTTGACACTGTACCACATAAAAGGTTAGTATATAAAATGAGAATGCTTGGACTGGGGGAAAATATCTGTATGTGGGTAAGTAACTGGCTCAGTGATAGAAAACAGAGGGTGGTTATTAAAGGTCACTGTCACTAGTGGGGTACCACAGGAGTCAGTATTGGGCCCTATTCTCTTCAATATATTTATTAAGGATCATGTAGAAGGCTTGCACAGTAAAATATCATTTTTTTCAGTTGACACTAAACTGTGTGAAGTAACACAAAAGAGGACATTATACTGCTACAGATGGATCTGGATAGATTGGAGGCTTGGGCAGAGAAGTGGCAGATGAGGTTTAAACACTGACAAATGTAAGGTTATGCACATGGGAAGGAATAATGCAAGTCACCTTGGCAGCTGTTGCCAAGGCCAAAAAGATAATGGGTTGCATCAAAAATGGGCATAGATGCCCATTATGAGAACATAGTCCTATCACTTTACAAATCATTCGTCAGACCAGAGGGTTCAGAGGAGGGAAACTAAAGTAATAACTGGAATGGGGGGGGGGGGGGGGGACTATAGTACCCTGAAAGAATCAAAATTAGGGTTATTCACTTTAGAAAAAAAGACGACTGAGGAGATCTAATAACTATGTATAAATGTATCAGGGGTCAGTACAGAGATCATCTATTTATCCCCAGGACTGTGACAAGGGGACATCCTCTGCGTCTGGAGGAAAGAAGGTTTGCACACAAACATAGAAGAGGATTCTTTACGGTAAGAGCAGTGAGACTATGGAACTCTCTGCCTGAGGAGGTGGTGATGGGGAGTTCCCTAAGAGAGTTCAATAGCGGCCTGGATGTATTTCTGGAGTGTAATATTACAAGCTATAGCTACTAGAGATGGGTTGTTGATCCAGGGAATTATACCGATTGCCTGATTGGAGTCGGGAAGGAATTTTTTTCCCCTAAAATGAGGAAAATTGGCAGCTACCTCAGTTTGTTTTTTTTGCCTTCCTCTGGATCAACTTGCAGGATAACAGGCTGAACTGGATGGACAGATGTCTTTTTTCGGTTTTATATACTAGGTTACTAGCAGCAAAAGTGAAGGAGGTAAATGTTCAACAAATATATGTTAAAAGAATGCAAAGATATTATATAATAAAACCCATCATGTGACGAGGACCTCATCATTACATGAAAAAAATAAATAAAATCAAATAAGTAGAATAAGTGCAAATCAAGTGCTAATTGCCAGTAGTGTTTTATTCATTTTCATCACGAAATGCATGGGGAGTGGGGCACCACTGGTACTCGGCATCTGTTTCCATTGTATCCTGCCTTGTTTTTGGTACACTGTTGCCTGTTTACTGATAGCAGTCTTTTTACACTGTGTGTGTTACTTGCCATATACATATTTATTGATGGTATTGTTTGGCGCTTGATGTTTAACACTGGGTGTATTCAGTATATGTGGTTTATATGTGATCTTGGCTTGGTGCTGCTACACATTTTGTCCACCAGCTGTCCCCCATTGTCCTTTCAGTTTCGATTTGTGTGAGTCATTTTAAGACATCTTTGTATTTTTATGGTATTTATTAGTAAACATTTATAGTGATTTTGATAGTGGTTTACATGTCTTTTTCTGAGTATTATAATGTTACCCAGTGTAATTAGGTCAAGTTTTGATATGTAAATCAGTCTTATAAAATATACAAACTTACCCAGCAAGTATAGCTGCTATATTGGCTATGAACCACTCAGCAGAGTTGAACCCCAGAATACCCACTCCATGGTATCGCTCCAAACCTAACTAAAAATAACAAAAAAGTTTCATGAATAAGTTGAAAGTGCAGAAACTACACAAAAAAAAAAAGTTATTTTACATTTTGTTATTTACCTTTATGAATCCTTTAGCAGCCAGTCTGCACTGCTCATGGTATTGTTTGTATGTCAGTTTGATCCACTGGTCTCTCTCTTTAGATGCAAGGGCAACATAATCCCCATATTGCTTAACAGCCTCTTCAAACATCTGATTAATTGTTACTGGAGGAAGACAGGCCACGCCAGATTCTTCCATGCGCAACTGCACATCACTGTCTCTCTGTGTTGTCCACAGCATCAGGCCAGAAGTGTCAGGATTTGAAGAATTGCCTGTAGAGATGGAGGATTTAGATGCATTCTTAGTTTTGTTTCAGTTGGAAGACAGTTTTCAATAAGGACTTTATTAACACAAACAAATAAATAATAGTTGGTGGGTGGGGGTCTATTGAAGGAGATGCCCAATATGCATAATACTGTATATGGCGCAACTGACACAGGTAAGGGTTTGAACGGCTGGTTTGCCTTTACCTATGTGGGTGAAGGTGGCTGGTAGTAAACAAAGTGTTACAGGTATTAACAACCTATCTTCCTGATAGTTCATCAATATCAGAACAACAGGTGTCTGTCAAAGGACACCCCAGCCAATCAGCTGTTTCGGGCTGCAACAGCACCAGCTCAGTTTTAGTACGCCGGTGACGGAAACCACTCGGTTTTCGAAGCCTTCGGTTTCCCCTTTGGATACTGGTAGTGTCAGGCGATTTTTCCTGTATTTCAAGCTGGCAGTTCAGGGGGCATGTCCTTTCTCATGGGTATGTCCTTTCTGCTGAAGCTCTTTCCCTGTAACTGTCACTGTGAATAGACCCATAGACTGCAATGGTTTGTAGCCTCAGTGATGTTACTGAGGTGATGGGGGGGGGTAGGAAAAACAGCCGGTAGTGCTATACAGATTTTATTGAATAACTCAGTCTATACTAAGGAGAACTATGATATAGTGGTAATAACTGAGACATGTCTGGATGATAGCTATGACTGTTTGGAATGTACAGGGTTACAGACTGCTTAGAAAGGATCGTCAAAACCGGAGTGGGGGAAGGGTTTGCCTGTATCTAAAGTCCTGTCTAAAGCCCACAGTCCGAGAAGATATAAGTGAGGGACATGAACATGTGGAGTCACTGTGGGTAGAAATAGACGGAGGCAAAAATAATAATAAATCACTAATAGGAGTTTATTATAAGCCACCTAATATACCAGAGTCCACAGAAAATCTACTACTAAGGCCGAATGCACACGGCCGTGGAATGCCGGGCTGGATTCCTGTTCAGAGCAGGAGCGCACTGAGTCATTGGTTGCTATGACGCCGTGCGCTTCATGCCGCCGCTGCACGACAGTAATACACTCGTATAGTGTATTACTGTAGTGCAGCGGCGGAATGAAGCGCACGGCGTCATAGCAACCAATGACGCCGTGCACTCCTGCTCTGAACAGGAATCCAGCCCGGCATACCACGGACCGCTCTCGGCCGCGGAACACGACAGTGTGCATTCGGCCTAAATGAAATAGATTAGGCAGCAAATCAAAATGAGTGTTATTATGGGGGACTTTAAATTCCCAGATATAGTTTGGGAAATGGAGATCTGTGGATCTCATAAAGGAAGCAGGTTCTTGGCAATAACCAAAGACAAATTACCTTTCCCAACTGGTTCAGGATCCAACTAGAGAAACGGCCATACTGGACTTAGTATTAACCAATAGACCTGACAGAACAACAGATGTGCGGGTTGGGGGACACCTGGGAAATAGTGACCATAAAGTAATAACCTTCCAATTGTCATTCAAAACAGTGTTTCAGCACCCCTGCTGATCAGCTGACTGAAAAGAAGGCCGCTCTCCGTGTAAGCGCAGCCTTCACTTTATGGTTTACCTGTTCGCCGTCGACATCACAGCAGTGAGCAGGTGTAATTACAAGCCGTCCATTCATCTCAATGGGACAGCTCATTCCAATTCAAGTGTATAGGAATGAGCTGTCCCATTGAAATGAATGGGACAGCTTGTAATTACAGTATACCTCCTCACAGCTGTGCTATTGATGGCGAGCAGGTAAACAATGAAGGGAAGGCTGTGCTCGCACGGAGAGCGGCCTTCTCTTTAACCTGCTGATTGTCGGGGGTGCTGGGCGTCGGACCCCCGCCAATCTGGTATTAATGACCTATTGACTTAGGCTACTTTCACACCTGCGTTTAGGTGCGGATCCGTCTGGTATCTGCACAGACGGATCCGCACCTAATGCAAACGCTTAGATCCGATCAGAACGGATCCATTTGCATTACCATCCGTTCTGAACGCCGCCAGACTGATGCATTCTGAGCGGATCCGCGTCCACTCAGAATGCATTAGGGCTGGACGGATGCGTTCGGGGCCGCTTGTGAGCCCCTTCAAACGGAGCTCACGAGCGGACACCCGAACGCAGGTGTGAAAGTAGCCTAAGTCTGGACGGATCCGTTTGCCTCCGCACGGCCAGGGGGACACCCGAACGCTGCAAGCTGTGTTCGGGTGTCCGCCAGCGGAGCGGAGGACAAACGGTGCCAGACTGATGCATTCTGAGAGGATCCGCATCCACTCAGAATGCATTAGGGCTGGACGGGGCCGCTTGTGAGAGCCTTCAAACGGAACTCACAAGCGGAGCCCCGAACGCTAGTGTGAAAGTAGCCTTACATGTCATTTGGTATTAACTTTTTTTTTTCTTAATTTTTTTTATTGAAGGAAAGTAAACATACAGAAAAGTGCAAACAGTAAGATTTAAAAGTACTGCATAATAAGGAGTCCGGCAGTCACTGATAGCCAGACACCTGCTGTATGCGCCGGCATCGGTGAAATCACCGATGCTGGCGCATTAACCCCTGCACAGCCGCCGTCAGAGCTGACCGTGGCACGTGCGATGTCCGTGCAGGGCAGAAGCAGCCATGGGGTCCCCGCGCTGCTATGACGGGGACACGATGGCAGGGAAGGCAGCCCGATGCCTTCCTTAGGTATCGTAGCTACCATCCGTGACAGCCTGAGATCCAGCCCCCTGGATCTCAAGCAGGAAGTCTGTAAGTGTATTGCAGTGTGTAATACACTTACAGCCAATGTATGACAATAAAGAAGTATTGTCATGCATTGTAAACGGGATCAGACCCCCAAAGGTTGAAGTCCCAGAGTGGGACAAAAAAGTTAAGTGAAAAAAAAATAAAAAATTTAAGTAAAGTTTCAAGTAAAAAAATAAAATAAAAAGGAAAAAAGTTAAAAACTTAAAAAATAAATAAATAAATAAATAATAAATTGTAAAAAAAAGAAAAAAAAAAAAAAGAAAAAGTAGACATATTAGGTATCGCCGTGTCCATATCCACCGGCTCTATAAAAATATCACATGACCTAACCCCTCAGGTGAACACAGTCAAAAAAATAAAATAAAAACGGTGCTAAACATTTTTTGTCACCTTACCTCACTAAAAGTGCAACACCAAGCGAATAAAAAGGTGTATGCCCCCCAAAATAGTACCAATCAACTGTGCCAAAACAGCTATTTTTTTTGTTACCGTGCCTCACAAAAAGTGGAATATAGAGCAACCAAAAATCATACCCTAAAGTAGTACCAACAAAACTGCCACCTTATCCCGTAGTTTCCAAAATGGGTTCACTTTTTTGGAGTTTCTACTCTAGGGGGTGCATTATGGGGTCTTCAAATGTGACATGGCAGCTTAAAAATTATCCCAGTGAAATCTGCTTTCCAAAAACCATATGGCATTCCTTTCCTTCTGCATAATGCCGTGTGCCCGTACAGCAGTTTACGACCACATATGGCGTGTTTCTGTAAACTACAGAATCAGGGAAACTACAGAATCCAGAGGAAACAAAAAAGGCTGGTTTTGAGAGCGTCATTTATATAAGCAGGCATATAATGCAAGTTTGCGTGTCGCGTGTTTGGATTATAGTGTGCGTTTGTATAAGTGTGCAACTTTAGATTAAGGCCCCTTTCACACGAGCGAGTATTCCGCGTGGATGCGATGCGGGAGGTGAACGCATTGCACCCGCACTGAATACTGACCCATTCATTTCTATGGGGCTGTGCACACGAGCAGTGATTTTCACGCATCACTTGTGCGTTGCGTGAAAATCGCAGCATGCTCCTCTTTGTGCGTTTTTCACGCAACGCAGGCCCCATAGAAGTGAATGGGGTTGCGTGAAAATCGCAAGCATCCGCAAGCAAGTGCGGATGAGGTGCGATTTTCACGCACGGTTGCTAGGAGACGATCGGGATGGAGACCCGATCATTATTATTTTCCCTTATAACATGGTTATAAAAGGGAAAATAATAGCATTCTGAATACAGAATGCATAGTAAAAACAGCGCTGGAGGGGTTAAAAAAAAAACAAAAAAAAAAAAACATGTTATAAGGGAAAATAATACAATCTACAGAACATTGATCCCAAGCCCGAACTTCTGTGAAGAAGTTCGGGTTTGGGTACCAAGGATATAAAAATATATATAAAGTTTATTGGACACAACAACACACACGCATTAAAAAATTGTATACAACATAGAACAAAGTGCGGTATGCAATAGAATATATGAAACCGACACACACGTGGGTCAGACTGGCCAGGAAGTACGGAAACGTATTCAACAACATCTATCAAACATCGCCTTGGCCCGACGGGATAGGACCCAGGCAAAGAAACCATTAACCTCAGTCGCTGCACATTTCCTGGACTGTCACCAATGTATAGTCTCCAGACTTAGGATTGCGGGACTTGATCTGGTACGCACGAATCTGAGGGGAGGATCGTCTGCCTCTCAACTACTGCGTCTCGAATCCAAATGGATTTTCAATCTGGACACAGTTGCTCCACATGGATTAAACGAGGAACTTACGTTCACTGGTTTTTACCATACTTGACATGGAGGGTGGATCCTAAACCCTCATGGTTGGGGGCCATCCACTATTCCCCATCTAGGCAGTCGGGATGTATCTTACAAACCATGGCGAGAACACAGGAACAGCCACATACATTCCCTATGCCTTTCGAGCACTCACAGTGGGGGTGTATATATATTTTTTTGGGGGGGGTCCTTGCTTTATGTGGAGGTATTCATGTTATTTCATTCTATAGTGTGCTATTCAGTTATTGCATTGAGATGGGTAATGGCCATATATTATGATACAAATGGGGCACGGAATATTCACTGCCTCTATGGGGGCTCTATACGGGGGCTGCAGTTAGGGCATAGATTATGCAAGGCTTACACTTTATAATATTATTATGGGTATTCTGTTTAATGATTTAAACTCTGATTTGTACTAATCCCTTTATGTCATTTTTTACAGGTCTTTCTCACTTCTTCACCTTCATCACTATTGCGCACGCACGCTTCGGGCACCACTTTATCCACCATGCTTTTCACTTCCACACTCGTGGTCTTTTTACTTTGGTCTCACTTTATCACAATTCTTTCCTATTTTTTAGGTCTTTCTGATCTTGGATTATAAACTAGGGTCATCTATTATTATGCACATGCATATTATTGTTCACTTTGATTAATGATCATGCTCATTAAGGGATGTGTATTGTGAGTTTTGACAGCACCATGAATTGAGGTGTTTGGTCAGATATTCCTGATACATTTGCATACATATGCCTCCATGTGCACTCATTGTGTTATATATAATTTATGTCCATATCCTCTCTATACATTGTATGCATGAATTGTGCATATAATGTATATGCTCTATTCTCCATCAGTGTGTTCATTGCCATGTATGTATTATCACATTATTATAGTGGATCCATCATGATTATCATCTATACATGTATTAGTGGTTATATATGCACCTATTCTACCACTGTCATATATCATGTATATGCCTCTGTTTGATCGGGTACAACACTGCCTGTCCCAGATGTATGCAGAAAATGCATTATTACCATCAGACCACCCCTATTCTTCCTGGTCCCCCTTAGTATGCTGCCGTGCCTCTGTGCGTGTGCTGAGCGCATCGTGCGCTCCACTATTCACAGTGGAGCGCGCTATGCGTTCCACCATGCGTTCCACAGCGGCACCTCACTTCCGGTCATGTGATTATTCACATCCGGTTTGGTAATATCGCTCGGCTTACTTACCAGCCTGTCTGGCATTGCCGTTGCGGCTATAAACAGCCTCATTTTACTTAGTTTTGTCCTATGATCTATTTGTCTGTGCCCACTGTGTCCCCATCTTTTATGTGGCTGTGTTTTTGGCTGGTGGGGCACATATGCGTTCCACCATGCGTTCCACCAGCCGATCATGTGACCCACACTTCCGGTTTCCTGCTCTGACTGGAGCCTGAGATGTACACACACTGGCCACAGTTCCTGCTGCACAGGTGAACGTAATTATACCTCATCTAATATCCTATATTAACTGACGCCCTAACACACAGTCCTTTACCCCTGAGGAAGCCGGATTGCTCCGGCGACACGCGTTGGGCGCTTGTTATGTTTCCAGGTCCACTGCACCAGCTGGATATGTAGGTTTGGCCCTTGATATTTGACCTTATGCTGGTCTATCTGTATCTTCAATTTTAGTGGTCTTACCTTACCTTACATTTGCTACATGTGTCTTATTGTATTGTTTTATATGCTGGTTGATAACGCATACATCTACATGCGATAGTTCAGTGGACCTGTGTGTGTCGGTTTCATATATTCTATTGCATACCGCACTTTGTTCTATGTTGTATACAATTTTTTAATGCGTGTGTGTTGTTGTGTCCAATAAACTTTATATATATTTTTATATCCTTTATGGTTGGATGTGCATTCATGGGGTGGCCCTTTTTGACTCTCTCTTTGGGTCAGATGACTTGTCATATGTAGCTTTTTCCACCCTTTGCACTCCTTTTAGTATTTGGTGTGCCCCCTGTCTCTTTAAACTCGGGTTTGGGTACCAAACATGCGCGATTTTTCTCACACGCGTGCAAAACGCATTACAATGTTTTGCACTCGCGCGGAAAAATCGCGGGTGTTCCCGCAACGCACCCGCACATTTTCCCGCAACGCCCGTGTGAAAGGGGCCTAAGTCACTTCAGATTCAGGGACTTCACTGGGGGACTGCAGCAAATCAGTTTCTTATTACTGCATTATATTGTATTTTTCGCTTTCTTTGTGTAATATCCATTGAGTATGTGTTCCATTATTGACAGCGCAGTCCAGTGCACATCTTGTCTGATGTATGCAGTCCTAGAACAGCCGTTCGAGGGTGTATATCATTGTTTAAAATGTGAGCAAATTACCCACTTGGAATCACAAATTGAGTATCTAAACGGGCGAGTTTCAACACAGAGGCGTTAACAATTTGGAAAAGAGTTTGCTGCTCACTGAGCAAGCACTCTATGGGGTAGATGAGGGGGAGGGTGAAAGCGAAGAGGCTGAGGAAAGTAAGGTAGGTAGCTGGGTAACAGTTAAAAAAGCGGGTAGAGGGAAGAGTGCCAGGGAGGCTAGCCCTGATCTGTCACACCCCAACAAGTTTGCACGGCTGGCAGATGAGGGGGATGTGTGTAGTGTCCCACTAGGTTAAGGTGGGCACTGCACAAAAGGGGTTAATGTGTTGTTATTACCTGTAATGTTATATGTATGCATTTCCCTGTGTTAGCTGTAGTTTAGCCTCCCAGACGTTAGAGGGAGCTAGAGAGCCCTAGATATATATAGGAAGGCCCAGACAGGGGAGTGGTAGTTCATTCCAGGGGACTAGAGGAGTTACTTCGTCCACCTGAAGCTCCTGAGGCTAGGATTAGCTCAGTAGAGACACCCCAGTTGCAGGACAGCACCTCCTGGGAGAAACCTGCAGCTTCCCAACCAAGCAAGGATAATACAAGTCAGATAAGTACCCTGATGGGCAGAGGTTCTAGAAAGTACAGCAAGCGCCAATACTGGAGAGAGGATTTATATACCAAGGATTAAAGCCAGCATTTAGGCATCCGGGCCTTGGGATCCAGCCAGCTAGAATAGCTGAAGGGGATAGAGCAGCATTGCACTGCAAAGCATTAACCGTTGTGCCCTCCAAGTATCTTGCATGATCAATACCTGCCATTATTCAAAGTCTACCTGCTTGTGAAGTATTGTTCAAGGGACTGCATTATCATCACAATCACCTGTAACTGTATGTACAAAGTTGGACTGTGTTCACCAAGTAAAGCAACGTTTGGTTTATCCACTGAGTACTCAGTTATTCCTCCTATAAATCGGTGTGCCACCGTTACAGGCACTGGCGTCACGAAACCAACAGGGACCTTGCCCCAGGCACTCAAAATACCTGTAACATCCAGGGCACCTCATCCACCATCCGGCCTGGTCCCTACATACCGAGTGTGCCCCAGAGGAACTGTGTCTACCTCTCATTCACTGCTGCATGCCTGCCCAGGGTTCTCTAATATAGTGAGCAACCCTCGATTGCCTATAACCGTGACCTCGCTTCGCTATACCCTGCAGGTCTGGCGTGCTGCATAAATTGGCGTCACGAACAGGATTTACGGAACATTCCTGCGCCATTGCGGATAAAAAAATGTGTGCTAAAAACTGCCCTAAAGTGACCAAGCCCTATTGTTTTATTCAAAATTGCTGGGCCAAGGAACTGAAAAGAATTAGCGGTGTGAAGATAGTGTTTTCTGGACTGTTTGCTGCTTGTTTGAGCCACCGCTTGCTGTCAGTGAATAGACAGCCATTTTGCCACTTAAACCTGAGGTGGATTACAAGTGCGCCCGGTGAACTGTTTGGCGCGAAAAAGAGGACTTTGGCGCGAAAAGAACCAGGCGGAGTCATCACCCAGCCGGCGAGGAGGAAGAACGCCGCCCTGTCTGGAGAAAAAGGTGCCGCCTACCTGAGTCCCGGAGCTACGAGAGGCCGCGCCCACCTGCTGACGCTGTACGCAGGACGTCCGACGCCCGTAGCCACGCATCTCGCGAGACTTGGAGCGAGCACCACCGGAGTGAGTACCAACTTAAAACTGTTGCCGGCTCTGCTATTTACCTTACCGGAACGTTCCCGACCCCTGCCAGGGCACCGGAGGGAGCCCCGTTAGCGACAAAAGACTTTTCTGTGGAAAAAAAAAAAAAGTTATTATCATTGCTGCTCCGGTCCGCTCTGCTACATTTAAAGGGCCATACTCACCTAGCAACGCCATGTCCACCCCTGAGGAAATCGGACAGGTGGCCCCAGTCGTGCCTTCTGGAGTATCCCCAGCCGACCCTAGGGCCCCTGCCCCCGTGGCACCGCCAAGCATGATGCCGCTAACTATGCCGTACTATTTTGGGGCCCCCTGGTTCCCACGTTATTCAGGGGAAGCCCATAAGTTAAAGGACTTTAGGGAACAGATACTGGCCTTGTTCCGGCTTTACCCCATAAATGCCGAACAGCAAATGGAGATCCTCCTAGCTCAGTTGAAAGGGGCCGCCCGCAGGGAAGTCATGTCGTGGCCCCGCTCTGAGAAAAGTAGCCTGGGCACCACGTTTGAGGCCAGAACGGTGTCAGAAGTTAAAATGCGTTTCTTCAGCAGAAAGCAGCAACCTGGGGAGTCGCTCCGTGATTTTGCCCTGTCCTTACAAGAGACACTGAGAGCTGTAGTCCAAGTAGATCCTAAAGAAGCTGAGGACCAGGACCGGACTCTTAGAGAGCAATTCATTGCAGGCGTAAGTAATGAGCATTTAAAGGGCCAGCTACGCATGTTGTCAGCTCAACACCCCCACTGTGCATTTCTGGACTTTAAAGAATTGGCCATCAGTATATTGGGCCAGAACCCTGCTCCAGGGCCGGCAGCCTCCTATGAACCCCAGGCTTGCCAACCAAAGACTGTTAATGTGGGACCTGCAGGAGTCAGTCAGGCGACCCAAGCTCCAGTTACAGACGTAGTGGCAGCCCTCATGGAGCAAGTGAACCATCTTACTCTAAGTCTAGAGAAGGTGTGCAAAAAGATAGAGGAATGGGAGAGACCATTATTACTAGAAGATGAAAGTCCTCTTCCTCCAAGGCTCCCACCTGCATATGGAGACGTATATCCAAAAGAGCCTGATGGGCGACCAAGGTACCGGCCCAGAAGCAGAAAACAGCCTGTCTGTCACCACTGCAAGAAATATGGACATACTGAATCAATGTGCTGGCAGTTAAACGGGCAACCCCTGAGGCAGAGGACCGCCCCTCGGGAGGTAGAACAGTAGGTCCAAAGGATCCAAGCTGGATGCCTAAGTATGTAGGATCCCGTCCAAAAATTAATATATGCATCAACGGGATACCCTTTGAAGCCCTCTTGGACACTGGGTCACAGGTCACCACCATTCAACGGCCTGCCTTTGACAAGTTCTGGGATCCAAGTCTTCTCACCCAGCCACCAGAGTCCTGGCTAGATATCATTGCTAGCAACGGTAAGCCAGTGAAAGTGCATGGGTATTGGGAACCTACCCTTCAAGTGGGAGAAGCCACCCTGCCACAGCAAGACGTGATTGTGGTACAAGCAGGAGATAAAGGAGGACACCCTGTGATCTTAGGGACTAACGTTCTGAAAAATTGTTACTCTGAAGTGCTTGACGCCTTAAATCAAACTATATCTTCAGCCTCACCTGCTTCCAGAAGAGTTATCCAAAAGACTATTAGTGTGCTGAGTGCTCAACAAAAGTTTGCCAACAAGAAAGGAGAAATTTGCACTGTCCGGATCCGGGATAACCGGCCGATAATTCTGCCTCCAAATTCCCAGATCATCCTGTGGTGCCGTGCTGTGTTAGGGATCCAGGGCCAGGACTATCAAGCCCTAGTGGAACCTATTCCCTTTGAAGATCATCCCTTCGTACGGACAGCCAAGAGCATGGTGACTGTGTCTCAAGGTAAAGTGCCTGTCCGTTTAATTAACTTTGGTGATCATCCCGTTACTCTCCTTAAACACTGCCCCGTTGCTCAGCTTTTCCAGATGTCTTTCCAGGATGTAATCCGTCTGCCTGCCACGGAGGCGTTCCAGACCACACAGAGCAACAGCACCCCTACGACATCCTGGTGGGAAGAACTACATGTGGGGAACGAATCCACCCCAAGAGAGCAAATAGAGGGAGTCCTGAGGCTGGTGAAGGAGCACCACCAGGCTTTCAGTAAGCACTCCACGGACTACGGAGAGGTCAGTGTAATCAAACACACCATACCCACTGGCTCTCATCCTCCTATTAAGGAGAGGCACAGACCCATACCACCTACTACCTATCAGTCTGTGAAAGAAATGATAAAAGAGATGAAAGACTCTAATATAATCCGGGACAGCCATAGTCCCTGGGCTGCGCCCCTAGTTCTTGCCCGAAAAAAAGATGGCAGCATAAGGTTCTGCGTGGATTACAGGAAAATTAATCAAATCACCCACAAAGATGCATATCCATTGCCATGCATTGAGGAGTCCTTGACTGCTCTGAGGTCATCAGCCTATTTCTCTACCTTGGACTTAACCAGTGGGTACTGGCAAGTACCCATGGCCCCAGAAGATCGAGAAAAGACTGCTTTCACTACCCCTATGGGCCTGTTTGAATTCAATTATATGCCTTTTGGACTGTGTAACGCTCCAGGAACGTTCCAGAGGCTGATGGAACGTTGTTTAGGCCAAAGGAATTTTGAGACTGTACTCTTATATCTGGATGACGTCATTGTATATTCCAAGACGTATGAGGACCATTTAAAGCACCTGGGTGAGGTGTTTCAAGTTCTTGCTAAATATGGCCTCAAGATCAAACCATCCAAGTGCCACCTGCTGAAACCAGCGGTCAAATACCTTGGGCACGTTGTCAGTGCCGATGGAATACAGCCTGATCCTGATAAACTGGCTGCTGTCCGAAACTGGCCTACTCCAACGACCGTGAAAGAGGTGAGAAGCTTTCTCAGTTTTGCAGGGTACTACAGGCGTTTCATCCCGCACTTCGCACAAATTACGGATCCCATCCAGGAACTGTTGAGGGGGCATCCAAAGAAGAGCCCGAAAACCCCTATTCCTGTGGAATGGAACCAAGAACGGGAAATTGCCTTTCAAATCCTAAAGAAGAAGTTGACTGAACCCCCTGTTCTGGGTTACCCAGATTATCAGAAGCCGTTCCTCCTCTACACGGATGCCAGTAAAAGAGGCCTGGGGGCCGTGTTGGCTCAAGTGCAAGACAACAAAGAAAGGGTAATTGCCTACGCCAGCAGATCCCTGAAGGGAGCTGAAAAGAATGATCAGAATTACAGTTCTTTCAAGCTGGAGTTTCTTGCCTTAGTGTGGGCTGTGACTGAAAAGTTCAAAGACTATCTCGCTGCCACACCGTTTGTTGCCTTCACGGACAATAATCCCCTGGCGCATCTGAACACGGCCAAGTTAGGGGCACTGGAGCAAAGATGGGCCTCCCGCCTTGCCAACTATGATTTAACTGTGAAGTACCGGGCAGGCCGCTCCAATGATAATGCTGATGCCCTGTCGCGGCTTCCCACTACAGAGGCCCCAGATGATCTAAAAGATGCCTGGGAAGAAGTGGAGATGCCTGCGTTCTACAATAAGTTCGCCCAGCAGGATAATATCCGTACTGAAAATCTCCCTGCTGCTGATCTTCCCTCAGATGATCCTGAGTCCGGAGGCGATCAAGAAAGATGGATTAAGCTCCAGTCCGAAAGTAGAGTCCTGGGTGAACTGCTGGACTTCCTTACCAGTGGGAAAATCCCTGAGAGAATCCGCAGGAAGAGTGCAGACCCAGAACTAGTAAGACTGTGGAGACATCGCTACCAACTATTCCTTCAAAGAGGCCTGTTGCTCAGAAGGATCCTGGATCCAGAGTCCTGTGATAGAGTCTACCAGATTCTCCTGCCACGTCGGGATGCCAGCCTGGTACTGGACATGTACCACAACCAGTCCGGACACTTCGGGGTGCAAAAGACTGAGGCCACTATACGGAGGAGATTCTATTGGATTGGGATGAGAGAAGATGTCGAGAAATGGTGCCGAGAATGCACTGCCTGTGCTGTGGGGCGGACGGAACGCCATGACCAGAGGGCGCCTCTCCATCCTATTGTAAGTACAGCTCCTCTAGAATTGGTCGCGATTGATCATGTGAAGTTGGAGCCGAGTCGCTCTGGATATACATATGCCATGACTATAATTGACCACTTCACCAAGTTTGTCGTAGCAGTGCCTGTGAAAGACCTGACAGCCAAGACTACAGCGGAGGCGTTCTGGAAACATTTTCTTCTGCCCTACGGCTGTCCAGAAAGGATCCTCACCGATCAAGGGTCTGCGTTTGAGTCACAGCTGTTCCATAATATGTGCCTGCTGCACAACTGCCAGAAAGTCCGGACCACCGCCTATCATCCGCAAGGTAACGGACTCTGTGAAAAGATGAATAAAACTCTCATTGAAATGCTGAGAGCAGTACCCCCTGACACGAGGGGTGATTGGCCTACTCTGTTGCCACAACTGATGTACACTTATAACAACACCATCCATTGTTCCACCGGTTACACCCCGTTCTACCTGATGTTTGGGCGACAAGGTAGATTACCTGCGGATCACTCCCTGGGGGTACAAGTGCCGGATGTGATCAACCCACTGCCCAGGACTGATTGGGTAGTGGAGCACCAGAGACGTCTTCTTAATGCCAAGGAGATTGTGCAAGAACGCATGGAGAATGTCCAGGAACGCCAGCAAAAAGACTACGACCAGACTGCCCATGCGGGACCCCTGGCTCTTGGAGACAAGGTTTGGTTGAAAAACAATCACCGGACCAGCAAGTTGGACAGCAAATGGGAAAGGATTCCCTACCTGGTTACTGCCATACCTAATGCTGCAGCCCACATATACCAGGTCTCCAGAGAAGGAAAAGGTCCCCAAGTTGTTCACAGGAACCGCCTTAAGCCCTGTATTGAAGGAGAACCAGTGGCGGAGGAGATGGAGTCTGAGCCTGCTGAGGAGGAATTGCCGGCTCCACCTATGGACCCTATGCAGGCTGTGGAGAACTTGATCCACGATAAAGAGCCACTCCACTGGGCCCTCACGCCTTGGCTGAATTTGCTGGTTCCTGCTCCTGTTCCTGTTGGTCTCCCGTCTCAGGAGACCTTACCTCAGAGAGTTCCTGAAGAAGTTCCAGAGGCGGTGAGCTCCCTTGACCTTGCTGAGTTCAGGCAGGAAGAATCTCCGCCACTAAGGAGGTCTACCCATTCTACCAGGGGACACCCACCTGTGAGGTTTGAGGACTACATCATGAGCCCAGGTAGCCCCTCACGGGAAACCCCTGTTTAACTCTGTTGTAAGCCTGGGTACGGACTCATATTTGTTCTTCGAGCCTCCAAGGACTTTACATCGTTTTATATTGTTCTACTGTTATATTAAGGACATTTTGCACTTATGGACTATCCTGGTAATAATGCTACGCTGCACCAGGTCAGCGCCCCTGTTCCCTTCCATTATCCTGAGAGAAGAGAACAACGCCCCTTTTCACCATTCCTTCAGTTTAATGTTTGTATTGTTGCTGTGATATTTGCCATGTATGCCAGTTCTCATTTTGTCTTTCAGGCTGCAGTATCCAGCTGGGCAGGGCCCCTCCATGTTGCGCCGAGGACGGGCAACGTTATAGCGTGGTGGTATGTAGTGTCCCACTAGGTTAAGGTGGGCACTGCACAAAAGGGGTTAATGTGTTGTTATTACCTGTAATGTTATATGTATGCATTTCCCTGTGTTAGCTGGGTGTCAGGCCTGTCAGGGTGTAGTTTAGCCTCCCAGACGTTAGAGGGAGCTAGAGAGCCCTAGATATATATAGGAAGGCCCAGACAGGGGAGTGGTAGTTCATTCCAGGGGACTAGAGGAGTTACTTCGTCCATCTGAAGCTCCTGAGGCTAGGATTAGCTCAGTAGAGACACCCCAGTTGCAGGACAGCACCTCCTGGGAGAAACCTGCAGCTTCCCAACCAAGCAAGGATAATACAAGTCAGATAAGTACCCTGATGGGCAGAGGTTCTAGAAAGTACAGCAAGCGCCAATACTGGAGAGAGGATTTATATACCAAGGATTAAAGCCAGCATTTAGGCATCCGGGCCTTGGGATCCAGCCAGCTAGAATAGCTGAAGGGGATAGAGCAGCATTGCACTGCAAAGCATTAACCGTTGTGCCCTCCAAGTATCTTGCATGATCAATACCTGCCATTATTCAAAGTCTACCTGCTTGTGAAGTATTGTTCAAGGGACTGCATTATCATCACAATCACCTGTAACTGTATGTACAAAGTTGGACTGTGTTCACCAAGTAAAGCAACGTTTGGTTTATCCACTGAGTACTCAGTTATTCCTCCTATAAATCGGTGTGCCACCGTTACAGGCACTGGCGTCACGAAACCAACAGGGACCTTGCCCCAGGCACTCAAAATACCTGTAACATCCAGGGCACCTCATCCACCATCCGGCCTGGTCCCTACATACCGAGTGTGCCCCAGAGGAACTGTGTCTACCTCTCATTCACTGCTGCATGCCTGCCCAGGGTTCTCTAATATAGTGAGCAACCCTCGATTGCCTATAACCGTGACCTCGCTTCGCTATACCCTGCAGGTCTGGCGTGCTGCATGTGTAGTGTCCCACTACGTAAGGGGGGGCACTACACAAGGGTCAAGTTGTTCTCCACCTCCTGTGGAACATGGTCATGGTATTTTATATTGCATTGTAATGTGTATTTTCTTATTATCTCTTGTGTACCAGGCCTGTTAGGGGTGTAGTTCCTCCTCCTAGGCAGTAGAGGGAGCTAGGGAACCCCCTAGTATATATAGTTAGGCCCGGACAGGAAAGAGTTAGTTCAATCTAATCCAGGAGGCTAAGTAGCTCAGTCTAGCCTGCCTGAGGTCCCTGAGCAAGAGAAGCTCAGAAGTTAATCCAGGGGAAGAAGTTACCTCCTGAAGATATATAGCACCTTGAAAAGTACAGTGCAGACCCATTTTTATCCAGCCAAATAGAAAGCTGAAGGGCAGAAGGATATTTACAGCAAGAGGATATATACCAGAGGAAGGTTTCCCTACCCAAGGATAAAGCCAGCAATAGGGCATACGAGCCTTGGTAAAAGCCAGACAGGATCTGAGAAAAGTACAGCCTGATCTGTAAGTGTTATTCCCTCTGTGTATCTTGCAAAGACTTTGCCTGCCATTTGTATGAAGTCTGCCTGTATTCAACATTATGCATATGGAACTAACTGAAGACTGCATATAGTTGGACTGTTCACTAAAAATAAGTTCTGGTTCACTGCAACTTTGTGTACCTCAATTATTCCTACAACAAATCGGTGTGCCACCGTTACCGGCACTGGCGTCACGAACTTTAAGGGATCTTGCCACAGGCACACTAAACCTACAACACCCAGGGCACCTCACCTACCACCTGGCCTGGTCCCTATACACAGAGAGTGCCCCAGAGGATCCATGTGCCAGCCTCTCCATCACTGCTGTACGCCTGCCCAGGGTATATAAAAACTGAGTACCAAGAGCAACCCTCGGTTTGTTAACTACCCCTGTGACCTCACATTCGCTCACCCTGCAGGGCTGCGTACTGCAGATGTCGGTTCAGGGACAGAACTGCTGCAGCCGGACACTTCCTCTGCCAGTCAGGAGAATGTCAGCTCCAGTAAGCAGGGGACCTGGAGAGCAGGGCAGGGCAGACAGGTGCTTGTAGTGGGAAACTATTATGTGGCTGAAAAGAAGACAGAGACTCACCTGGAAAAAGACTGTGTGCTGAATCACCCAGGGTGGCGCTACCCCAACGTGCATTTCAGCGTGCCTTCATCTGGGGGTAACGCCATCACTGTGAATCGTGTATTTAAGAGCTCTCTCAACCAATAGAAGGTTGAATAACCATACCTGTCCTCAGCTGTGGATGTCAAATGGCGCACGAGGCTGTATTCAAACCGCGCCCAGTTGCCTCCCGGCCGGCGTCCCGCCGACACGCCCACACCACACCACGTGACAAAGTCACATGATCGGACGATGGTGGCGTAAGGACGCACAGGCGAGAGGCGCCGAGGAGAAGGATAAACACATTGCCAGTCAGGAGAATGTCACCTCTTATCATATAAAAAAAAACACCTCACATCATATAACCCGAGTATCTCCACGGACATAGTACATAGGTGGTGCGCACCACTATAGAATACATAATTAATACCAAAAGTTCCGTTTTACATAAGGTATACATGAAACAAAAATACATGTGCAATAAATAAATCTAGGTACCGGAATACATAATAAATGCAAATTTTGTATAATAGTGTAAGAACCAAAGGTGATACAGAATTAAGCCTTTGTTATATATGGTCGATATGAAGAATAAAGAATAATAATGAGCATAAAGTGCAAGTGCATATACTGCTGTATGGGATATAGATGAAAATCTATAAAGTGACAGTGTGCATAGAGGTAATATGTGCAAATATATGCTCGGGGAGTGAATGTCTGCATGACTAATGCAGAGCAAAAACTTATAATGGAGGATTGAGGGGGAAGGGGGGTGAAAAAAAGTGAAAAAAAAGTGATAAAAATGTATGTATAAAGTGAATGGTGGAGCACAAAGAATATAAAATAGGTTACAGTTCATATCAACCAATACAATAGAAAAGACTGTGCATGATAAATGAAGAGTAAGGATACTGTATGCGGTAAGATGCATTTTTGTTTCATGTATACATTATGTAAAACTGAACTTTTGGTATTAATTATGTATTCTATAGTGGTGTGCACCACCTATGTACTATGTCCGTGGAGATACTCAGGTTATATGATAAGAGGTGTTTTTTTATATGATAAGAGGTGACATTCTCCTGACTGGCAATGTGTTTACCCTTCTCCTCGGCGCCTCTCGCCTGTGCGTCCTTACGCCACCATCGTCCGATCATGTGACTTTGTCACGTGGTGTGGGCGTGTCGGCGGGACGCCGGCCGGGAGGCAGCTGGGCGCGGTTTGACTACAGCCCCGCGCGCCATTTGACATCCACAGCTGAGGACAGGTATGGTTATTCAACCTTCTATTGGTTGAGAGAGCTCTTAAATACACAATTCACAGTGATGGCGTTACCCCCAGACGAAGGCACGCCGAAATGCGCTTTGGGGTAGCGCCACCCTGGGTGATTCAGCACACAGTCTTTTTCCAGGTAAGTCTCTGTCTTCTTTTCAGCCACACAACATTCAATATCAGGATGGCTTCATGAGGAATCGGTCATGTCAAACTAATTTAATCAGTTTCTGTGAAGAGGTAAGTTCTAGACTTGTACCACATTAAAGGTTAGTATATAAAATGAGAATGCTCGGACTGGGAGAAAACGTCTGTAAGTGGGTAAGTAACTGGCTCAGTGATAGAAAATAGAGGATGGTTATTAATGGTACACACTCAAATTGGGTCACTGTCACTAGCGGAGTACCTCAGGGGTCAGTATTGGGCCCTATCTCTTCAATATATTTATTAATGATCTTGTAGAAGGCTTGCACAGTAAAATATAAATTTTTGCAGATGACACTAAACTGTGTAAAGTAATTAACACTGAAGAGGACAATGTACAGCTACAGATGGATCTGGACAGATTAGAGGCTTGGGCAGAGAAGTGGCAGATGAGGTTTAACACTGACAAATGTAAGGTTATACACATGGGAAGGAATAATGCAAATCACCCAAACATACTAAATGGTAACACTGACATGGAAAGGGACCTAGGAATTTTAATAAACCGTAAACTAAGGAGTAAAATCCAGTGTCAGACAGCTGCTGCCAAGGCCAATAAGATAATGGGTTGCATCAAAAGGGGCATCGATGCCTGTGATGAGAACATAGTCCTACCACTTTACAAATCACTAGTCAGACCACACATGGAGTACTGTGTACAGTTCTGGGCTCCTGTGAACAAGGCAGACATAGCAGAGCTGGAGACGGTCCAGAGGAGGGCAACTAAAGTAATAACTGGAATGGGGCAACTACAGTACCCTGAAAGATTATCAAAATTAGGGTTATTCACTTTAGAAAAAAAAAAAGACAACTGAGGGGAGATCTAATTACTATGTATAAATATATCAGGGGACAGTACAAAGATCTATTTATCTCCAGGACTGTGACAAGGGGACATCCTCTGCGTCTGGAGAAAAGAAGGTTTTTACACAAACATAGAAAAGGAATCTTTACGGTAAGAGCAGTGAGACTATGGAACTCTCTGCCTGAGGAGGTGGTGATGGGGAGTACAATAAAAGAATTCAACAGGGGCTTGGATGAATTTCTGGAGTGTAATATTACAGGCTATAGCTACTAGAGAGGGGTCGTTGATCCAGGGAGTTATTCTGATTGCCTGATTGAAGTCGGGAAGGAATTTTTTCCCCCCTTAAGTGGGGAAAATTGGCTTGTGCCTCTCAGGTTTTTTTTTGCCTTCCTCTGGATCAACTTGCAGTATAACAGGCCGAACTGGATGGACAAATGTCTTTTTTCGGCCTTATATACTATGTTACTAGCGCAATAAATATTGAGTTTTGTTTGTCTGTTAACCCTTGCTTAGTTAGTGGGAATTTTTTTTTATTAAAATGGATACCTGCCAAAAAGTGAAATTTGGAAATTTCATCTCCATTTTCCATTAATTCTTGTGGAACACCTAAAGGGTTAACAAAGTTTGTAAAATCAGTTTTGACTACCTTGAGGGGTGTAGTTTCTAAAATGGGGTCATTCTTGGGTGGTTTCTATTATGTAAGCCTCACAAAGTGACTTCACACCTGAACTGGTCCTTAAAAAGTGGATTTTGAAGATTTGCTTCCAAGTCTTCTAACGTCCCAAAAAAATAAAATGGCATTCACAAAATAATCCAAACAAAGTAGACATATGGGGAATGTAAAGTAATAACTATTTTTGTTGTTATTACTATCTATTATAAAAGGAGAGACATTTTTGTAAATTTGGTATTTTTTTATAAATAAAAATAAAATATTTTGACAAACTTTTACCACCGTCATGAAGTACAATATGTGACGAGAAAATCTCAGAATGGCCTGGATAAGTAAAAGCGTTTTAAAGTTATTACCACATAAAGTGACATGTCAGATTTGCTAAAAATGGCCTGGGCAGAAAGGTGAAAAATGGCCTGGTCCTGAAAGGGTTAAATGAGAGTTTGATAACAGTAATAGGTTATTGAATGATATGTGATTAATTTGTATGTGACAGGTTTGCCATAGGTTATTGAATGATATGTGATTAATTTGTATGTGACAGGTTAGCGTCCTGGCTGCCATAGTAACACTGAACGCATTTTGAAGACTGATCAGTCTTCAAATGCTTTCAGTTCACTTGCGGTGTTACGGATCCGGCGGGCACCTCCGGCATCGGAAGTGCACGCCGGATCCCAAAAACGCAAGTGTGAAAGAGCCCTAAGGCCTCATGCACACGACCGTATTTGGTTTCAGTGTCCGTTCCGTTTTTTTTGCGGATAGGATGCAGACCCATTCATTTCAATGAATCAGTGTGCTGTCCGCATCAGTATGTCCGTTCCGTTGCTCCGCCCAAAAAATAGTGCATGTCCTATTTTTTTCTAGTTTGCGGACAAGGATAGGCATCATTACAATGGATCCTCAAAAAAAACGGATCCGCAAAAAAACGGATGCCATACGGAACATCATCCGTTTTTTTTGCAGACCGCAAAACACATACGGTCGTGTCCATGTAGCCGAACACGCATCGTTTGGTCCGCAAATAAACTTTCAAACCAAGTCAATGGGCACATCAGTGCTTGTTTAGGCACATGCTTGGAAATAAATGAGTGTAAAAATGATATTAGGAGGTGGGAAAAAAACTACTTTCAGGGAAATCGTTGTGATACAGCTTCTCTTCCCAAGACCTCGCCCTCCTCGCTGAATAGATCCAAAACAGATTGTGTAGAATTTCGTATGGAGTGAGGTAGACTTTCAAGCAGAAAGGTGCATGAGCTAGTATATCTTGTATTTCGATTAGAGGTGACTGTAGGGGGATAGCATAGGGAGATGACTGAAGCCATCTCCAAGCTACAAGTTTACTTTTAACTATTGGTTTGGGTGATCTATCCACGCATGGATAGCTGCTCATTCCCACCAAGAGACCCGTAAAGGGCAATCCAAAGTTTGACTGCTCCATAGGAACCCAGGACCTGCTGGGCTGCCTAGTGTACCTATTAACCACCCTTGATAAAGAGAATGGCCCTCCCATACATCTCCGGGTCGGGTAGACCAGTCCCACCGTAGGATCTGGGACTCTACTCTACTGAGAATAGAATATGCCAAACGTGCTCTCCTTCCCGCCCCTATAAAGGCTTGGATTTGCCGTTTCACTGTAGTGTAGTATGATCTCGGCACAGGGATGGGTAACACCTGTTGTAGATGCGTTAACTTAGGCAATATAAGTGATGTGACAATATTCTTCCTGCCAAACCAGGATAGCATGAAGTTTTTTAGTGTGGAGAGCTGATCTGTTAGCGATTGTAAGAGGGATATACCGTATTTTTCGCCCCATAAAACCCACTCCCCCCCCCCCTGCATCTTATGGGGTGAATACTAATGAAGCGCTTCCATTATGGAAGCGCTTCATTAGTACCGGAGGACCGGGAAGTGGTGAAGGCTCTGTACTCACCGCTTCCTGGTCGTTGGCTCGGCAATCGGCTGTGCACAGCGTAAGTGCACTCTGACCTCACACTGTGCGCCGCGATACACAGCCGACAGCAGGATGAAGAGGATCGAGATGTGAGGAGCGGTGGCGTCCAGGAGCAGGAGGGAACGTGAGTTTTGCACTGGGGGTTGATGGCTGACATATAGGGGTTGATATATGGGGCTGATGGCTGATATATAGGGGATAATGGCTGACATATGGGGCTGATATATGGGGCTGCTGGCTGACATATGGAGGCTGATAGATGCCTGAAGATTGGAGGGTTGATCTGAGGCATTGGAGGTCTGATCTGAGGTCCGATTAATTTTGGGGGTCCGATTGCTGGTCTGACCTGAGGTGTAATGAAAAATATTTTTTTCTTATTGTTCTAAAACCTAGGTGCGTCTTATGGGCCGGTGCATCTTATAGGGCGAAAAATACGGTAGTTAAGTCGGAAAAGTGTTGAAGAATTAGGCCCTATCTTGATAACAAGATAAGCAATATATGGGGTGTCCCAGTTAAAGGGGGAATTAGTCAGGAAGGTTCATGCTTAATATATGGGATTTGTTCATATCAATTTTAAAATTGGAGAAAAAACTAAATTGTTCCAAGACACAGTAAATGCAGGGCAGTAAGTTTGCTGGATTCATGGTCATAATGAGTAAATAATCTGCAAAGGCTGCTATTTTATGTTCCTGTGGACCTATTTTGACTCCCCTGATCTCACCTCACCCCCCCCCCCCCCCAGGGATCCTAATAGATAAAGTTGTGGGATTTCCTCTGTTTGATGCTCTGCATCATAAATTTTGAAGCTTTGTTTCCATGAGCATAATACTTAAATTGAGAAAGATAAAGCTTAGCTGAGGTAGTGTTCAGTAAGTTTCTCAATGTAGCTCATAGATCAGTGAGTGCAGCAAGATGAGTGTCTAGTAGGGATTTTTTATGTAGGCCCTCCAGGTTTTGTATCTGAGAAAGAAGCGTGTCTATATGGAGCACTCTGCATATAAACTAACCTCTCATATACTGTATGCCTTATGGGCATCCTATAGAGTGTGGTGTGCGGTCCCTGGGAGGGAGTTGAGAGAGAAAAATTCCTCAAGTAGTTTTTAAAAACGTATTAAAGGCTCTCTAGGAGAGATAAGTTGCTCATTTAAACGCCATCTAAATGAACGAGGTTCCAGGGTAGGCACTAGGATGGTGAGGAACACAGACAGGAGAATGGTCAGATAAGTGCATAGTGCCTATACGGGCACGAGTACCGAGCTGCAAGTGCTCTTTGGATATGAACAAATAAATCAAGCCTCTGATAGGAGCCGTGGACCATTGAGAAGAAGGTGTAGTCCTGGGTGGAGGGATTCACAAGTCTCCAAGCATCTAATAGGGACCAATGTTGTATTTTTTTCTTAACATATCTAAGGGCCTTAGCAGAGATCGCAGATTTCTTAGATGTTGAGTCCAAGTTAGGTTCCAATGTTACATTGAAATCACCACCACACCCTCTTTATATGACTCCAACAGTGAAAGCACCCCATCAAACCAGGTTATCTGATTAACATTAGGAGCGTAAACATTAACAAAAGTGTATATCTGATTAGAAACTTAATACAAAAATTTGTTCGCAATCAGTCGGTTGCTGCTGTATATAGGGTTCCCACCCCAGGCTATATATTCACTAAATTACAGCAAAAAAAATTTTTTTTTTCTGTGTTTGCTCTTTTATTTTGTTTTCAACAGAAGCAGAGTAACATACGGCAGTACGTGTGAAAGTTTTCGGCTATGCAAAGCCTTCTTCAGACAGTGAGAGATTACAAAATAAAGCCATATGTAAATACTACATTCAAATAACAATATATTGTTATAAATGAAGAGAAAAAAATAAATAAAAAATATACGAAAATAATACAATATATATTACAGATGTCGACACAATGAAATCACGGAAATATAGATAATATCTTGTCCGGATCTCGAGGTCACTGGGGCAATATCCACTTTTTCACATAAGAGAAAATTTGCGTTGTAGCATCCTAAATAACTCACAGCGACACAAGATCATCTAGGAACCATGTGTTCCACTGGCCGGATGTATATAGAGGCATGATAGAAAATTACAGGCGCATTAGAAATTGGAATCTTATGTATTTCATTTGTTAAACCCTACAGTGTAATGAACTGGTTCTTATGTGAAAAAGTGGATGTTGCCCCAGTGACCTCGAGATCCGGACAAGATATTATCTATATTTCCGTGATTTCATTGTGTCGACATCTGTAATATATAGTGTATTATTTTCGTATATTTTTTTCTCTTCATTTATAACAATATGTTATTTGAATGTAGTATTTACATATGGCTTTATTTTGTAATCTCTCAGTGTCTGAAGAAGGCTTTGCATAGCCGAAAACGTTCACACGTACTGCTGTATGTAAGGGTACTTTCACACTTGCGGCAGGACGGATCCAACAGGCTGTTCACCCTGTCGGATCCGTCCTTCCGCTATTTTGCCGTGCCGCCGCTCCGTCCCCATTGACTATAATGGGGACAGGGGCGGAGCTCCGGCGCAGCACGGTAGTGCACGGCGAAAGGCCGCCGGACTAAAAGTCCTGTATGTCCGACTTTTTAGTCCGGCGGCCTCTCACCGCGAACTGCCGTACTGCGCCGGAGCTCTGCCCCCGTCCCCATTATAGTCAATGGGTCGGAGCGGCGGAACGGCGAAATAGTGGGAGGACGGAGCCGACAGGGTGAACAGCCTGTCGGATACGTCCTGCCGCAAGTGTGAAAGTACCCTTACTCTGCTTCTGTTGAAAACAAAATTAAAGAGCAGACACAGAAAAAAACATTTTATCTGCTGTAATTTTGTGAATATATCTGATTAGAAATGGACCCTTTGAGTAAAATATATCTGCCTTCTTTGTCTTGAAGTTGGTAATAACTTTTAAATGCTTTTACTTATTCAAGTCATTGTGAAAATGTTTTCTCGTGAGGCATTGTACTCAAGATAGTCATGTAACTACATGGGTCACAGTAGTAGCAATTGCATCCAGGCCCGCACCACAGATTAGCAGGGCTGGGCCATGGGAAATGAGCACTTCCATTGTGGAATCATTCATCTTTCTATAACCAACTGTATGGTCGTTCTCAGGATGGAGGCCTGCACCGCATCACTGACAGCCGCCTTGAGGTAAGTATTTGAGTTTATTATTTTTATTTGACATTTTTGTACTGGCACACATTATGTGGAGCACTATGGGGACATTGGCTCTACTGGGGGCACTAAAAGGGGGTATTTTTTGTACCAAGGGTACTTTCACACTAGCGTTATTCCTTTCCGGTATTGAGTTCCGTCCTAGGGGCTCAATATCAGAAAAAAAACTGATCAGTTTTATCCTAATGCATTCTGAATGGAGAGCAATCCGTTCAGTATGCATCTGGATGTCTTCAGTTCAGTCAGTCACTCTTATGGTATTTGGCCGGAGAAAATACTGCAGCATCCGGATCGGTCTACAAATGCTATCCGTTTGCACACGGATTTCTGGATCCGGCAGGCAGTTCCGGCCATGGAACTGCCTGCCGGATCTTCACAACGCAAGTGTGAAAGTACCCTAACACACAAAAGGGGGCATTTTTTGGACAAGCATGCATTATAAAGGGGGCATTTTTGTACTGGTGCACATTATAAGGGGGCATTTTTGTACTGGCACACATTATAAGTGTATTATTGTACTGACACATTATAAGGGGGCATTTTTGTACTGGAGCACATTAGGGGGAACACATTGTAAGGAGAAGTATTATTACCTGGCACAATGGTGGCATCATTACTATTGGGGGCACTGTTAACACTAAGTGCACTCTGGCAGAGAATTATTACTATTGGTGGGACTTTGGGGAGCACTCTTAGGGTCCATTCACACGTCCGTTGTTTCTTTCCTGATCTGTTCCGTTTTTTGCGGAACAGATCTGGACCCATTCATTTTCAATGGGTCCTGAAAAAAAAAAAATCAGACATTGAGCTGTCCGTTTTTTTTCAGGACCCATTGAAAATGAATGGGTCCAGATCTGTTCCGCAAAAAACGGAACAGATCAGGAAAGAAACAACGGACGTGTGAATGGACCCTTACTGTGAGGGGCACCCTGGCACATTATCAGTTTAGTCAATTATTTTTGGGGCACATGTTTTTTTGCTGGGCATGGTAATTTTTTTAGGGGATTGTGTGCCAATAATTGGGGGCATTAACTGTGTGGCACTAGTATTTTCAGGGAGCCTGTTTCTGCAGTATACAGTAGTATTGAGGAGCACAGTGGGCACAGTATTGGGGGTGGCAGGATAGGGTGTTTCCTTGTGGGAAGACGATGGAAAAGTAGGAAACCAAGATGCCTGTTTGTCAAACTCTGCAGAGACAAGAAATGGCTCAATGAGGAATGAGAACATCTACATCAATTGAGACATCACTGGATGTAATAGGTATGTGGTTCTGTATTACCCATGTTTTGTAGTGCTGTATATAATGTTTCCCAAGTACGCCTTTAACAGTACAGCTGGAGGGAAGTGGTTAGATTGATGAATTTGGCATGGGGGAGGGACTTGTTTTAATTTTTGCCTCAGGCAGCAGAATTGATCGGTGCAATCCTACCCCAAATCACTGACAGACTGACCACGACCACACTATTGAATTTTTGCTCCTGGCCAGAGCCATCCCTACAATACACATGCAGCACGTGGAAGGCAGCCCAGGCTAAGTGATTTCAGAGACGCTGGTAAGCTGCCAGAAGAGCGGCGTGTGGATGGCCTGCAGTGCAAGTGGAGCCGCAACCTACAAGGTGTGAAGTTGAGGTGTGAAGGGACATTGAGGGTAGGCGGGCCCAAGTTGAACTTTCAGCAGGACCCATGAGCCTTTAGTTCCGTCCCTGCTCCATGATAGCGGTAAATTTGAGTCGACATGCTTTACATTTATTTACACTGCTCAAAAAAATAAAGGGAACACTTAAACAACACAATGTAACTCCAAGTCAATCACACTTCTGTGAAATCAAACTGTCCACTTAGGAAGCAACACTGAGTGACAATCAATTTCACATGCTGTTGTGCAAATGGGATAGACAACAGGTGGAAATTCTAAGCAATTAGCAAGACACCCCCAATAAAGGAGTGGTTCTGCAGGTGGTGACCACAGACCATTTCTCAGTTCCTATGCTTCCTGGCTGATGTTTTGGTCACTTTTGAATGCTAGCGGTGCTTTCACTCTAGTGGTAGCATGAGACGGAGTCTACAACCCACACAAGTGGCTCTGGTAGTGCAGCTTATCCAGGATGGCACAACAATGCAAGCTGTGCCAAGAAGGTTTGCTGTGTCTGTCAGCGTAGTGTCCAGAGCATGGAGGCGCTACCAGGAGACAGGCCAGTACATCAGGAGATGTGGAGGAGGCCATAGGAGGGCAACAACCCAGCAGCAGGACCGCTACCTCCGCCTTTGTGCAAGGAGGAACAGGAGGAGCACTGCCAGAGCCCTGCAAAATGACCTCCAGCAGGCCACAAATGTGCATGTGTCTGCTCAAACGGTCAGAAACAGACTCCATGAGGGTGATATGAGGGCCTGACATCCACAGGTGGGGGTTGTGCTTACAGCCCAACACCGTGCAGGACGTTTGGCATTTGCCAGAGAACACCAATATTGGCAAATTCGCCACTGGCGCCCTGTGCTCTTCACAGATGAAAGCAGGTTCACACTGAGCACATGTGACAGACGTGACAGAGTTTGGAGATGCCGTGGAGAACGTTCTGCTGCCTGCAACATCCTCCAGCATGACCGGTTTGGCATTGGGTCAGTAATGGTGTGGGGTGGCATTTCTTTGGAGGGCCGCACAGCCCTCCATGTGCTCGCCAGAGGTAGCCTGACTGCCATTAGGTACGGAGATGAGATCCTCAGACCCCTTGTGAGACCAAATGCTGGTGCGGTTGGCCCTGGGTTCCTCCTAATGCAAGACAATGCTAGACCTCATGTGGCTGGAGTGTGTCAGCAGTTCCTGCAAGACGAAGGCATTGATGCTATGGACTGGCCCGCCCGTTCCCCAGACCTGAATCCAATTAAGCACATCTGGGACATCATGTCTCGCTCTATCCACCAACGTCACGTTGCACCACAGACTGTCCAGGAGTTGGCAGATGCTTTAGTCCAGATCTGGGAGGACATCCCTCAGGAGACCGTCCGCCACCTCATCAGGAGCATGCACAGGCGTTGTAGGGAGGTCATACAGGCACGTGGAGGCCACACACACTACTGAGCCTCATTTTGACTTGTTTTAAGGACATTACATCAAAGTTGGATCAGCCTGTAGTGTGTTTTTCCACTTTAATTTTGAGGGTGACTCCAAATCCAGACCTCCATGGATTGAAAAATTTGATTTCCATTTTTTAATTTTTGTGTGATTTTATTGTCAGCACATTCAACTATGTAAAGGACAAAGTATTTCAGAAAAATATATAATTAACTCAGATCTAGGATGTGTTATTTTTGTGTTCCCTTTATTTTTTTGAGCAGTGTCTATTTATTTAAATCAAAAAATGTACAAAAAAAATTTAGGAAAATTCACAATTTTCTAAATTGGAATTTGTCTGATTTTAAGAAAAATAGCGATACTTCATAAAATAGTTACATTCTCCATATGTCTACTTTAAGTTGGCATCATTTTGTAAATGTCAATTTTTTAGGACGTTAAAAAGGCTTAGAATTTTAGACGTTATTTTCTTTTACATAATAGAAACCACCCATAAATGACCCCACTTTAGAGACTAAACACCTCAAGTGTTTCAAAACTATTTTACAAACTTTCTTAACCCTTTAGGTATTCCACAAGGAAAATGGAAGTGAAAATTTCAAGGGCATGGCCTGTACACTAACATAGCAGATGCATGTCGATAATCTATGCATATACCCGGTCTCTGAGCCTCACACCTGCTCCCAGACTATCCCTAGTCTGATACAAAGGGGTTGTGCGTCATCTGACCCCTCTGGTGCTCTTTTTTTGACAGCAGCCTACAATTGGCCTCATGCTGGGACTTCAATTTGAAGCCACCATCTGGAGTGCATCCCAGAGTCTCAGAGCGCAAGACCTTCCTGCCTACCCTTCCATTGCCCTCCGTTTAGGTGCAGGATTCAATAGCCAGATGCAGTTATGACCATGCTTCTTCATCTCCACCAGAACCAGCTGCGCTGCAGAGGCTCATTGCTGGTGCCATCTTGGCCCCAGGATGATCGGCAGCAATTGTCTCTCAACATAGCCATGCTACCTGGCAGATGAACATCTATGCCTTATTGTCTGCCCGGATTCTATGTCAGGCCTACGCAGGGCCGCTGATAGAAATCATGGGGCCCCGTACAGCATACATGACGGGGCCCCCTTCAGCTCCACCCCCTGATCCCTCCTTCAGCCACACCCCTGGCCCCGCCCTTGGCCCCTCCCCAGACGCCGCCTTGAAACAACATGCAGATTTGTCTACAAGTGATATTTATTTTTCTCCAGCCAGTTATAAGTTTTATTATCCAAAAAAACATAAGTAATGTGGATGACACTTATGGGGGGATCTGTGGATGACACTTATGGGGGATCTGTGGATGACACTTATGGGGGGGGGTCTGTGGATGACACTTATGGGGGGGGTCTGTGGATGACACTTATGGGGGGGGTCTGTGGATGACACTTATGGGGGGTCGTCTGTGAATGGCGCTGTTATGGAGGGGATCTGTGAATGGCACTGTTATGGAGGGGATCTGTGATTGGCACTTTTATGGAGGGGATCTGTGGATGGCACTGTTATGGAGGGGATCTGTGGATGGCACTGTTATGGAGGGGATCTGTGGATGGCACTGTTATGGAGAGGATCTGTGGATGGCACTGTTATGGAGGGGATCTGTGGATGGCACTGTTATGGGGGGATCTGTGGATGGCACTGTTATAGAGGGGGATCTGTGGATGACACATACCGTATATAGCATCTTATGCTATATGTCATCCACAGATACCCCTCCATAACAGTGCCATTCACAGATACCCTCCATAACAGTGCCATCCACAGATCCCCCCCATAACAGTCATCCACAGATCCCCCCATAACAGTGTCATCCACAGATCCCCCCATAACAGTGTCATCCACAGATCCCCCCCATAACAGTGTCATCCACAGATCCCCCTCCATAATGGTGGAGCAGACAAACCTGTACGCCCAACAGTTCGTTGCTCAACACCCGGGCTCCTTTTTGGCCAGGCCCGGTGGCTGGACACCGGGCAGTGCAGCCGAGAGGAGGACATTTTGGGGCCTCGTGCTGCATATGGGCCTGGTCAAGAAACCTAGTGTCAGGCATTACTGGAGTGGGGACGTCCTCTACCAGGCCCCACTTTACAGTATGGCCTTGACATGCTCCCGGTTTGGGGCCATCCGGAAACGTCTGCATTATTCAGATAATGCAGCATGTCATCCCCCCAAGGTGATCCTGCCTATGACCGTCTGTATAAGATACGGCCGGTCATCGATCATTTTGGGGACAAATTTGTACAGGCCTATGTACCTGGAAGGGAGGTCGCGGTAGAGGAGTCTCTCATTGCGTTCAAGGGGAGACTCATTTTCGGCCAGTATGTGCCCTCCAAGCGGGCGAGGTATGGCGTGAAGCTATACAAACTTTGTGAGAGTACCTCAGGGTACACTTACAAGTTTCGTGTATAGGAGGGTCGAGATTCCCGTATTCAACCCCCAGAATGTCCCCCCACTCTGGGTGTTAGCGGGAAACTTGTGTGGGACCTTATGTACCCACTGCTAGATAAGGGTTACCACCTTTACGTGGATAACTTTTATACTAGTATCCCCTTGTTCCAGTCCCTTGCCGCCAGATCCACGTCCGCTTGTGGGACCGTGCGGAAAAATCAACGTGGCCCACCCCCTCCAGGTACCTATCCCCATGGGTGCGACCCGTGCCCTTACCAGTGAAAACCTGTTGCTGGTCAGATATAAGGACAAGAGGGATGTCCTTGTACTGTCCACAATTCATGGTAACGGCATCACCCCTGTCCCTGTCCTCAAGCCCGATTGTATCGTCGACTACAATCGGTATATGGGAGGAGTTGATCTCTCTGATCAAGTCCTCAAGCCATATAACGCCATGAGCAAAACCCGGGCATGGTACAAAAAAGTTGCTGTCTACTTGGTGCAGGTTGCCTTGTACAACTCTTTTGTACTATCCCGAAGCGCTGGCAACACAGGGACATTCCTTCAGTTCTATGAGGCAGTCCTCAAGGCCCTGATCTTTTCGGACCGGGAAATAACAGGCCGGAGAACCTCGGGAACTGGAGGCGCCCGGATCGTCCCTGGCCAACACTTTCCAGGTGTGGTCCCCCATACTGGAAAGAAGGGACGAACCCAAAAAAAGTGCAGAGTGTGTCGCAGGAGGGGGATACGGAAGTGCGACACGTGCCCCGATCATCCGGGCCTCTGCATTGACGGTTGCTTCAGGGAGTATCACACTTCCATGGAGTACTAAATTTATATCCCAATTTAGGCTACTTTCACACTTGCGTTCAGAGTGGATCCGTCTGGTGTCTGCACAGACGGATCCGCTCCTATAATGCAAATGTTGGGATCCGTTCAGAACGGATCCGTCTGCATTATAGTTCAGAAAAAATTCTAAGTGTGAAAGTTAGTCAGACTGATCCGTCCAGACTTTACATTGAAAGTCAATGGGGGACGGATCCGTTTGAAATTGCACCATATTGTGTCAACTTCAAATGGATCCGTCCCCATTGACTTACATTGTACGTCTGGACGGATCCGTTTGGCTCCACACGGCCAGGCGGACACCCGAACGCTGCAAGCTGCGTTCAGATGTCCGCCTGCTGAGCGGAACGGAGGCCAAGCGGAGCCATCCTGATGCATTCTGCGCGGATCCGCATCCACTCAGAATGCATTGGGGCTCTACGGATCCGTTCGGGGCCACTTGTGAGAGCCTTCAAACTGAGCTCACAAGCGGAACCCCGAACGCTAGTGTGAAAGTAGCCTTAGCCACTGACATCGGATAAAAAAAAACTGGTTCTCAGACTAGACACCCAAAAAAAACTAAAATAATAAAAATAAAAAAAAACTATACAAATTAGGTATCGCTGCGTCGGTAATAATCTCCCCTATAAAAATATCCAATGACCTAACCCCCCAGATTAACACGGTCCAAAAAAAATTAAAAAAAAACGATGCAAAAAGAACTTTTTTGGTCACTTTACACAACAAAAATTTTAATAGCAAGCGATTAAAAAGTCCTATAGCCCCCAAAATAGTGCCAATAAAACAGTCCTCTCATCCCGCAAAAAATGAGCCCCTACATAAGATAATCTGCTAAAAAAAAAAAAAAAAAAAAAAAAAGACTCAGACTTTAGAGATACAAAAACTTTTTTTTTGTATCAAAAAGGATAATAGTCTAAAACCTAAATAATTGTAAAAAAAAGTAGACTTATTAGGTATCGCCGCGTCCGTAAGAATCTCCTCTATAAAAATACCCCATGACCTAACCCCCCAGATTAACACGGTCAAAAAAACAACACTGTGCCAAAACAGCTATGAGTTAACAACCAAACAAAACTTAATATTTATTACCCTGATACTGCAGTTTACAGAAACGCCACATTTGTGGTCGTAAACTGCTGTATCACTAAAAGGCAGGGCGCAAAAGGAAAGGACCGACATGGTTTCTGGAATGGGGTCACTTTTAGGGAGTTTATACTCCAGGGGTGCATCAGGGGGGTTGAAACAGGACACGGTGTAAATAAACCGGTCAATAAAAATCAGCCCTCCAAAAACCAAACCTTTCCCTCTACGCCCCGCCAGAGTCAGGGCAATAAAGATACAGTCTTGTTTGGCTGTTAACCCTTGCTTTGTTAGTGGAAAAAATGGGTTAAAATGGAAAATTATTTAAAAATTTCATTTTTTTGCCTTTCATCCCCATTTGCCAATAACTCTTGTGCAACACCTAAAGGGTTAACAAAAAGTTTGTAAAATCTGTTTTGAATACCTTGAGGAGTGTAGTTTCTAGAATGTGGTCATTTTTGGGTGGTTTCTATTATATAAGCCTCACAAAGTGACTTCAGACCTAAACTGGTCCCTAAAAATTGGGTTTTTGAAAATTTCTGAAAAATTTCAAGATTTGCTTCCAAACTTCTAAGCCTTGTAACATCCCCAAAATATAAAATATCACTCCCAAAATGATCTAAACATGAAGTAGACATATGGGGAATGTAAAGTAATAACTATGTTTGGAGGAATTACTATGTATTATAGAAGTAGAGAAATTGAAACTTGGAAATTAGCAATTTTTTTCAAATTTTTGCTAAATTTGGTATTTTTTTATAAATAAAAAAGATTTTTTTTTAACTTCATTTTACCAGTGTCATGAAGTACAATATGTGACGAAAAAACTATCTCAGAATGGCCTGGATAAGTCAAGGCGTTTTAAAGTTATCACCACTTAAAGTGACACTGGTCAGATTTGCTAAAAATGGCCTGGTCCTTAAGGTGAAATAAGGCTGTGTCCTTAAGGAAACATAGAAACATACAGGGAGTGCAGAATTATTAGGAAAGTTGTATTTTTGAGGATTAATTTTATTATTGAACAACAACCATGTTCTCAATGAACCCAAAAAACTCATTAATATCAAAGCTGAATATTTTTGGAAGTAGTTTTTAGTTTGTTTTTAGTTTTAGCTATTTTAGGGGGATATCTGTGTGTGCAGGTGACTATTACTGTACATAATTATTAGGCAACTTAACAAAAAACAAATATATACCCATTTAAATTATTTATTTTTACCGGTGAAACCAATATAACATCTCAACATTCACAAATATACATTTCTGACATTCAAAAACAAAACAAAAACAAATCAGTGACCAATATGGCCACCTTTCTTTGCAAGGACACTCAAAAGCCTGCCATCCATGGATTCTGTCAGTGTTTTGATCTGTTCACCATCAACATTGCGTGCAGCAGCAACCACAGCCTCCCAGACACTGTTCAGAGAGGTGTACTGTTTTCCCTCCTTGTAAATCTCACATTTGATGATGGACCACAGGTTCTCAATGGGGTTCAGATCAGGTGAACAAGGAGGCCATGTCATTAGATTTTATTCTTTTATACCCTTTCTTGCCAGACACGCTGTGGAGTACTTGGACGCGTGTGATGGAGCATTGTCCTGCATGAAAATCATGTTTTTCTTGAAGGATGCAGATTTCTTCCTGTACCATTGCTTGAAGAAGGTGTCTTCCAGAAACTGGCAGTAGGACTGGGAGTTGAGCTTGACTCCATCCTCAACCCGAAAAGGCCCCACAAGCTCATCTTTGATGATACCAGCCCAAACCAGTACTCTACCTCCACCTTGCTGGCGTCTGAGTCGGACTGGAGCTCTCTGCCCTTTACCAATCCAGCCACGGGCCCATCCATCTGGCCCATCAAGACTCACTCTCATTTCATCAGTCCATAAAACCTTAGAAAAATCAGTCTTGAGATATTTCTTGGCCCAGTCTTGACGTTTCAGCTTGTGTGTCTTGTTCAGTGGTGGTCGTCTTTCAGCCTTTCTTACCTTGGCCATGTCTCTGAGTATTGCACACCTTGTGCTTTTGGGCACTCCAGTGATGTTGCAGCTCTGAAATATGGCCAAACTGGTGGCAAGTGGCATTTTGGCAGCTGCACGCTTGACTTTTCTCAGTTCATGGGCAGTTATTTTGCGCCTTGGTTTTTCCACACGCTTCTTGCGACCCTGTTGACTATTTTGAATGAAACGCTTGATTGTTCGATGATCACGCTTCAGAAGCTTTGCAATTTTAAGAGTGCTGCATCCCTCTGCAAGATATCTCACTATTTTTGACTTTTCTGAGCCTGTCAAGTCCTTCTTTTGACCCATTTTGCCAAAGGAAAGGAAGTTGCCTAATAATCATGCACACCTAATATAGGGTGTTGATGTCATTAGACCACACCCCTTCTCATTACAGAGATGCACATCACCTAATATGCTTAATTGGTAGTAGGCTTTCGAGCCTATACAGCTTGGAGTAAGACAACATGCATAAAGAGGATGATGTGGTCAAAATACTCATTTGCGTAATAATTCTGCACGCAGTGTAGAATGTGTCGGCAGATAAGAACCATTTGGCCCATCTAGTCTGCCCAATATATCTGAATACTATGGATAGCCCCTGGCCCTATCTTATATGAAGGATAGCCATATGCCTATCCCATGCACGCTTAAACCCCTTCACTGTATTTGCAGCTACCACTTCTGCAGGAAGGCTATTCCATGCATCCACTACTCTCTCAGTAAAGTAATACTTCCTTATATTACTTTTAAACCTTTGCCCCTCTAATTTAAAACTGTGTCCTCTTGTGGTAGTTTTTCTTCTTTTAAATATGCTCTCCTCCTTTACCGAGTTGATTCCCTTTATGTATTTAAAAGTTTCTATCATATCCCCTCTGTCTCTTCTTTCTTCCAAGCTATACATGTTAAGGTCCTTTAACCTTTCCTGGTAAGTTTTATCCTGCAATCCATGTACTAGTTTAGTAGCTCTTCTCTGAACTCTCTCTAGAGTATCTATATCCTTCTGGAGATATGGCCTCCAGTACTGCGCACAATACTCCAAGTGAGGTCTCACCAGTGTTCTGTACAGCGGCATAAGCACTTCAGTTTAAGGAGTTAAAGGGGTTTTCTGGGATTTTGATGCGGATGACCTATGCTCAGGGTTTGTCAATAGTATCTGACACCCGGGACCCCCCGCCGCTCCTATGAGCTCAGCAGCCTTCTCTCTGCTTTTCCTAGGCAGAGTGACGACGTTCATCTGTCACATGGCCTAGGAGCAGCCCAGCCCCATTTAAGTGATACAATGTGCAGCGCTGTGCTTTGTAAGCTGCAAGAAGGCAGCGGTGCTCACAGAAGGATAGGCCATCAGTATCAAATTCTCGGAAAACTCCTTTAAGAAAGAGAAAGCTAAACAAGTATTTGATTTATTAACCCATATTAAACAACTTAAGAGAATGGCTATGATATAAACCACAGATGCTACATTAGCTGAACTTAAATCCCTCAGTGTTGAACTTAAAAACTTGCTAAAACTTGACTCTAAAATGCCATACATGAAATCCCACATGTGGCCATAATCTTTTGCCTATACATACAACATGGCTCAAGAGTAAAAGAGAACCATGCACATTTGAGGCCATTGTGGCGACTTACTCATCTTGCGCTGAGACAGCTGTAGAGGCTTGGGGGGTGAAATAATAAATAGAAACTGTGCTCCTCAAGGTATTTATTAAGGCGTGTAGTGAGCATTTTGACCCCACTAGGAATATGAAATGAAAACTGCCCAATGTCATGCCATCTAAGACACACCACACCCTTCAAATTGTTAAGCTGGCTATACTGGGTAATGAAATAACATAAATGTGTTTCGTACACTGCAAGGGTCGGAAGGGAAAAAACACTTTTTGGCTTTTGCAGCACATATTTTGATGGGTTTACAGGCAAGCATGATGCTTTTATACATCCTCTGGGGTACCAGCACAGCTGTTTTCTGACGACCATTTGTTTTTTATTTTTCTCTCAATAGGGCTACATGCACACGACCGTTCCGTTTTTTGCGGTCCGCAAAACGCGGATGGAGTCAGGGTGTGCGTTCCGCAATTTGCGGAACGGCACGGACAGCCTTTAATATAACTGCCTATTCTTGTCCGCAAAGCGCGGACAAGAATAGGACATGTTATTTTTTTTTTTGCGGGGCCATGGAACAGAGCAATGGAAGCGGACAGCACACGGAGTGCTGTCCGCATCTTTTGCGGCCCCATTGAAGTGAATGGGTCCGCATCCGAGCCGCCAAAACTGTGGCTCGGATGCGGACCAAAACAACGGCCATGTGCATGAGGCCTAAATGTGTGAGTGTTTATTTTTTTGCAGGATGAGTTGCCATTATCATTGGTTCTATTTTGGGGTATAAATTACCTTTTGATCACTTTTTATATTACTTGTTGGGAAGCACTATAAGGCCTCATGCACACGACCGTTGTGTGCATCCGTGGCCGTTGTGCCGTTTTCCGTTTTTTTTCGCGGACCCATTGACTTTCAATGGGTCCGTGGAAAAAACGGAAAATGCACCGTTTGGCAGCCGCATCCGTGAGCCGTGTTTCCTGGCCGTGAAAAAAATATGACCTGTCCTATTTTTTTCACGGCCAACGGTTCACGGACCCATTCAAGTCAATGGGTCCGTGAAAGAACACGGATGCACACAAGATTGGCATCCGTGTCCGTGATCCGTGGCCGTAGGTTAGTTTTTATACAGACGGATCCGAAGATCCGTCTGCATAAAAGCTTTTTCAAAGCTGAGTTTTCACTTCGTGAAAACTCAGAACCGACAGTATATTCTAACACAGAAGCGTTCCCATGGTGATGGGGACGCTTCTAGTTAGAATACACTACAAACTGTACAAGACTGCCCCCTGCTGCCTGGCAGCATCCGATCTCTTACAGGGGGCCGTGATCAGCACAATTAACCCCTTCAGGTGCGGCACCTGAAGGGGTTAATTGTGCTGATCACGGCCCCCTGTAAGAGACCAGGGCTGCCAGGCAGCAGGGGGCAGACCCTCCCCCCCTCCCCAGTTTGAATATCATTGGTGGCCAGTGCGGCCCCCCCCCCCCCCCCTCCCTCTATTGTAATAATTCGTTGGTGGCACAGTGTGCGCCCCCCCCCCTCCCTCCCTCTATTGTAATAATTAGTTGGTGGCACAGTGTGCGCCCCCCATCGGCCCCCCCTCCCTCTATAGCATTAACAACATTGGTGGCCAGTGTGCGGCCTCCCATCTCCCCCCCCCCATCATTGGTGGCAGCGGAGTTCCGATCGGAGTCCCAGTTTAATCGCTGGGGCTCCGATCGGTAACCATGGCAACCGGGACGCTACTACAGTCCTGGTTGCCATGGTTACTTAGCAATAGTACAATAGTAGAAGATTCATACTTACCTGCTGCTGGCTGCTGCTGCGATGTTCGTGTCCGGCCGGGAGCTCCACCTACTGGTAAGTGACAGGTCTGTGCGGCGCATTGCTAAATGAACTGTCACTTACTAGTAGGAGGAGCTCCCGCCCGGACACGAACATCGCAGCTCCCAGGTAAGTATGATGGGGGGGGGGGGGGGGGAGATGGGAGGCCGCACACTGGCCACCAATGTTGTTAATGCTATAGAGGGAGGGGGGGCCAATGGGGGGCGCACACTGTGCCACCAACGATTTATTACAATAGAGGGAGGAAGGGGGGGGCGCGCACACTGTGCCACCAACGAATTATTACAATAGAGGGAGGAAGGGGGGGGGCACACTGTGCCACCAACGATTTATTACAATAGAGGGAGGAAGGGGGGGGGGGCGCACACTGTGCCACCAACGAATTATTACAATAGAGGGAGGAAGGGGGGGGGGAGGCCGCACTGGCCACCAATGATATTCAAACTGGGGAGGGGGGGAGGGTCTGCCCCCTGCTGCCTGGCAGCCCTGATCTCTTACAGGGGGATATGATAGTACAATTAACCCCTTCAGGTGCGGCACCTGAGGGGTTAATTGTGCTGATCAAGGCCCCCTGTAAGAGATCGGATTCTGCTAGGCAGCAGGGGGCAGTCATGTACAAAGTTTGTAGTATATTCTAACTAGAAGCGTCCCCATCACCATGGGAACGCCTCTGTGTTAGAATATACTGTCGGAAATGAGGTTTCACGATCTAACTCATATCCGACAGTATATTCTAACATAGAGGCGTTCCCATGGTGATGGGGACGCTTCAAGTTAAAATATACCATCGGATTGGAGAAAACTCCGATCTGATGGTATAAAAGGGACTCCAGACTTTACATTGAAAGTCAATGGGGACGGATCCGTTTGAAATGGCACCATATTGTGTCAACGTCAAACGGATCCGTACCCATTGACTTGCATTGTAATTCAGGACGGATCCGTTTGGCTCCGCACGGCCAGGCGGACACCAAAACGACTTTTTTTTCATGTCCGTGGATCCTCCAAAAAACAAGGAAGACCCACGGACGAAAAAACGGTCACGGATCACGGTAAAACGGAACCCCGTTTTGCGGACCGCAAAAAAATACGGTCGTGTGCATGAGGCCTAAAGAAAAGGCAGCAACTGCTTTCTGTTTTTTTTTTTTCATTGCAGCATACACCCTACGGGAAAAATTACATGTTCCCTTTATTCTGCTGGTCAACACCATTACAAAGATACCAATTTTGCTTTATTTATTTTTTTAACGTTTTACCACTTTTACACTTTTCTATTATGATGGAATGCAATACAGAATGCCTCTTATAGGCTTCCGTGGTGCATGCCATCATAGAATTCTATTATGGTCAATGGTAACGGAATCCATTACGGAATTCTTAGATAATCTGAACGCCAAACTTGTAAATCGCAAGTTTGCTCGACACTAATCTGGATGCATCAATTCAGTTCAGTTGTATTTTGGGTTCGCACAAAACCACTGCAACCAGCAGCGTTTGTGTGTCCGGTTTGCAAAACTGAACAAACCATG
The DNA here is from genome assembly GCF_905171765.1 of Bufo bufo. Classification (NCBI taxonomy): domain Eukaryota; kingdom Metazoa; phylum Chordata; class Amphibia; order Anura; family Bufonidae; genus Bufo; species Bufo bufo. The sequence goes on from NC_053390.1 coordinate 492,891,829, forward strand.
AAAATCAATGTAAGTCAAGTCAATGGTGCCTGATCATTTATTTATTTATTTATTTATTTATTTTTTTGTTACAGAGGTGTCAATTGACTTTAAATGATTTTCATGCCTGATCAGGTTTGTTCAGTTTTGATTTATTACAACCGGATCCGGATGAAACAGAGCCATCAGGATGTATTAAATGGAACGGATCCTTTTAATTCAGGTTTTGAAAGCCTCTGCTGGATCTCAAAATCTGAAGTAAAAACGCTGATGTGAAAGTAGCCTAGAAGATACATGCACTGCCGGAGATAACAGACAGCCAAATATCTCCCTCCCCATACAACAACAAGCACATTTCAGGAATATGTGGAAGGAGGAGAGTGCTGCAGTCATACCGTCACAATGAGCAATGTCTGCTTCAACCTTTTTTTTATCCCCATGTGGACCTTCATTTTCAGGGTCAAAAGGTGCAGGATTTGTCGCTGACTGCTCATGCACCATATCTTCTTTGCTGTAATATTTCAAATAAAAACAATTAAATATTGTACAGTAGGAAATAAAATAGAACATTCAAGCTAGTAGTAAGTCAACTATAGTTGTATAGTTGGGCAAAAGGGCCAACTATACACGGACGTATATGTATAATATGTATGCTTATTGCTCTGTGCATGGTTACTTACAGTAAAAGCGAAGTTCTACACTTCTTGTATATGTATAATAAAAGGACAATATAATCTGAAGGCACATACAATTATCTGGTAAAAAAAAAATAAAAAAAAATGATCATAAAATTTATACACTCTTTGAAAAACGAAAAACAACCAAACCAGATAAAAATGTACAATTGCTTAACACTGTATCCTATCACAAGAGGGTGTAAAAATGAGTACTCCTCCCACTGCCCTATAAAAAGGTTCTCAGAGGCTACTTTTGGGCAGTGTACTTCTTGGTGAGAAACTGTTAACTGCAAGACAAGCCTCTATGATGCACCTGGCAGATCATTGGACTGAAAGAAGCAGGATGTTTTTTTTTCAGAAACTACCCGCCATCTAAGCCATTCTAACCTAACTGTTAGGAGGAGTTGAAAACATTAGGGTACACATAAATGGGCAAAGGGCTCCAGACGGCCCAGACCGACCTCCAGTAGAGAGTGGATCGTTTGATCTGCCAATAAGCATGAGCAGTTCCCACAGTTTCATTGTCTACCATCCAGACATGAGCGACACCCGCTTCATTACATACCCATAGCAAAAGGAAATTTTGTGTCATGGCACCCATTACATGTCTTACAATTATTAGCCAGGCACCTCACCTTTATTTTAAGTGGTGTTGTGAATGAGAAACCTAGACCTCTATGGAATGGAACGTATAGTCTTTAACAACAAATCTAGGTTCAGTTTTGGATCAGACAACATTCACTTTCAAGTATGGAGGCCTTGTGGTGGCCGCTTCAATCCTACTTGGCTTTGAAGAGACACACTGCCCAACTGCTGGTGTGATGATCTGTGGAGCCATTGCATTTGACAGTCAACCCTAGTAGCGATATGAGGGAGTCTAACAGCCTAGCGATATGTGCAGGACATCCTAGGGCCACATGTGTTGCCTCTCATGTCAGAACCCCCCCCCCCCCTTCACACACACACACACACACACACACACACACACACGCACAAAGGGTTCCCAGGAATATCTTCTCCGGGTTGCAACATTTTCTTGGCCTGTCTGGTCACCAGATTTATCGTCTATTGAGCATTTATGGGACTGGGACACAAGCTTCAGCAACCTATAAGTGTGCAGGATCTACAGGCCTAGCTGCAACATCTGTGGGCAAATATGCCACAGGATACCATACAGACGCTGTATGCCTCTATGCCCAGTTGTAGCTCAACGTGTATCCAGGCAGCCCAACAGGATACTAGAGACTCCTGTCAAATGTACAGTTTTTCCCAATGGACTTATCCTTTCACTCCAATGTTGTAATCACTTACATATATCATCATTGCATTCACACAAAGTTTAATTTGATTCCAACAGCTCCTTCTCGGTGCATTCCCCCCCCTCACCCCCTCCCTGAGAATACATTTGCCACTAAAGTCCTACTATCTAAATTGAGAGATCTTTAAACATCAGAGATTTGGAATTAAATAAAAGATATAAGTGTAAGATTTAAAAAGAGCTTACTTTTGTGAGGAAGTTACAAATATATCATTCAAGCATAAGTCTTGTTCTGTGGTCTCACGTGGCTTTACATGTACATCCATAGCAGACATGTCAGAATAACACTGCTGTGTCACTAAGAGAAAAAAATAATTTTTTTTAGTTTATTTTACTCACTTATATAGTGCTGACATATTCCGCAGAGCTTTACAGACATCATCATCACTCGTTGTCCCCAATAAAGCTCACAATATAAGATTCCTATAAGTGTCTTTGGTGTGTGGAAGGAAACCCACGCAAACACATGGAGAACATACAAACACCATGCAGATGTTGTCTTTGGTCATATTCAAACCTTGGAATCCAGCATTGGAAGGCTCAGTGCCTTGTACGTAATCGTACACACAGGTATTCAAAATGTTTACTAGAATATATAAGAAAGGGCATCAAAGTTCACCAAGGATCCAACAGTTTTCCTAGCTTGTGGTCTACAGCAAGTAATAATAGCACATTGTGTTATATACATTTAGAAAAGTTCAGTAATATTAATTAAATATATTTTATGTTCTCTTAATCTAAGACCCTTATTTAGCAAAAACAGTGTTAAGCAGCGTGTTCTCTTCTGTCCCTTAGGTATCTTCATGCTGAAATTGTGCCTAAAATTGTGTTGCAACTACTCAGTAGTAAGTTCCTCCTGTAAAGAGCAGAGGAGGAAGTTCACTACTGGGAATGCCTGCAGTCATCTCAGAATTGACTGCTTTAAAGGGGTGGTCCGGGAAAATATCTAATATATAAAGCTGAGTGTATATGTATGTATGTCCACTAAAGGAATCCGCACCGTCGCATTTACAATCACGAAATTTGGCACACAGGTACATCAGGTGTCTGGGAAGCTCTCTAGGACGTACCGTTCGAGATATTCCCAAAAAATGCATTAGCCAATAGAAGCTTGGTCACATGACCCTTATCAGCTATTAGAAGCTCTCAGGTCCTTCAGCCTCCACATACAGTTTTACTTCAGGTTTCAATAACAACCCAGCCATTTATTTTCACTGCTGTAGATGAGTTTTAAAAGGAAACCTGTCACCAGGATAATGTTTTTATCCTCTGAAAATCCAGTTTATTTGGTATGCAAAGGAGCCAGTAAGGTGCCCAGAGGGCCGTCATTCACGCAGGAAGGAGCCCAGACATGCCCCCTGCCACAATGTGTTCACAATGTGTCCACCCTCAAAAGACTTAAAACCCCGCCCCAGGTCCTGCTAAGCAACGCCCAGACTTTCTCTCTGCAGCTCACACTCACTTAGGCTCCACTACACTTAAGCTCCATTCAGACGTCCATAGTGCATTGCGGATCCGCAAATTGTGGATCAGGCAATACACCCAGCTGGCATCCCCATAGAAATGCCTATTCTTGTCCGCAATTGCGAACAAGAATAGGACATGCTCTATTTTTTTCCTGAGCTGAAGATCGGGGCCGCGCTCCAGAAATGCGGATGCGGACAGCACACTGTACTGTCCGCATCTCTTCCGGCCCCATAGAGAATGAATGGGTCCACACCTGTTCCGTATAATTGCGGAATGGATGCGGACCCATTCTACGGACGTGTGAATGGACCCTTAGAGTGGGCTGTTCAAAAGGACACTCTCCCGATCTGGTTAGGCCACGCCCTCTCCCACTTCTCAGCCGACTGAGATTGATAAAATGAAGTTAAAAATCAACTTCTAGGTCCCACTAAGCCACGCCCATATCTGGTTAGGCCACGCCCCTCCACTCCTTAGCCGACAGGGATTTAAAAAATGAAGGTAAAAATCAACCCCTGTCAGCTGCAGAGGTGGGAGGGAGGGTGACTTTCTCCCTGCAGATCACTCAGACAGCATAGTGCTGCTGTCTTAGAGTGAGCTGTTCAAAAGGACACGCCCCCGATCTAGTAAAGGCCACGGTTAAGGGGGCGGGCCCCTGTGGAGGTCACTGTCAAGGGAGTGGTATGCTGTGAAAGTCACTGTTAAAGGGGAAGGCTGCTGTAAAGGTCAAAGTTAAGGGGGTGGGCTGCTGTGGAGGTCCAATTTTAAGGACATGGCACTGTGGGGGCTCAGTGTTAAGGGGTGGTGGGCTGTGGAAGTCACCGTTTTAGGGGCGGGGTGCTGTAGATGTCACTGTTATAGTGGATAGTGTTGAAATCTTTTAACAACACAAACATTAAATGAAATAAAATATATATATGTAGCTTAAGGCTGACATGTCAGCCTGCATTTGTGGGAGGGGCGTAGGCACGCTTAAAAGGAGGCACGCCCTCTGCTCATTTGCATGCATTTTCGGTGCCTTTCCCGCCATTAACGTCACGCCCTTTACTGCCGTGCTGCTCATCAGGTAAGTTTCTGCGAGTTCTCCACCGATGCTAGTCGCTCGTTCCGGCTGCCAGGGTAAGTTAAGTGCTATCCTCCCGAACCCCCTCCCCAGCGTGCTTCTCCTCCTCTGCCCGGTGCAAGTCACTACCCACCTTCTACTCCAGGTGATGCGGCCGGCGCGGTCCACGCTTCCGGCGCCGGCATGCGAAGGTCACGTGGGACGCCGGGCAGAGTCTCCGTTGCCTCGGCAACGGAGCCGGCGTCCCGGCCTGCGTAACGTGATGGGCTCCCCCTCTCGGCTCCGGGCACCGCAGCGGCTTGCTCTCATTCCTGGTCTGGCCCTGTCACCCAGGGGTTGGGTCCGTCCTGAGCCAGGGCCGCGCCGGGGGTGCCGCTTCCACTCCACCGCAGCTGCTGGCCGGCGGTTGTTAGTTCAATAAAGTTAGGGGAAAAAAAAAACACATTTAAATCATGAACTGCACCCTGGTCCCAGGCTCCGCTGAGGTCATGCGCAAACACCAGGAATGACAGACAGTGTCTGTCATCCTAGTCCCAGTACCATTCTCCTCCCTGGACACAAATCAAATTATTAAGTCGCATATACATATGTCAAGTTATTGGCGGGCGCGTTCTGGTCTGCTTATTCTCCCCCTCACGTCAACAATTGTTTTGCAGACCCCGGGTGCAGCGTCACTCTAGCGACGCTCGTCAGCCAGGTTGCTCTCATTGGTGCCGTCTGATCCAACCATCGCTCTTCCACTTCGCTACATCCACGGATATTTCCGGTAACTGCTGCTCTTCCCACACACTCGCCGTGTCTCAGTCCACGCTGCAATGCAACTTCCAAACCTTCTTGTCACCCGCGCCAGGGTCACTTCGTAGTCACCGGGTGGTCTCCAGTCACGGCTCAGGTTACCATGTTTGCTTCACCATCATGTCGGTCAATAGCACGCTGTTGCTGTTACGTGTCAGGCCTATGTAGAGATGGTCGGTTCGGCCAGGCTTCGCCTCTGCCATCCACGGCCTGTTCCGCCCAGGCGTTCGCTCCTTCTTCCTCATTTGCCTGACACTTTCAGATTCACGTGTTGTTGACCTTTCAGCCTGTCACGCTCCAGGCTTACGTTCACGTCCCACCATGTCGGGTGCCTGCCACGGTTCAGGCTGACGTTTTTGTTCAAATGTATCATCTGTCGCCTGTCACGTTCAAGCTCACGTCATCTCTCATCTGTTGCCAGTCACGCTTCAAGCAGCTCACAGATTGCAATGTATCATCTGTTGCCTGTTACGTTTCAGGTTTACATTTTTACTTATCTGTTGCCTGTTACGTTTCAGGCTTACGTTTCTAACATACCATGATCGTTGTCTGTTGCGCTTCAGGCTTACTTTTCTACTGTACCATGACTGTTGCCTGTTACGTTTCAGGCTTACGTTTATAATTTATCATCTGTTGCTCGTTACGCTTCGGGCTTACGTTCATAGCATTTCATCTGTTACGTATCAGGTTCACGCTGATAATTACCATTTCTGTCGCCTGTCACGTTTTTTCAGACTCGATCCATATTCTTTTTCTACGGTACGATTCCAGGTTTGATGTTCAATTTTTATGTTTTTAAACTCCCTGTCGGAAGCCACGTCCTTGTAGCTCTTACGTCATTTCGCGCCTTAGTCTGGCAAGGTCCTCCACAGTAGCGCCCGTTTTACAGCACTAGGCACTCGCCCACCCTAATTTTCTTTTACCACCACTCACGGTTCGGGTGTTGCCTTCGTAAATGCGGGGCCTCCAGCTCAGCTATTAATTTTTGTTTGTCACCTCACAGCTGCAGTATGTCGCATATTTCGAACATCGAGGAAGCCCTATCAATTCCTGAGACACCCGCATCAGAGCAGCCCAGCTTCTCATCACTAAGGAGTTGAACAATCGCAAAATTAATTGCGGAACTCAACAGGAGAGGGATCCAACACCCTGCTTCCGCCCGGAAAGCAGAATTATATAGACTGCTCATGGCTGAACCAGCGGCCCCGGACTTGGAGCAAGTCTCCATGTCCACTTTGCAAGTGTCTCTGACACAGTTACATGCCATGATGAACACCATTGCCTCCTCAGTCTCGGACGTGCAGTCCAGACTCCTGGCCGTCGAATCCCACCAGGGGCTGGCATCTGAACGTTCCGCTTAACCTCTGCCTGTAACCTCCACTGCAGGGCTCGTTCCCCCAGGTAGGGTCCTTTGCGCACCTGAGGTAGCTCCAGCGCACTTCATCCCCAGCAACATCAAAAAGGATATTTTAGAGGGCAAGGACGTCAATCTGGCGTCCATCCTGATAGCTACCCACGACACGGTAGAGAGCAAAACCATAGCTTGCGGCGACATGTCCATCGTCCTCAAAGCTAGGGATCCCCGTCTAAACAAAAAATTAACCATCACGGAGTTCGCCCTCGCGTTTAGTTTATTCAGGGATGTCATCTGCTCTGTCCATCCTGAGAGGCGGGAGGAGTTAGACACGTACCTTTACAGGGTCACAGACTTGGGCCACAAGTACGGTGGGCAGGCATTCTACGATTATCATCGCTCCTTTTCAGCCAAAGCCGCCGCCGCACTGGTCCAATTCCAGCACATCACGAACTGGGCGGCCATGGATATGGAGCTTTTCTGCCGGCATTTCGCGGGCCTCAGGGCCCCGGCGTGTGCGTCTTGTCAGTCCATCGCCCACTCCGCTGATTGGTGCCCCAATACAGGTTCCTCCACGTCCCATGGCAGATCCCTTCGCAGTAGCTCCGGGTCCCTCCAACGGTCTGGCTCAGCCACGGACAAACTAGGACAGCCAATAGTCTTCCTGGGCAACAGCCAGGTTTGTAATAATTTCAATCAGGAGGCTTGTTACTACAACAAACGCAGGGCCCTTCATGTGTGCGCAGGCTGTTTCAGGGCTCACCCATAGACGGCGTGTCCACAAAGATCAAGGCCATCCTGACTAAGCGGGGTCAATGTGGTTCTGCTAGAATCCCTGTTGCGCAATTATCACAACCCTCAGTTGGTACAGTTCCTGGTTTCCGGGTTCACCACCGGGTTCCACAAGGCTCTGGTAGCCAGGGGCGTACATAAAAATCACTGGGCTACTTTGGAGGTTCTATGGCATCAAGTGGCAAGACCAGTATTTCTTTGCCAATCGCCTGACGTTCGGGTCCAAGAGCAGCCCCTGGCTGTTCGACCAGTTCGCTCAGGCATTGCACTGGATCCTGGTCAACCACTGCGATTGCCCTCTGGTCATCCATTACTTGGATGACTTTCTTCTAATCGAAAGCCCAGACCGCCAGCCGTGCAAGCTCCAGGCTCTGCTTCGGCTGTTCGCCCAACTCAATGTTCCGGTGGCACCCTCAAAAACGGAAGGCCCCGCAACGGTAATTACCTTCCTGGGCATAATCCTGGACACAGGGAAGATGGAGGCCAGGATGCCAGCTGAGAAGTTAGCAAAAATCAAGGAGGCCATCTCAAAGGCAGCAGGCAGCAGGACATGCGCCAAGGTGGAGTTGCAGTCCCTACTAGGCATGCTCAATTTTGCCACCAAAGTCATGCCCCAGGGCAGGGCCTTCATGTCCAGGCTCCTTCAGTTACTCCCCTCAGCCCCCGAGCAAGACAGCCTCATCACTCTGGACGCCCAAGCCATGGCCGATCTGGCCATGTGGAAGGACTTCATGGCGTCTTGGAACGGAGTCTCTTTATTCGTACCTCAGCTGGGGCCAGCATCCACCTTGATTTTTTCGGACGCCGCCGCCTCCGGAGGTTTCGCGGCGATCTGTGGAAACCAATGGTTTGCGGGCCCCTGGCCACCCGAGGTTTCATCAGCCAGAGGCGCCTTAAAATCATCCCCGTTGTTGGAATTCTATCCAATCGTAGTGGCGGCCCAGGTTTGGGGCAGCCAGTGGGCCAACTCTTCCGTGGCGTTCGTCACTGACAACCAGACAGTGGTGGACATTATCACCAAGGGCAGGTCGCAGTCACCACAGATCATGTCTTTTGTCCGCAGGCTGGTCTGGCTCTCGCTGGAACACAACTTCCATGTGGCGTGCCGGCACATTCACGGTGTTCATAATGTGGCCGCAGACGCCTTGTCCCGCTTTAATTTCAAAACTTTCTTTCAGGTCATGCCAGCGGCAGACCGAGTGGGGTTACCTCCTCCGTGGTTTCAAAATCTGGTGATGGATTAAACCGTTTCATTGCTTCAGCAAAGTCTTTGATGCGGAAATCTTTATCTTGTAATACTGCCAGAAACTACAGGACCGCTTGGAACACCTTCAACAGGTTCATGGTCCTACATCCGAGACAAGACACTGACAAGACCACTTACATCACAGCTTTCATAGCCTACTGTCACATAGATCTAAAGCTATCCTTTAATACCATCAGACTGTATTTGGCCGGTGTCCAACATTTCCACATGTTGGAGGACCCCGAAAGTAGGTCGGTTTTTCTGTCCCAAGCAGTCAGGGCAACACTCAGGGGTGTTCAGAAGAGTGGTCACGCAGCCATCCCGGGCAGGCAGCCCGTGTCAGGGGAATTATTTAGAAAACTTTCAACCTCCCTAGATGGTCTTCCTTTTGGGCTCCTTCCCAGCACGGTCATCAAGGCCACAATGTACCTTCGTTTCTATGGGTTCTTAAGACCCGGCGAATTCACCCGCACTTCAGCAAGGTCCAAGGGTCTAACCAGGGGTCAGCTAGTATGGCACCACGACCATTTCTCCTTACACCTCCTCACTTTCAAAACCTCGCAGGTGGGACCACCAGTGGAGGTGAAGTTCTTCCAGTCCACTAACGCATGGTGCCCAATCCAGGTACTCAGGAGCTTGCTGGCAGCTCTGGGGGACTCCGCCCCTGACCGCCCATTGCTCCCGTTCCAGGCCTCGGCCCTCACGGCCTCGCAGTTCATCTCCCACGTTTGCACCCTGGCGTCGGGCTTGGGTTTCGACCCCAAGGCCATTTCAGGGCACTCATTCCGTATTGGAGCTGCATCCGCGGCTTCAAAGCACAACCTCCCCGGCCACGTCATCCGCAAAATGGGTCGCTGGCGCTCCTCATGCTTCACACGTTACATACCTAACCCTCAGGCCGAGATATCCCAGGCATTCCACAGTTTGGTATTGTAACTTGGTCCGCTGCAATAACGTTTTTTTTTCTCCCTACTCATGTGTGTTTTTGCCCGCTTTTAGGCTTACCCGCGGCATGGCTAAGGGCACCTCTCCAGCCATATTAGTTAGGCAGGTTGGTTTTCCTCTGTCAGGTCTCGGCACGTTCGGGGCGCTAGCTCTCTGCCGTAGCCATGACATACATAGAAAAGGTCAGGCAGCACTCCTTAACATGGAGCTGTAGCTGTAAGGTGCCCGCGGTGGTCCCTCGATACAGGACGGATAAACAACACAGAAAATCTGCAGCACTCCTTGAAGTAAAAGAATGTGTAGTTTATTCACACATGTCGAAAATTGACGTCAATTTTCGACATGTGTGAATAAACTACACATTCTTTTAGTTCAAGGAGTGCTGCGGATTTTCTGTGTTATATATACATACATACATATATACATATACACTCACCTAAACACACCTGTTCTATTTCTCATTAATGCAATTATTTAGTCAACCAATCACATGGCAGTTGCTTCAATGCATTTAGGGGTGTGGTCCTGGTCAAGACAATCTCCTGAACTCCAAACTGAATGTCAGAATAGGAAAGAAAGGTGATTTAAGCAATTTTGAGCGTGGCATGGTTGTTGGTGCCAGACGGGCCGGTCTGAGTATTTCACAATCTGCTCAGTTACTGGGATTTTCACGCACAACCATTTCTAGGGTTTACAAAGAATGGTGTGAAAAGCGAAAAAAAACATCCAGTATGCGGCAGTCCTGTGGGCAAAAATGCCTTGTGGATGCTAGAGGTCAGAGGAGAATGGGCCGACTGATTCAAGCTGATAGAAGAGCAACGTTGACTGAAATAACCACTCGTTACAATCGAGGTATGCAGCAAAGCATTTGTGAAGCCACAACACGCACAACCTTGAGGCGGATGGGCTACAACAGCAGAAGACCCCACCAGTTACCACTCATCTCCACTACAAATAGGAAAAAGAGGCTACAATTTGCACGAGCTCGCCAAAATTGGACTGTTGAAGACTGGAAAAATGTTGCCTGGTCTGATGAGTCTCGATTTCTGTTGAGACATTCAAATGGTAGAGTCCGAATTTGGCGTAAACAGAATGAGAACATGTATCCATCCTCTGATGGCTACTTCCAGAAGGATAATGCACCATGTCACAAAGCTCAAATCATTTCAAATTGGTTTCTTGAACATGACAATGAGTTCACTGTACTAAAATGGCCCCCACAGTCACCAGATCTCAACCCAATAGAGCATCTTTGGGATGTGGTGGAACGGGAGCTTCGTACCCTGGATGTGCATCCCTCAAATCTCCATCAACTGCAAGATGCTATCCTATCAATATGGGCCAACATTTCTAAGGAACACTATCAGCACCTTGTTGAATCAATGCCACGTAGAATTAAGGCAGTTCTGAAGGCAAAAGGGGTCCAACACCGTATTAGTATGGTGTTCCTAATAATGCTTTAGGTGAGTGTAATATATATACACTAGTAATATATATAATAGTCAGATCCATAAATATTGGGACAGACAATTCTACAATTTTTGGCTCTATACACCACCACAATTGATTTGAAATGAAAGGAAACAAACAAGATGTGCTTTAACTGCAGACTGTCAGCTTTAATTTGAGGGTATTTACATCCAAATCATGTGAACGGTGTAGGAATTACAACAGTTTGCACTTGTTACGGGTCCAAAAGTAATAGGACAGAATAATAATCATAAATCAAACTTTCACTTTTTAATACTTGGTTGCAAATCCTTTGCAGTCAATTACAGCCTGAAGTCTGGAACGCATGGACATCACCAGACGCTGGGTTTCATCCCTGGTGATGCTCTGCCAGGCCTCTACTGCAACTGTCTTCAGTTCCTGCTTGTTCTTGGGGCATTTTCCCTTCAGTTTTGTCTTCAGCAAGTGAAATGCATGCTCAAATCGGATTCAGGTCAGGTGATTGACTTGGCCATTGCATAACATTCCACTTCTTTCCCTTAAAAAACTCTTTGGTTGCTTTTGCAGTATGCTTTGGGTCATTGTCCATCTGCACTGTGAAGCGCCGTCCAATGAGTTCTGAAGCATTTGGCTGAATATGAGCAGATAATATTGCCCGAAACACTTCAGAATTCATCCTGCTGCTTTTGTCAGCAGTCACATTATCAATAAATGGGCCAGACTAGATGGGCCAAATTGTTCTTCTTATCTGCCGACACATTCTATGTTTCTATAAATACAAGAGAACCAGTTCCATTGGCAGCCATACATGCCCACGCCATGACACTACCACCACCATGCTTCACTGATGAGTTGGTATGCTTAGGATCATGAGTAGTTCCTTTCCTTCTCCATACTCTTCTCATCACTCTGGTACAAGTTGACCTTGGTCTCATCTGGCCATAGGATGTTGTTCCAGAACTGTGAAGGCTTTTTTAGATGTCGCTTGGCAAACTCTAATCTGGCCTTCCTGTTTTCGAGGCTCACCGATGGTTTACATCTTGTGGTGAACCCTCTGTATTCACTCTGGTGAAGTCTTCTCTTGATTGTTGACTTTGACACACATACACCTACCTCCTGGAGAGTGTTCTCGATCTGGCCAACTGTTGTGAAGGGTGTTTTCTTCACCAGGGAAAGAATTCTTCGGTCATCCACCACAGTTGTTTTCCGTGGTTTTCCGAGTCTTTTGGTGTTGCTGAGCTAACCGATGCGTTCCTTCTTTTTAAGAATGTTTCAAACTGTTGTTTTGGCCATGCCTAATGTTTTTGCTATCTCTCAGATGGGTTTGTTTTGTTTTTTCAGCCTAATGATGGCTTGCTTCACTGATTGTGACAGCTCTTTGGATCTCATCTTGAGAGTTGACAGCAACAGATTCCAAATGCAAATAGCACACTTGATATGAACTCTGGACCTTTTATATGCTCATTGTAATTGGGATAATGAGGGAATAACACACACCTGGCCATGGAACAGCTGAGAAGCCAATTGTCCCATTACTTTTGGTCCCTTAACAAGTGGGAGGCACATATGCAAACTGTTGTAATTCCTACACCGTTCACCTGATTTGGATGTAAATACCCTCAAATTAAAGCTGACAGTCTGCAGTTAAAGCACGTATAGTTAGTTTCATTTCAAATCCATTGTGGTGGGGTATAGAGCAAAAAAATATATATATATATATATATATATATATATATATATTAATTATGTCGATGTCCCAATATTAATGGACCTGATAGAGAGAGAGAAAGAATTGTGTATGATAGTATTTTCCAGTTATTAAATGCTTTGTGCATTGCATACAGGTGCGTAGCTATAGGGGGTGCAGAGGTAGCAGTCGCTACCGGGCCCAGGAGCCTGAAGGGCCCCAAAGATCCTTGTACCACATGAGAAGACACCTGTTTTATTGAAGGTGCATGCTGGTCAAGTTACACCTCTGGCTGGAGGGAAGCTGTTAGGTCAAGAATTTGGCACGGTGGGGGGTGCAGTTTCAATTTTTGCCTCAGGCAGCAGGAAGGCAATGTGCTCTCCTGCCCCTGGCCACAAAGCAATGAGGGATGGGGGGCCCAAGGTAAACTCTTGCACCAGGGCCCATGAGCCTTTAGCTACGCCCCTGATTGCATATCTACTTACAGGAATTTAGAAAATTGTATGGTTTACAAGAAATATGGTTTTAAAAGGGAACCTGTCACCATGAAAATGCAATGTAAGTTGCAGGCAGCATATTATAGAGCAGGTGGATCTGAGCAGATTGATATATAGTGAGCGGTCCGTGGTATCCCGGCCTGGCATCCTGCTGAGAGCAGGAGTGCACGGCGTCATTGTTTGCTATGACGCCGTGCGCTTAATGCCGCCGCTGCACTACAGTAATACACTCGTATAGATCACACGAGTGTATTACTGTACTGCAGCGGCGGCACGAAGCGCACGGCGTCATAGCAAACAATGATTCCGTGTGCTCCTGTTCTCAGCAGGATGCCAGGCCAGGATACCACGGACCGCTCACGTCTGTGTTCAACGGCCGTGTGCATTCGGCCTTATACTAAATTTTTTCACATAGAACTTTATATCACTCTGTTCCACTCCTCCTGCTCTATAACATGCTGCCTAAGTTCTATCTAAATAGCCCCATTATTTACATCAGGCTCCAACTGGCCCATAGGGGAACAGGTGAATCCATTGGTAAACCCTTTTTGTAAAGGGGGCCCCTAGTCCTCCACCCTCTGCACAAGTGCCACAGCAGACTGACCGCTCTAAATGTACAGTAGATCACCAGCGTACAGTATCTCAACCAGCCTATTTGTCCATATAAAAACTACCCATTGTGTTATTCAGGGGCGGACTAAGCGGTTGGGCACTTCGGACGTGGTCCGAGGGCCTGGCCGGTAAGGGGGCCCGCGGCAGGTCACAGGGAGATAAACGCTTCCATTGTGGAAGCGTTCATCTCCATAATCATCTGTATCGCAGTCCCTAGGACAGCGATACAGATGGCTGTGCTGTGGGGCAGGGGAGGGAGAGGCATCTCCCTTCCCTGTTCCTCTGATAGGCACATGGCGGGGGGGCACTTGATACTGGCACATTATTATGGGGCACTATGGGGGCTTCTACTGAGGCCACAAAAAAGGGGTATTTTATATGGGGGGGCTCTGCGGTTTGTTGCGTTTCCGGGTCATTCGGGTCTCCGGTGACCCGATAACCTGGAAAATGATGGTGATCGGTGGTGTGATAATACACCACCAATCACCATCCTTGGATCCTGAGAGGTGGCGGTGACATCTCCTCTCAGGATCGCATCCTATTGTCTGGACAGGCGGGCGGGGGTTAACTTCCCCCAGCTCTGTTCTCCTCCTCCACACTGCTTCTGTGGAGCCAGGAGAGAGGAGCATCCGTCCACCTCTGAGCCCAGCACCGCCACGTGAGCCAACATAGTGCCATCTGGCATACAAAAGTTTGCAGGGACAGGTTTAGGGAAAGGTTAGATTAGGCAGGGAGACTGAGGGATAGTTTTAGCTGTGTGACCCTAGACCCCCCCCAGGGGTACTGCAGCTTGCGCCCCCCGCCCCCCCACCACACACACATTTTTTGGGGCACAAGCGCTTTTTTTTCTGTGTGTGCGTGCGCTGACTGTGGCCGGCACTCTTAGCGTCTGGCCACTGTTAGCGCATTGCCCACCCCACCGCTGATCAGCTTCGGACCGCTGATCAGCCAGTTTGAATCTTTTTTTATTTTTATTTATTTTTTATTTTTGGGCCTGTATTTATTTTTTTATTTTGTTTTTTTACTTTTTTCTGTTAGGTTTATAAGTGAACGTGAACACCTGTCCCCCCCCCCACACACACGCACACACACTCCCCTATGGCCCGCCAGACGTTCTCGGCCGAGGAGGCATACGCCCTGCTTGTCTCAGACTCCGAGAGCCCCAGTGAGGACGAGGATGACCCCACTTTCCTTTTGTCATCCGCGACCTCCTCATCATCTAGTGATGATGAGCACCCAAGGTTGCGGAGACGCTGCCAGGCGGAGCCAGGGGACCCCCATGCCAGGGACCCTGTGGCCTACACTAGTATGAGCAGCCCTGGGGATCCTACTCGTTTTTTGGCCCACCAGATAAGGCCACCTGAGCCCCCTACCGAGGATTTTGAGCCCGTGATTCCTGACTTTGTTGGCGAACCAGGAATCCAGATTCGCACAGTGGACTTCACTAAACATGATTTTTTTTTATTTTATTTTTTTTCAGTGACCACTTTGTGAATCTGATGGTGGAGCAAACGAACCTGTTCGCTTAACAGTTCATTGCTCAACACTCAGGCTCCTTTTTGGCTAGGTCCAGTGCAGCCAAGATAAGGACGTTTTGGGGCCTCGTGCTGTGCATGGGCCTAGTAAAAAAAAACAGTGTCAGGCAGTACTGGAGTGGGGACGTCCTCCACCAGACCCCACTCTACTTTATGGCCATGACACGGTCCCGTTTTGAGGCCATTCGGAAATGCCTGCATTATGCAGATAATGTAGCATGTGCCTGGAAGAGAAGTCGCTGTTGATAATTCTCTCATTGCTTTAAAGGGGAAACTCATTTTCCGCCAGTATGTTACCTCTAAGCGGGCGAGGTATGGCGTGAAGCTGTACAAACTTTGTCAGAGTACCTCAGGGTACACTTACAAGTTTCGTGTGAACGAGGGGCAAGATTCCCGTATTGAACACTCAGAATGTCCCCCTACTCTGGGTGTTAGCGGGAAACTTGTGTGGGACCTTATGCACCCACTGCTAGATAAGGGTTACCACCTGTATGTGGATAACTTTTATACTAGTATCCCCTTGTTCCAGTCCCTCGCCGCCAAATCCACGTCCGCTTGTGGGACCATGCGGAAAAAAATCAATGCAGCCTCCCTACCCACCCCCCTCCAGGTACCTATCCCCAGGGGTGAGACCCGTGCCCTTACCAGTGGAAACCTGTTGATGGTCAGATATAAGGACAAGAGGGATGTCCTTGTACTGTCCACAATTCACGGTAACGGCATCACCCCTGTCCCTGTGCGAAGTACCGCGGCAACGGTCCTCAAGCCAGATTGTATCGTGGACTACAATCTGTATATGGGAGGAGTTGATCTCTCTGGTACAAAAAAGTTGAGGTCTACTTGGTACAGGTTGCCTTGTACAACTCTTTTGTGCTGTCCCGAAGCGCTGGCAACACAGGGAAATTCCTGCAGTTCTATG
Source organism: Bufo bufo (assembly GCF_905171765.1). Taxonomy (NCBI): domain Eukaryota; kingdom Metazoa; phylum Chordata; class Amphibia; order Anura; family Bufonidae; genus Bufo; species Bufo bufo. The sequence goes on from NC_053390.1 coordinate 492,908,161, forward strand.
AGGCAGTCCTCAAGGCCCTGATCTTTTCTGACCGGGAAAGAGCAGGCCGGGAGTACCTCGAGAACTGGAGGCGCCCGGATTGTCCCTGGCCAACACTTTCCAGGTGTGGTCCTACAGACAATCGCCCAGGGAAAAAAAAAAAAATAATAATAATATGGCTCTCAGACTTTAGAGACACTAAAACAAAAAAAAAATATTTAGAAAAACTCAAATAAAAAAAGTATACATATTAGGTATCACCGCGTTCGTAAGAACCTGAACTATAAAAATACACATGACCTAACCCGTCAGATGAACACAGTACAAAAAAAAAAAAAAAAGAAAGATATTATAGTGTAAAACCTAAATAAATGTAAAAAAGTAGACATATTAGGTATTGCCGTGTCCTTAAGAATCTGCTCTATAAAAATAACACATGACCTAACCCCTCAAATGAACGCAGTAAAAAAAAAAAAAAAAGTGCCCAGAGAGCTATTTTTTGCTAAATTTTCTATTTTAATCCATTTTTTCCGTTAACAAAGCAAGGGTTAACAGTCAAACAAAACTCAATTTATTGCCTTGATTCTATAGTTTACAGAAACACCCCATAGGTGGTTGTAAAATTCTGTATGGCCAAACGGCAGGGCACACAAGGAAAGGAACCCCATACGGTTTTTGGAAGGCAGATTTTGCTGGACTGTTTTTTTTAAACCATGTCCCATATGAAGCCCCCCTGATGCACCCTTAGAGTAGAAACTCCATAAAAGTGACCCCATCTAAGAAACTACACCACTCAAGGTATTCAAAACTGATTTTACAAACTTTGTTAACCCTTTAGGTGTTCCATAAGAGTTATTGGCAAATGGAGATGAGATTTCAGAATTTCAATTTTTTGTAACCTTGCCTCACAAAAATTTAATATAGAGCAACCAAAAATCATATGTACCCTAAAAATAGACTCAACAAAACTGCCACCTAATCCCGTAGTTTACAAAATGGGGTCACTTTTTTGGAGTTTCTATTCTAGGGGTGCATCATGTGGGCTTCAAATGGGACATGGTGTAAATAAACCAGTCCAGCAAAATCTTCCTTCCAGAAACCATATGGTGTTCCTTTCCTTCTGTGCCCTGCCGTGTGCCCGTACAGTAGTTTATGACCACATATGGGGTGTTTCTATAAAACTACAGAATCAGGGCAATAAATATTGAGTTTAGTTTGGCTGTTAACCCTTGCTTTGTTACTGTAAAAAATGGATAAAATTGGCCAAAAAAATTTAATTCTGAAATTTCATCTCCATTTGCCAATAACTCTTGTGGAACACCTAAAGGGTTAACAAAGTTTGTAAAATCAGTTTTGAATACCTTGAGGGGTGGTTTCTATTATGTAAGCCTCACAAAGTGACTTCAGACCTGAACTGGTCCTTAAAAAGTGGGTTTTGGAAAATTTCAAGATTTGCTTCTAAACTTCTAAGCCTTGTAACATCCCCAAAAAATAAAATGGCATTCCCAAAATGATCCAAACATGAAGTAGACATATGGGAAATGTAAATGAATAACTATTTTTGGAGGTATTACTATGTATTATAGAAGTAGAGAAATTGAAACTTGGAAATTTGCAAATTTTTCTAAATGTTTGGTAAATTTGGTATTTTTTTTTATAAATAAATGTTTTTGACTCCATTTTACCAGTGTCATGAAGTACAATATGTGACGAAAAAACAATCTCAGAATGGCCTGGATAAGCAAAAGCATTTTAAAGTTATTCACACATAAAGTGACACTGGTCAGATTTGCAAAAAATGGCCTGGTCCTTAAGGTGAAAGACTTACATTACTCTTACCGGTAATCGTTTTTTTCCTTTAGCCTCCACAACGGCAGTAAACATGGAGATTATCCCGCCTTCTCAGGGACAGGAAAACAGCTTTGTGGATCAGCCCATATAAGGCCCCCTCCCTATTACCTCTCCAGTTAGTAACCTAGATAAATGCAAGGAAGGTTTAATAAAGAACATAAGTAACAAAATACAAATATCAGAGCCAGCATGCTCTAACTTACAGGATTAGAAGAACATATATATTCCACTAATAGAATATATATATATATATATATATATATATAAAGAATAATAATAATAATAATAATAAATTATTATTATTATTATTATTATTTTTTGGGGGGTGGGGGGGAATTCCTACTGCCGTTGTGGAGGCTAAAGGGAAAAAACGATTACCGGTAAGAGTAATGTAAGTTTTTTCCCCACGCCTCCACAACGGCAGTAAACATGGAGGAAATAACATAGGAAAATAGCCTAGGGTGGGACAACTGCAGATAGGACCCTACGCCCAAAAGCTAAATCCCCATTTGCAGAAACATCCAATTTGTAATGCCTAAAAAATGTACATGGATTGGACCATGTGGCTGCACGGCAGATGTCCTCTAAGGAAGCTGAAGCACCCTCGGCCCAGGACGTGGCCCTGGTAGAGTGAGCTTTGAGAAACGGTGGAGGAGAAACACCCTCTGTCTGGTAGGCTAGATAGATACAGGACTTGATCCATCTTGATATTGAAGTCTTGCTGGCAGCTTTCCCCTTCAACATGCCCAGGTATTGAATTAGAAGTTGATTAGTCTTCCTAATCTCCTTAGTGGCTTCCAGATATTGGAGGACACATCTCCTGACGTCCAGGTTATGAAAAAGTTTCTCTTTTTCGTTCTTTGCCTGAGAACAAAAGGAGGGAAGGGTAATTTCCTGTTGGCAGTGGAATTTAGAGACTACTTTCGGAAGGAATTCAGGAGGGTGTTTTAGCGTGATCCTTTCGTCTGAAACAGAAAGGTATGGATGCAGGATAGAAAAGGCCTGTATTTCGCCTACTCTTCTGGCCGTAGTGATGGCTAGCAGGAATTATGTCTTAAGAGTAAGAATTCTTAAGGTTATATCTGCAATTGGCTCAAATGGAGGGTACATAAGTTTGGACAGTACCAAGTTTAAGTCCCAGGGAGGCACTAGGGATCTTAACCTAGGGCGAATCCTGGTGGCCGCCTTAAAAAACCTTTTTATTATTTCCATGTTAGCCAGTTTACAGTCCATAAACACACTCAAGGCTGCTATCTGAACTTTCAATGTACTTACTGCGAGACCTTTATCCAACCCCGCTTGGAGGAAGTCCAGTATGAGGGACAATTGAGGTTCTCCTGATGGATCGTATTTGTTTTCCCCAAAAAGTAGAAAGGATTTCCAGGACCTCAGATATATTTTTGAGGTGACAGGTTTCCTACTAAGTAGTAAGGTGGAGATCACTTTTCCGGAGAAACCTTTGTTCCTCAGGATATTTCTTTCAGCCTCCAGGCCGTCAGACGGAGTTGAGAGACTTGAGGATGAGAAACCGGACCCTGAAGTAGAAGGTCTGGGCGAGGGGGGAGGATCCAGAATTCTTCTCCTGCTAGATTCTTCAGGATCGGAAACCATGATCTCCGGGGCCAAAATGGGGTGATCAGGATGATCTGGACTTTTTCTTCCAAAGTTTTTGCTATGACCCTCTGTATGAGGGAGAATGGCGGGAATGCATATAATAGGATTGGTGGCCAAGGTACCGAAAGCGCATCCACTCTTAAGGGTTGATCTTCTACAGCCAGAGAGTAGAAATTCAGAACCTGTCTGTTCTTTCTTCTGGCGAACAGGTCGATCTTCGGCGTTCCCCATCTGGAACAGATCTGTTTGAATACCTGGGGGTTTAGCATCCATTCTCCTGCGTTTAGCTGGTCCCTGCTGAGGAAGTCTGCCACCTGATTCTCTTTTCCTCTCACATGGGCTGCTGAAAGAGACTGAATATTTTTTTCCGCCCAACTGAAGATTCTTCTCACCACCAGGGCAAGAGATAGGCTTCTTTCTATTAAAGATGGGGTCTCCTCTGACACAACCTTGTCACAACACTTTTGGCACAAGGATTTCTTGCATGCACTAGATAGCGACTTTTTGCACATAACGCATTTTTTCTTCAAGGGTGGATCTTTTTTTGAGGATTCTTTACCCTGAGAGACACAAAATTGGAGAGGAAAAGATTATCCTTAGTCTCTTTAAAAAAGGGCAAAGAACCACCACCAAGGAGACCCTAAGTGCAGGATAAAGCAACCTGTCATTTAGTAACGGGAGGAGGCTTACCGGGCTAGAGGGCCTGGAGGTGTCTGTGGGCCGCCTGGGTGAATCGTCTGCTTGTTGGGACATTCTCAGGAGAGGAGCGCAGGAGCTGCATCGGAACGCCGGCAGCCACGCTCCTTTACTTCCTGGTCACGATGATGACGACATATGCTCCGCCCCCCTCCTGCGCCACGCGCTGGCCACTGACGTCACTTAGGATCCTGCCGCCGGCGCGCGCGCACAGGGGAAGATGTGGAGAGCGTTCCCAGGCCCAGGAACGCTCCCCCGGCTCGCAGAACAGGGCCGGTCCGCACTGGACGCAGGTCTATAGCCCGGGGTGGCCAGCTTTGCTGGGCTTAAACCGAAGGGAAGAAGGAACCATTACAGAGTTCCGCGACCCTATCCCCTGCCTCAGCCCTCCGGCCAGAGCCGGGATAACAAACCAAAAGGCTGGGCGCGTGACTGATCCATCCGGCAAGTCCTGACCTTCTGAGGGACAGGAAAACAACAGGAGAGGTAAGAGGGAGGGGGCCTTATATGGGCTGATCCACAAAGCTGTTTTCCTGTCCCTGAGAAGGCGGGATAATCTCCATGTTTACTGCCATTGTGGAGGCGTGGGGGAAAATTAGCCCGGTCCTTAAGGTGTTAACAGTGACCTTCATAGCTCCCACCCCTTTAATAACAGTGAACTCAACAGTGCTTGCCCATTTAATAACAGTGACCTCCACAGTGCCCGCCCCTTTAAGCAGTAAAGAAAAATGGCAGGGTTGTTATGGAAACCTGGAGTAAAACTGTGTTTATTGCAGTTTGGATTTGAAGAGATAGGGCTGTTTCACACGAGCGGATGCCGTGCGTGACATCCGCTGCGTGAATGACAGCCAAGACTCGATGCGGACAGCAGAAGCACGGAGCATTAACATGACTGATAATGCTCCGTGCCTCTCTGTGATCTCTTTACTACGAAATCACAATGACAACTTTATCTCACTGTGATTTCATAGTAAAGAGATCACAGAGAGGCACGGAGCATTATCAGTCATGTTAATGCTCCGTGCTTCTGCTGTCCGCATCGGGTCTTGGCTGTCATTCACGCAGCGGATATCACGCACGGCATCCGCTCGTGTGAAACAGCCCTTAGACTTTCAGGCTTGTATTGGCTAATGTGGGCCATTTTTTGCAAATATCTCAGGAACGGTACATCCTAGAGAGCTAAAACCTTCACAGAAACCTGATGTACATGTGTGCTAAATTTGGTGAAGATCGGTCGAGTCATTTGGTCGCGCATAAAGAACAGACAGACAGAAACTCATTTTTATATATAGGAGATATATACATACATCATAATCTGGAGAGAAGTAGTAAAGAAGATCGCGGCACTCACCGGAGAAGATACAATGTTGCTGCTTTATTCAAGTGCTTCAAAAGAAGTAGTGCATGTGGGATCCAGGGGGCAGACACACTGTATCAAGCGACGACGGCCGTTTCGCGCGGTGGATCGCGCTTCTTCTGGCAGCTATGCACGTCATTGCGCAGACCTGCGCTTTATAGGGGCGGACTCAGGGCGGCCGGCACCATCAGCCACAGCTGTGCGCCCGTGGATCTATGACGTGGATTAAAAACATGGGACCAGCATGGATAGGTACAAACACACAAACGGGGGGAAGGTATTCATGAAATCAACTTCCTATGGCGATGCCTATTAAATATAGGCACACAGTTGCAAACTCATATGCATATGGCAACAGGAACAAATTGTAACAGTACACATTCATGTGCGACTATTAATGTCGCAATCTATCAAGAGGTTACATAGGAGACAAGTGCATACATAGTGTGGGTATGGAAAACTGGATGTAGCTATTTGTCCCCCAAGATGAATGCATCCCATTTACAAAAACACGGACATGTCATTTTTATCATTTAACCCTGCCGCTCTCATCGCTCCAGTTTGCATGATCCACCTTGCCTCCCTCTGCAGGAGTAGGCGGTGGCGATCACCCCCCCCCGGGGATAGGTCGGACATGTTCCACCCCCGCAAAGGATAGACAACGCGGATGAGCATCGTGGGCGGTGCGGATATGGTCAATAAGATGTGGGCTACCTCTGCCCGACCGTATAGAACCGACATGTTCACGGATGCGTTCAAATAAGGGGCGGATCATTTTGCCTATGTAAAAGCGTTTACAAGGGCAAAAGACTACATACACCACATAAGATGTGAGGCAGGGTTAAATGATAAAAAGAGGCAGTGAAGAGACATATATCTTCTCGGTGGATAACCCCTTCCTACGGCATATTCACTTGTTCTTAAGATATGTGGACGATGTTTTTCTGGTCTGGTCGGGGAGCGAGGCGTCTTGTAACGCGTTCGTCGATCCCCTCAATGCACGTAACCGGATGAATATGAAGTTCACCATCAATTTTGGTGGTGGATCTCTTGATTTGCTGGACGTGCATGTTACTATAAAAGAGGAAATCGTGCACACTAGTGGCTATCGCAAGCCCACGGCGACCAACTCGCTCCTCCACCAGACCAGTTTCCACCCGCCATCGGTTAAACGGGCAGTCCCGTACGGACAATTTGTCCATTTGCGCAGGATAAATTATACCGATGCGGGTTTCCACAAACAGGCCAGGGAACTTGGTGATAGGGGTTATCTATCGAGAAGTGTCTCAGCGGCCCTATTTAGGGCTTCAAAATTGGACCGTAACGCTTTGCTTATGGAGAGGAAAAAGGATACCACACCCTTGCGCTTCGCTTTTTCCTTTCAATACAGTCCTGCCGCAGATGTAATTAGGCAGACCATCAATCAAAACTGGGACTTATTGAAGGGGGACCCCTCTCTAAGCAGCCTTGCTAACGAACGACCTCTGGTCACATTTAGAAGGTGCCCCACAATTAAGGACAAGCTGGTCAGAAGCGTATTGAATACGCCCCCAGATAAGACCTGGCTTAAGAAACCCAGAGGGAATTATAAATGTGGCCATTGCTCGTTCTGCACACTCAATGCCTGTAGTAAGGATTTGCAGCTTGGGGGAATAAGACACGTTATACGTGAATTTATTAACTGCCGCACATCTTATGTGGTGTATGTAGTCTTTTGCCCTTGTAAACGCTTTTACATAGGCAAAACGATCCGCCCCTTATTTGAACGCATCCGTGAACATGTCGGTTCTATACGGTCGGGCAGAGGTAGCCCACGTCTTATTGACCATATCCGCACAGCCCACGATGCTCATCCGCGTTGTCTATCCTTTGCGGGGGTGGAACATGTCCGACCTATCCCCAGGGGGGGGGTGATCGGCACCGCCTACTCCTGCAGAGGGAGGCAAGGTGGATCATGCAAACTGGAGCGATGGAAGCGGCAGGGTTAAATGATAAAAATGACATGTCCGTGTTTTTGTAAGCGGGATGCATTCATCTTGGGGGACGAATAGCTACATCCATTTTTCCATACCCACACTATGTATGCACTTGTCTCCTATGTAACCTCTTGATAGATTGCGACATTAATAGTCGCATATGAATGTGTACTGTTACAATTTGTTCCTGTTGCCATATGCATATGAGTTTGCAACTGTGTGCCTATATTTAATAGGCATCGCCATATGAAGTTGATTTCATGAATACCTTCCCCCCGTTTGTGTGTTTGTACCTATCCATGCTGGTCCCATGTTTTTAATCCACGTCATAGATCCACGGGCGCACAGCTGTGGCTGATGGTGCCGGCCGCCCTGAGTCCGCCCCTATAAAGCGCAGATCTGCGCAATGACGTGCATAGCGGCCAGAAGAAGCGCGATCCACCGCGCGAAACGGCCGTCGCCACTTGATACAGTGTGTCTGCCCCCTGGATCCCACTTGCACTACTTATTTTGAAGCACTTGAATAAAGCAGCAACATTGTATCTTCTCTGGTGAGTGCCGCGATCTTCTTTACTACTTCAGTCCAGATTATGAAACATTTACCTAACTTCTACTTCGCTGAGCACCACGCTGCAGAGCATTAACCACAGTAGCGGTTTCCCATCACTCAAGCTATTTCAGCAAAGGCAGTGCCGCCGAGCCTCACCTCCTTCATACGTATGATATATACATACACACACACACACACACACACACACAAATATAATCTAATATGAAAAGGCCTAACACATGCGACATAAAATTTTTTGAGCTCCTTTGGAAAATGAAAGGTGGAATCGGATTGGTTGCTATGGGCAACTAAACCAGTTTTCCTTTGATAAATCTCCCCCACTGTTTGTTAACACACTGTCATTATTTGCGTTCAGGAGCTTAAAGTGTTATTCCCATCTGAGACAATAGGGGCATATCACTAGAATACGCCCCCATTGTCTGATAGGTGCAGGTCCCGCCTCTAAACTGAGAAAGGATTTCCCCCGGGTATGGCCACCACCAAGCGGTCTCCCCATAGTACTGAATAGGAGCGCACTAAGATTTAGTTAGCCACCACTCCCTTTCCATGGGGCCGACAGAAATAGCCAGGCCAGTGCTCATCTATTTTCAGCGGCCCCATAGAAATGAATGGGGGAGGCTGCGCATGCACTGTGCGTCCTCCACAACTTTTGGGCCACCATTCTAAATGTCGGTGCGGGTCCCGCCGCTAGTAGAGATATGCCCTCATTGTCTGAGATGGAAAAAACCCATGAGATCGGAAAGCGATTGAATAAAGAGCAAACATTAAAAAAAAAGAATTTGGGGACCAATTGGAGCATATCTAATTTGTGTAGAATCTGAAGAGAATCAATTTTTTTTTAACATTTTACAAATCAAACACATAACGAATTTCAAGAAATTCGCTCATCTCTAGTAATCAGTAATGTGCATGCAGAAAGTTCCATTGCTCAAATGCCTGCTGTCAGGAGGAAAGGAAGGTGCAGCATGCAGAATTGACAAAATGTCCAATACCTTGTTTCCTCAGAAGGTAAGTAACTTTTCACGCTCAAATGGATGAGGTATTTTTTATTTATTTTTTACCGCCATTTCATGGAAAATTCATTCGTTACCACGAAGCATGAGGAAATTCTGCTTTGTGGCAAACCGAATTTTTCTTGAAATTCGGATCGAAGTCTACTTTGGATACTCTAATTGCAACTTTTATTATTATCAAATTGTTTCTGCTCCCTTCCCACCAATTTAAAATCACCGGACTAGCCTGTTTATGGATGTCCTGTGTTTGCTGCTGATTATTGCTAGTCAAAATTCAAAATAGGTGTATTTGCTCCAGATTTCCCCCGTAGGCTACTTTCCAGATTTCCCCCGTAGGCGTTTCTGGGTCCGCTTGTGAGATCCGTTTCAAGGCTCTCAGAAGCGGCCCAAAATGGATCAGTTTAGCCACAATGCATTCTGAATGGATAAGGATCCGTTCAGAATGCATCAGTTTGGCTTCGTTCCGCCTCCATTCCGCTCTGGAGGCGGAATGGGGACGAATCCATTTTCACTGACACAATATGGTGCAATTGTAAACGGATCCGTCCCCCATTGACTTTCAATGTAAGTCAGGACGGATCCGTTTGACTTAGACTTAGATTTTTTTTTTTTACAGAGTAATGCAAACGGATCCGTTCTGAAGGGATACCAGCGTTTGCATTATAGGTGTGGATCCGCCTGTGCAGACACCAGATGGATCCGCACCTAAACGCAGGTGTGAAAGTAGCCTTAGATTTGCACAGGGAAAATCCACAGCAGACAACAGTACATGGCTGGTGGATGATATTTAACAAATCTCATGCACATGCTGTGTAAATATTCTATGCAACAAATGTTTTTTTTCACCACAGATCTCATAAATTTTTGTGTAGCAGGGGAGAAATCTGTGGGGAAATCGACAGCAGAATTTGTGGACTTATCCTTAGGCCTCATGCACACGACCGTGCTGTTTTTTGCGGTCCGCAAGAATAGCCAGTTCTATGGGGGGTGCAGGCCGGGTGTATTGCAGATTTGCAATACACTATGGACGTGTGAATGGACCCTTATACTTATCTCTGTGGAGGCTCCAATCCTGGTTTTTGCTCATGGAAACCACTGACATGTGACTGAGGCTCAAGGTAGCACAAAACTGGCAATTCTATTTAGGATACAATGCATAATAAGGCATGCTTCATGTCCTGGGTGTATGAAGGGCTGTATCTGTGACAGTTTTGATGTGAGAATATAAAATGTAACCATATACACAAGATGTATATATAAAGAATGAAACAACTTGTAAATGCATATATAGCACATCATCCTATAAAATATGCAAATAGCAAGAAACATGAACGGTCATGACATTGTGGGATCTACGGCTATAAAAATGGAAATCACTGGATGTGATAATAGGAGTCTGGATGGGTTCACAATACTCACATTGCATATTGCCAGTCATATGTTCCCTGCAGCTATGTGTGCCGGGGAAGAGTGCATCAGCTTTCATCCACACCAGTAGAACTGACTGGTAAGAGCAGCCCACATCACAATGTCTAGTAGTGGAGTGACATCACCCTGCTGCCATTCTGTGATTGGAAGGCAACCATCAGCCCACAACACCATCTGCAGTGCTGCATCACAAGCTTCCCTCAGGAAACGCTGCTTATTTCCTCTGACTTCTATTAGTACACTGCTCTGGGGTTACCCTCGTTCAAATTCAGAAATGTCAAAATTCCTTGCCAAGAGTTGCACAAGTGCATAGAACAAACTGGCAGCTAATGGAAGATATTATTAAAAACACCTTTGTTTAAAAGATGAGATTTATTACAACTTCATACAAGTGAAAACACACTGGGGGTCATTTATCAAAGACCGGCGTTTTATGCTGGCCCTTAATAGCCCCTGCACTGCCAAAGGCCGCTTTCACACAAGCATATTGTAATCCGCTTGTATAACAGTTCTGGAATAACATACTTACCGACATCTCAATTGGTAAAATCTTGGCATCTAAGCCTCCCCCTGGGAATGCCCTGACCCCGGGACAGAGCAAATTTGCCAGGACTGTCTGAAAATCAGGGCCAGATTCAGGGCAGTTGGCAACTATGGAATATGCTTGAATTCCAGATGATTTACCATCAGTATTTCCTCAGTATTTCATCTGGATGGATTTACTTGCATGTTCTTTCCCTCCTGCATTTTATATGCTCCCGTAGACTGTAATGAGCGTATTTGTAAGCTAAAATGCACATAAGGCCTCATGCACACGACCGTTGTTTTATTCCGTGTCCGTTGTGCCATTTTTCGTGATTTTCTGCGGACCCATTGACTTTCAATGGGTCCGTTGAAAACTCGGCTAATGCACCGTTTGTCATCCGCGTCCGTGACCCGTGGTTCCAGTCCGTCAAAAAAATATAACCTGTCCTATTATTTTCGCAGAAAACGGTTCGCGGACCCATTCAAGTCAATGGGACCGCTAAAAAACACGGAGGCACACAAGATTGTCATCCGCGCGTCCACGTCTGTTTTTTTTTCCTATCATTTGCATGGCAAACCTGTCTTAGATTTTTTTTAACTTTCCTTTATGTCTGGTGATCCTCCAAAAATAAAGGAAGACACACGGAAACAAAAACGGAAACGGATCACGGAACAACGGAACCCCTTTTTGTGGAACGGAACACAACAACGGTCGTGTGCATGAAGCCTAACTCAGACATGCTGGAGTTTTCAAAAAATGCCAGAAAATTGACACACATGTGAATAGCCCTATTCATTAACATTAGCATCGGATTCCGGTACATAATATCCAGGCCATATATGGATTACGGATTGCAAATACGTTTATGTGTAGGCAGCCAGAGCATGTGCCTCATCATAAATTACGCACATCCCCCGCCAGTCTGTGCGACTGGAGTGAAATCTACTCTAACCCCTGACTGGAGTAGATTTCAAGTGTCATTTACGGTTGTCTCTAGGTGTAAATGTTAGTGAATTTGCTGGGACCGATAGCTCATCCTGGCCCCCACCACTCCCCAGTGGCGAGGGCGTTAGAAAAATACCTGTGAGACTTAAGTGTCGTACCTGCTTTTAAAAAGCCGCAAAACGGGGTCTTGCAAGTTTTTTAGCCTTATTAGTGAATGACCCCACATTCTTTCCATGATCAATCCGTACAAACCAATTTACAGTATCATCATGATACATAGTTCTATTTAGAGTGGCTTCTGGGACTAAATCATCAAAATTAGTTTAGTGCTGCCAATGAACCATGTGAAAGGGCCACGTCACTCACCCCCACCATTGTTTTCATGGTGCACCCCACACCTTTAGTAGTGGCTGTGCCTGGTATAATAGTTCGATCCCATGAAGACTGTAATATCAGACACAGTGGGGCACATTTATTATGCTCGCCTGTTTTTAGACTTTCAGTTAGAGATTTGCTCCGTCTATTGGTCTTTTGCTGACAATTTTTTAAAAGTCTCACAGCAATTCATAAATTAGACTGGGTGTATTGGCATTAGTCTGACCCCTAGTGGTTCTTTATCAGTACAACAGGTTCATATTCACTAAGACTGCTCTAATTGGTGTGCATGAAAACGTGGCTAAAGTGAGCTGAAAGTAGGGGCACATCTCCATGAAAGTATGACTTCTAAGGCTACTTTCACATATACCTTTTTGTTGATCCAGCATGGGATCTCAAAACCGGCTGCATCCGTTCAGAACGGACCCAGTTGTATTATATCAAAAATGAAGAAACCGGTTCTGGCACTAAAACCATTGTAAATCAATAGGCGCTGGATCAGTTTTTTTATTCATGTCCAAAAAATAAAAAGGAACCGGCACCATTGACGTACATGGTTTTTGCTTTCTTACAGCGTTTCTTGCAGCAATTTTGTGTCCAGTATGGGAACGGAAAACAAACCGGAATGGAATACATTCTGGTGCACGCCGTTCTGGTTTGTTCAGTTTTGTCTCCATTAACAATGAATGGGGATAAAACTGAAGCGTTTTCCTCCGGTTTTGAGATCATCTGCCGGATCTCAAAACCGGAAAGGAAAATGCAGATGTGAAAGTAGCCTAGGCAAAATATGGCACAACTCACCACTCAAAACAGGCAAAGAAAAGTATGCCAGGCCTGGAGATGGAGTAAAAACTAGACAGTTTTTGAGACTAAAACAGGCTCAAAAAAGGTGCACATAAATAGGTCGGAAAATAGGCAAAAAAAAACAAAACTCTGAATTGGTCTAAAAAATAAAGATAGGTGAATGAGGTACAAATGCCTCCAAAACAGGCACATTTTCAGTAGACAAAAAAAAAACAAGACAGGCGCAGACACCATACTAAATGTGTGACCCAGTGGCTCCTAGGAGTACAGTGCTGTGCCTGACAAACAATGATTGGGATGACCAGAAAGCTGATCAGTGGGGCTGCTGCGAATTGGACCTTCCGCAATCTAATGTTGATGGCCTATCATAACGCATTAAAGTCAAATATAACCCCCTTTAACACCTTCCCGACCAGTGGCGTACATGTATGGCGCCATACTGCCTCTGATTGGGTGAGTGCAGGATCACCCGCCGACCGCCGTCATGTACGAGGGTACGAGGGTCCCAGGGCTGTGGTGATGGGGATCCGATGGCTGCTATGGCAGCCTGTTGCCTTCTACAGGCATCGGAGCCTACTAGCTACAAAAGCCTATGAGACCCAGGTGTATTACACCGGAAATCTATTGTAATGCATTGTAGAGGGGATCAGACTCCCTCATATTATGGGGACCATTTATTAAAGCCCCTGCGCTGGCGGTGGATCGCTGAAGTTATGTAGAGGTGCCGACTTCTACATAACTTTAGCGCATCCAGCGCCGCTTCTAAATGTAAGTCAGCTTCTAGCTGGCTTACATTTAGACAATTTTCTACGCCTAAACCAGGTGTAGAAAATGATGAATAAGATGGGCCTGCCAGCCCGCGCTCTTCACCTCCCACATCACGCCCACTTTTTTAGACCTGACATGAGTGGGGAAAAGTCACAGATTGTGGTGCAACTAAGGCTACTTTCACACTTGCGGCAGTGAGATCCGGCAGGCAGTTCCGTCGTCGGAACTGCCCGCCGGATCCGCCGATATGCCCCTAACTGAAAGCATTTGTGAGACGGATCCGGATGCGGATCCGTCTCACAAATGCATTGCAAGGACGGATCTGTCTCTCCGCTTGTCATGCAGACAGACAAATCCGTCTTGTATCTTTATTCACATTTTTACCGGTCTGCGCATGCGCAGGCTGGAAAGACGGATCCGGCATTCCGGTATTTTGAATGCCGGATCCGGCACTAATACATTTCTATGGGAAAAAATGCCGGATCCGTCATTCAGGCATGTCTTCAGTTTTTTTCGCCGGAGATAAAACCGTAGCATGCTATGGTTTTATCTCCGGCGAAAAAAACTGAAGACATGCCTGAATGCCGGATCCGGCATTTTTTCCCATAGGAATGTATTAGTGCCGGATCCGGCATTCAAAATACCGGAATGCCGGATCCGTCTTTCCAGCCTGCGCATGCGCAGACCGGTAAAAATGTGAATAAAGATACAAGACGGATTTGTCTGTCCGCATGACAAGCGGAGAGACGGATCCGTCCTTACAATGCATTTGTGAGACGGATACGGATCCGTCTCACAAATGCTTTCAGTCAGCGGCAGATCGGCGGATCCGGCGGGCAGCTATACCCGCCGGATCTGGCAGGTATAGCTGCATGCTACGGTTTTATCTTTAGCCTGATTAGTCAAAACGACTGAACTGAAGACATCCTGATGCATCCTGAACGGATTACTCTCCATTCAGAATGCATGGGGATATGCCTGATCAGTTCTTTTCCGGTATAGAGCCCCTGTGACAGAACTCTATGCTGGAAAAGAAAAACGCTAGCGTGAAAGTACCCTAACTATAGCGCTGCAATCTGCCCTTGAAATACGCCTAATATAGGCGTATTTCAGGTAAATAAATGACCCCCTATGTATAGCTGCATGTGAAATTACCTACTCTAGAAAAATATCCCATGATTCACTGCGTCAAGTTAATGTAAAAAAAAGTAAAATAAAAACTGTGCCAAAACAGCCATTTTTGGTGTAATACCAGGCGATCAAAATGTTGCCCAGAAAAAATAAATATATTATGGCTTTCAGAAAATGGCGATGCAAAAGAATGATTTTTCTTTACAAAAATGCTTTGTGTAAAAGATAAATAATAAAAATAAGATATTATTTTTCCTAAATACAGTGTACGCTGCAAAAACAAAACCCATAAAGCAATGGCAGAATTGCTGGATTTCTTTATCCTGCTTCCCAAAAAGTTAAATAAAAGGTGATCAAAAAGTTGTATGTACCCCAAAAATAAAACCAATGATGATAGCAATTCATCCTGCAAAAAATAAGTCCTTACACAGAGAAAAATGTATGGTTGTCTGAAAATCTCAGGGTTGTGTCTCTGACAAGATGATCTGCAGTACGGGGGCACCACGGGGAACTTCTTCTTAACCACCTCCTATCCGCCCATTGAATATAAACGTCCGGGAGGTGGTTCTCTCATTTTGGGATTAGGTGGTCACTAGGACCTGAGCGTGACTTTGCAACCTCACTGACGAATGTTAAAACTCACACTTTTATTTCATTCTATTAAAATTAACAACAAGCTACTTAGGAACATATGTTAAAACTCTCAGGAATGGAAACAGGGGCATATACCATTTGTGTTGGTATATACACTCACCTAAAGAATTATTAGGAACACCATACTAATACGGTGTTCGACCCCCTTTTGCCTTCAGAACTGCCTTAATTCTACGTGGCATTGATTCAACAAGGTGCTGATAGCATTCTTTAGAAATGTTGGCCCATATTGATAGGATAGCATCTTGCAGTTAATGGAGATTTGAGGGATGCACATCCAGGGCACGAAGCTCCCGTTCCACCACATCCCAAAGATGCTCTATTGGGTTGAGATCTGGTGACTGTGGGGGCCATTTTAGTACAGTGAACTCATTGTCATGTTCAAGAAACCAATTTGAAATGATTTGAGCTTCGTGACATGGTGCATTATCCTGCTAGAAGTAGCCATCAGAGGATGGATACCTGTTCTCATTCTGTTTACGCCAAATTCGGACTCTACCACTTGAATGTCTCAACAGAAATCAAGACTCATCAGACCAGGCAACATTTTTCCAGTCTTCAACAGTCCAATTTTGGTGAGCTCGTGCAAATTGTAGCCTCTTTTTCCTATTTGTAGTGGAGATGAGTGGTACCCGGTGGGGTCTTCTGCTGTTGTAGCTCATCCGCCTCAAGGTTGTGCGTGTTGTGGCTTCACAAATGCTTTGCTGCATACCTCGGTTATAACGAGTGGTTATTTCAGTCAACGTTGCTCTTCTATCAGCTTGAATCAGTCGGCCCATTCTCCTCTGACCTCTAGCATCCACAAGGCATTTTTGCCCACAGGACTGCCGCATACTGGATGTTTTTCCCTTTTCACACCATTCTTTGTAAACCCTAGAAATGGTTGTGCGTGAAAATCCCAGTAACTGAGCAGATTGTGAAATACTCAGACCGGCCCGTCTGGCACCAACAACCATGCCACGCTCAAAATTGCTTAAATCACCTTTCTTTCCCATTCTGACATTCAATTTGGAGTTCAGGAGATTGTTTTGACCAGGACCACCCCCCTAAATGCATTGAAGCAATTGCCATGTGATTGGTTGACTAGATAATTGCATTAATGAGAAATAGAACAGGTGTTCCTAATAATTCTTTAGCTGAGTGTATGTGTATATATTCACACTCAGTTTCAACTGACTTGTGGGATATTGCACCCTCTAAATATCCAATTTTCCAGTGACCACCCTGCCTCAATTCCTGTCTAAAACCTAAGTCCTGTGTCCCTACATCTTTCGCCGAGCCTCTCGGCGTCTTCAGGGGAAACTATACAGGTACTGGCTGGGGGACGGGGTCTGGGCTTTTAAATCCTCGGTCGTTCTAGGTAAAATTATCCGACCAGTCAAACGGCCGTTCAATTAAAGTGACAGCCGCTGCCTCCAATGGGCAAGATATCTGGACATGCGTAGCATAGACATGCCCTCTAACGTCACCATCCCATGTTGCAGATTACCTACCGCATCCATTCTTGCCCATGATGTCATCAGTGGTGCGCCGTTCTCACATCCTGGTCGGCGCTTAGATCCGTCATCCCTTAGTGGGTTTCTGCGCTTGCGCCCTATGACTGTGCGCTCCACTCTTCACTCCTTCTGCGCATGCGTCCGCACTTAATAATTCTTCTATCCTTCTCCTTACATTGCGCATGCGTCCACACTCTGAGGATTCTCACCGGAGGGCCTGCTGTGTCACATAGCGACATCAGAATGAAAAAGATGAAGAAGAATATAGGTGCTGTACTATCTGTGGAGCTGGATCTGTGCCTGGCTCGACACCCATTGTTGTGCAGTGATGTTGTCAATGTTATCAGAGTTACATTATACATATATACCCATACACATATGGTAATTGTTATTAAGGGTCATATCAGATCTATTACAGATCCTTATTATATGTATCAATGTCCATAAATTTGACTGTCTCCTTTCTGCACCTTATCTCTCAATATTTTTGTCCACAGACCCATCCCATCAGCGTTCCAGACCCTCACATCAAGTGCTCCCGGAGGCAAGCCCGGTACCCAAGCTAAGTGTTATATATGAAGAGATGAATTGCTGCTTCCTATTTGCAGGGCTAGATAGGATGGATATAACTTGGGAGCCCTTTACTGGTATCCCCTCCCCCTCCGCTATCCCGCCCATTTCTCTATAATATGAGAATACATTTTGGGGGGAATTATTCTACTTATGCTCCTTATATTATTTGTTATTTCTTGCCATTTATTTTGATTAAACTACAAATTAAATTGTGGCCAGGTCAGTTCAACTTGTAGGAATGAGGCGAAGGTGAAACCTTCATTAAGCCCATTTGGGGCAAGAGAATGGAGACGATAGATCCATTTCGTCTCCTCCTGTTGTAATTTCCGGTCCATGCTGCCCTGTCTAGGAGATCCCCAAAGCTTCTGTATCCCCCAGATTTTTAACCCACTAGTTTTTCCATCATGACATCACTGTAAGTGTCTAGATAGTGGTGTCTCCACACTTGTTTTTAGGATACTGAGATGTTTGGAGATCTTCCACCTTAGGCCTCTTTCACACATGCGTTGTCCGGATCCGGCGTGTACTCCACTTGCCGGAATTACACGCCGGATCCGGAAAAACGCAAGTGTACTGAAAGCATTTGAAGACGGATCCGTCTTCAAAATGCTTTCAGTGTTACTATGGCAGCCAGGACGCTATTAAAGTCCTGGTTGCCATAGTAGGAGCGGGGAGCGGGGGAGCAGTATACTTACAGTCCGTGCGGCTCTCGGGGCGCTCCAGAATGACGTCAGAGCGCCCCATGCGCATGGATGACGTGCCATGCGATCACGTGATCCATGCGCTTGGGGCGCCCTGACGTCACTCTGGAGCGCCCCGGGAGCCGTCACTCTGGAGCGCCCTTGGGGATATAGCTCTGTTTTCGCTATATTGTTAAGTTCTGATTGAAGTGTTGGTATTAAATGGGAGAAGTTAGCTTTATAAAGGTTGTGAGGGGTGGAGCAAAGACGGATTCCTAAATATAAAATGTCATCTGATCTCCAGTCTAGGGGAAACTTTTTCTGTAGGCGAATTAGCTCGTCTGTAGGTATGCCCAGTGGGAGGACTTGTGACTTAGTCTCATTAATCTTATAGTATGACAAGGCACCAAACTCCCGTATTATATTCATCGCCGACGATAATGACGTATTAGGGTTAGTAAGTGTAAGTATGATGTCGTCCGCATACAATGAGATACGGTGTTGTCTATCCCCTATTTGAATGCCCGTTATCTCTGGGGCCCTCCGTATAGCCTGGGCTAAAGGTTCTATGGATAAAATAAAAATAAGTGGGGAAAGAGGACATCCCTGTCTCGTGCCGTTAGACAGAGCGAAAGAATCCGATAGGGTACCATTAGCTAAGACCCTTGCTGAGGGATCCTTATATAGTGCCTTGATGGCTCTCATCATCTGGCATGGGAAACCCATTTTCTCGAGTACCGAGAAGACATACGACCAATTGACCCGGTCGAATGCCTTCTCGGCATCCAGGGTAATGAAAAGCGCCGGTTTAGTGGACCTATTCGCGTAGTCTATTAATTTTAGGACTCTCCTTGAGTTGTCAGTGATTTGCCTTTTTTGCACAAAGCCCACCTGGTCTGGGTTAATTAAGGTCGGAATAATAGGAGCTAGCCTATTCGCGATCAATTTTGCATATATTTTGAGATCCACATTTAAGAGTGATATTGGGCAGAAATTTTGTGGGATATCCGGGTCTTTTCCCGGTTTCGGCAAAGTCACTATGATTGCTTCTAACATTTCTTTTGGCATCCTTCCATCTGCCACAGCACGAGACAGGGAAGCCTGAAGGTGGGGAATTAGTGTTGGGGCATACAATTTGTAATACATGTTAGATAGGCCGTCAGGTCCTGGGCTTTTATGGCTCGGGAGATGGCGAATTATGCGGAGGATTTCTTCTGCGGTTATGGGAGAGGTGAGAGAGTTTATGCTCTCCGTGGCGAGAGTGGGTAGGGATAGCGAATCCAGAAATTTATCTAGGTCAGTGGGAGAAGGATGAATGACAAGGGGGTCCTGATCCAAATTATAGAGGTGGGAGTAAAATTCCATAAACCGATTGGCAATATGTTTAGGGTCATATATTTTTTGGGATTTAGCAGGGTTTCATAAATAGGCTATACGGGATTTAGAAGCTCTTGCTTTTATCCTATTTGCGAGTAGTCTTCCTGCCTTGTTAGCTTGGGAATAATACCTGGCTTTAGTTTTCTTCAGGGCATGTTCATAGGAGTGTAATAAGAGTTCCTTTAACTTAAGTCTGAGAGACCTCAAAGTGTGTGATGTATTCTCATTTGGAGCAGCTTTGTTAGCTTTTTCTAACTGTTCTATTTGGGATATTAGATCCCTCTGGGTTTTCTCCCTCTGCTTTTTGTCAATGTGGCCTAGTTTTATCAAGACTCCTCTTATGTACGCTTTATGCGCGAGCCATACCATTGAGGGGTCAGAAACAGAGGCTGACTTAAATAGGAAATACTCCTCCAGTTCTTTAGTGATCTCCTTTGTGTATTGGGAATGTGTTAGAATGAAATCATTCGCTCTCCAAAGCTGACTAGGGGGATATTGAAACTGCTCCTTAATTTCCACAGTAATTGTTGCGTGGTCAGACCACATAATCAACCCGATATCCGCTTTTTGTATCTGGCCAATGGATCTACGATCTACTAGGATCAGGTCTATGCGGGAGTAAGAACGGTGGGAGGGCGAGAAATATGTATAGTCCCTTTCTGAGGCATGCAGAATACGCCATATGTCATAGAGGGAGTTGTGTAGCAATAATTGGGCGAGATTTGCAGAGACACTCCTATTGGAGGTAGTGGTATCAAGGGAAAGGTCAGGAACAGTGTTGAAGTCCCCACATATAATGACCCTACCTTTCTGCATTGAGTTTACTTTATTGAGTAGTTTTTGTAGAAACCTGTACTGTTTCTTGTTTGGGGCATATAAGCCCACCACTGTGTATAGTACATTATTTAGGTAGCAGATATGAATGATATATCTACCTCTTTGGTCTAAAGTAGTGGAGACTTCTGTATGAGCTACTGTGTTTTTAAAGGCTAGGAGGACCCCCCTCTTCTTTTTCGTATCATGTGCTTGTATGATCACTGGGAAGCAGTTGTGCTTGAGCCTGTGGGCATCTTTCTCTAGTATGTGCGTTTCTTGTGCACAGAAGATGTCACATTTAAGATCAAGGGCCTCTTTCCATAACATGCGGCGCTTAAATGGGCTATTTAGGCCTCTAACATTAAGGGAACCTAATTTAAGTACCATTGTAATGGAAGTATTGCACTGTTAAGAGCCTATATGAATATTTCAGGAAAGAGGAACCTCCTCTCACTACCACACATGCATGACATTTATCACCTTCCAACTTATCTCTACTCAAGCATGGAAACCCTGGGGAGGTAAAAGAAAAAGAAAAGGAAAACACTAAACATAAGAATAACAAGGCTATCTGAACCCGAGACGCCCTTGAACTCGGGCAATCGGGCTGATAGGTTAGAGGCAGGTGTAGTCGCCTCTCAAATATGTTGGGGGAAAACATAGTCAGCCAATATGGGGAAGTGAATACTCATCCACTCCTACAACTTCAGAAGCAGTATAACGGCAAGTCCTTCAACGGTTTTTCTTCTTGCGCCTGCCCTCCACCAACTGCCATTCCTCCTCTGTTGAGATCTTGCTTCGAGGTGGCAAATCATGAGAAGGATCCGTCTGGATGTTCCATGTGGATAGCAATTTCTTCCCTTCTTCCACAGATTTGACCACCATAACGGAATCGTCCTTCCGGATTAGCAGCTTGACTGGAAATCCCCAGCGGTATGCTATAGAGTGAGCCCGCAAAGCGGACGTTATAGGGAAAAGCGTGCGACGGAGCTGCAAGGTGGCTGCTGATAAGTCCGCGAAGAGCTGAACTGATTGGTAAGGATCCGGCAAGCAGTCTCTCTTCCTAGCATTCGCTAGTGCACTTTCTTTTATGTGGTAAAAATGGATCCTAGCAAGGACATCTCTGGGGGTACCTTCTGAAAGATGTTTAGGCTTGGCAACCCTATGTGCTCTATCAATAATCAGGTCGCGATCCGAGCAAGAGGGTATCAGCAATTTCAATAGGCACTTTATATAATCGGACAGATCCTCTGGGGCAACACTCTCTGGGATCCCCCGTAGTTTAAGGTTGTTTCTGCGGGATCTGTCTTCAAGATCCGCAACTTTAGCCTTAAGATATGATACTTCAGCAGCAAGTGCTTCATGATCGTCGATCAGGTTGTTGTGTGAAGCGGCAAACTCCCCCATTTTTTCTTCCACATGTTGCGTTCTATTACCCAGATCCGTGACTGTGGCCTGCAATGGCGATATTAGATTCGACATATGTGCGGTCATGGAACTATTGAATGCTAACAGCATTTGCTTCATTAAGCTGCTGGAAGCGGGTAAGTCGTTGGTGGGGAAGGATTGTAACGCCTCAGCTGTGTAAGGAGAGTCTATCTCCTCTAGAGTGTCCGTTATATTGTGGCATTGGTAACCGGACTCTTGGACCCGTGGCCTCCACTTCTCTGGACTGGCCGACGGTGAGGCCTGAGTGGCGTTTACTACAAGCGGGGATCCCGCGCCTGAGCTAGGCCGACTGACCTGAGAGGATGAACGGGGGGGGGGGGGAGATGTCGATGCTATGGAGGCTGCAACTTTCTCTGAGCTCCGGTGTATCTTCTCCCTCTCCTCCGCTTGTCTTGGGGATGGTGTCTTGACACCCCCAGTGCTGCTCGTGTCTGGGGCCATGGAGGAGGTCTCCCCGTCTTCGCCATCTTGGCTCCGGTCTTTGCTGAAGAAAAATTACAGCTTTCCTTGCGCTTTAGGCGCTCTTTTACCCCTCGTCATCATGAGGGTCTTCACCAGTGTCTGGCAGACGTTCTATTTTATTGAAAAAGACCACTTTGAAGGGCTTTTGCTGTGGTAGTCGCAGTGTAGGAGCGGGATCTCTGGTTTATGCCTCCATCTCCCTCGGCAGCTTGGCCACGCCCCCCCAGGTCTAGGAAATTAATACTTTCTGATTGAATTTCTACTGTAAAGATGAGACCCAGTTCATTATTATTAAGCCTATCCGTGAATTCTCTGAACGCTGTAGTCGTGCCATCCCAAAAAATTAAAATGTCATCAATATAACGACCCCAAAACAAAATATGAACCATGAATTGTGTATTCTCTTCCGTAAATACGTGTTGATCTTCCCACCACCCAAGGTACAGGTTAGCGAAACTTGGTATGCGCAAACCGTACCCATTGCTGTTTCCGTGCGTCTGCAAATAATAAGTGCCATCAAACATAAAATAATTGTGAGTGAGTAAAAAACGTAACAAGTGAATAGCGAAATCATTGTGATTGTAGAATTGTGTCCCCTTGTGTATAGATAGTGCTTCACCGCTTCTATTCCCATTTAGCTTTCTATACTTGTGTATAGGGCCTCTACATCAAGGTTTGCTATCAGGGTGTTGGGGCCTACTTGGATGCC
The DNA here is from genome assembly GCF_905171765.1 of Bufo bufo. Taxonomy (NCBI): domain Eukaryota; kingdom Metazoa; phylum Chordata; class Amphibia; order Anura; family Bufonidae; genus Bufo; species Bufo bufo. Next base: position 492,931,411 of record NC_053390.1, read on the forward strand.
ATTCAATTTTTTGACCATATCTAGCGTGTCTTTTATATATGATGGCAGAATTTAGACAAAGGGTCTAAGAAATATATCCACATATTCCTTCGCATAGGCTACTATTACCGGATACGATGGGTCTACCCGGAATGGGGTCCCTCTTTTTATGCACTTTCGGCAAAGCATAAAAAGTCGCAATCGTGGGGTATGCATTAAATAGAATTTTAAATTTGTCTTTTGAAATTAGGTTCTTTTCTCTGGCTTGTTTTAAAAGGGCCTCTAGTTCAAGTTTGTACTTGACTGTGGGATTAGACTCTAGCTTTTTGTAAGTCTTCTGATCGTCTAGCAGTCTTTTGACCATGTCTACATAATCCTTTTGTTTTAATAGGACGATATTTCCCCCTTTGTCCGAGGCTTATCACAATCTCGTCTTTTTTGGTCAAATCTGCTAGAGCTTCCTTCTCTTCCTGCGTCAAGTTGTTACCCACATCATTCTTTTTGGTCTTGATTCTTTCTGGGTCACTAGTTACTAAGTTGACAAAGGTCTCCACACTGGCATATCCTGAAGACGGGGGGGTGTATTTAGATCTTGGACCTAGGTCTGTTAAAGGGGCTGCAGGAACTACAACCTCACCCCTGCCTTCTCTCGCCAGATCTTCCAGAACAGACAATGCCTCTCGTTCCCTCCTACCCGGATCCTGTCTCTCTTTCTCTTTGAATTCTTTGTGTAATGCCAGCTTTCTGACAAAGAGGTTGACATCTTTTACCCAGGTGAAACAATTGAACCCTGGTGTGGGGGTGAACGAGAGGCCCTTTCTCAATAATGACTCATATTGGGGTCCCGAATAGATCCCAGATAAAATGATGATCTGTAACATGGGATTATCCTCTATATTTTCTGCTGGTTGTACCCCCACTTGTCTCTGTCTCTTAGTTGGATCCCTGGTACTAAAAAAGACGGCGGCATTGCAAGAGTACCCTGTGCTGTCATTTGTGTTGTGATTCCATGTGTTCCATGTGATAAAGGGGGTAAGGATGAGGATGGCATAGAAGAAACTGCCGGTTGTGAATCTATATCCTGCATATTCGGCGTCCGATTTGTCTGTGATGGATTTTGCCATTTCACACTTGGATTGGATGCCACAGGCATCCCTGATTTTGTGGGTACTTTTTAGGTTGATATCCTCCTCTATAATATCTGTTCTTCTTTCTGGCACCTGTTTTGGGGTATCTAGTGTTTCCCTCTGGCTCCGAGACCTCAGACTCTGATATGTCGGTGTAGTCTCTTTGCTTTGTCTTCCTAGTGTAAAAGGGATTATTACTATTCTTGTTATTATAGATATAGCCTGTTTCAAAGTCTCTTCTATCCCTCAAGTATTTTTTGTGTTTTCGCTCTTTGATTTCAGTTTGTAGACTTTCTATATTTTTTTGAAGTCTAGTTTCCAGCGTAGTGAATTCTGGTTGTGTCCGGAATGTTTGTATGTCGCCTATCTCTTTTTCCAATTGTAAGGCTATCTTTGTTAATAGCTTTTTTTCGTACTCGCATATATAGGATTGCATCCGAAGGGAGTTATCTGTAAGTAGATCCTCCCACCCCTTGACAAATTCTGTGTCCTCCTGATGAGCGTTAGGGGTAATCCATATGCGCATACCCCTATACACAATTTTTTGTTGGAGATAGGTCTCCAAACTTGTAATCTCCCAGAGAGATCTGATGTACCTCTTATATGTTTTATTGATCTCTTTAAATGTTTGAGATATATCTTGGCAATTAAGTGGGAGGTTATCACTTGAAAACACTATATTCACTTCAGAGAGAAAGGTTTGACTGTTTAATTGGCTTGAAAGAAATCCCGCCATCTCTGAACGATTATCCCTCATATACACTGGTCACTAAGTAGTGTCACAGAAGTTCGTCAGAAATCCCTATATAGAGCAGCATGGACCTGTTGACCGGCTTATGTAATGGATCCCACATGAGGTTGGGCGGATGAGCCCCTCTAAACACTTCAATATAACACACGGGGAAATCCCTCAGGAGGTTGCTACGCTATTATATTATATAATTTTGGGATTAGGTGGTCACTAGGACCTGAGCGTGACTTTGCAACCTCACTGACTAATGTTAAAACTCACACTTTTATTTCATTCTTTTATTTCATTCATTTCATTTTTTTGGCCTCCGGGAGCACTTGATGTGAGGGATGACGGATCTAAGCGCCGACCAGGATGTGAGAATGACGCACCACTGATGACATCATGGGCAAGGATGGATGCGGTAGGTAATCTGCAACATGGGATGGCATGTCTATGCTACGCATGTCCAGATATCTTGCCCATTGGAGGCAGCGGCTGTCACTTTAATTGAACGGCCGTTTGACTGGTCGGATAATTTTACCTAGAACGACCGAGGATTTAAAAGCCCAGACCCCGCCCCCCAGCCAGTACCTGTATACAGTTGTGTTCAAAATTATTCAACCCCCAATGCTGTAAAGGGTTTTAGGGAATTTAGTGTACATTTGTAATTGTGTTCAGAATGATATCTTACAAGGACTTTTTAAAGAACCAAATGCAACTAAAATGACATCAATTGTTTTTGTAATACAGTATTAAATGTTTTTTTTGTGATTTCTTCATTGACACAATTATTCGACCCCTTAAAGACTACCACTCTTAAGAACAGAGGTTCATTCAAGTGTTTTCGATCAGGTATTGAAAACACCTGTGGATGTCAAGGAGCAGCAATCAAGCATAATAAGCACCAATTAGGCAGATTTAAAAGGACTGTGATACTCAGCTCCTTCTAGACATTTACTGGTGTGTTTACAAACATGGTGAAGTCAAGAGAATGGTCCAGGAAGACAAGAGAAGAAGTGATTTCTCTTCACAGGAAGGGCAATGGCTATAAGAAGATTGCAAAGATGTTAAACATACCAAGAGACACCATAGGAAGCATCATTCGCAAATTCAAGGCAAAGGGCACTGTTGAAACGCTACCTGGTCGTGGCAGAAAGAAGATGCTGACTTTGACTGCTGTGCGCTACCTGAAGCGCAAAGTGGTGAAAAGTCCCTGTGTGACTGCTGAGGAACTGAAAAAAGATTTGTCAGATGTGGGTACTGAAGTTTCAGCTCAGACAATAAGGCGCACACTGCGTAATGAAGGCCTCCATGCCAGAACTCCCAGGCGCACCCCCTTGCTGTCTCCAAAGAATAAGAAGAGTCGACTGCAGTATGCCAAAAGTCATGTGGACAAACCACAAAAGTTTTGGGATAGTGTTCTATGGACTGATGAAACAAAATTAGAACTATTTGGGCCCATGGATCAACACTATGTTTGGAGGAGGAAGAACAAGGCCTATGAAGAAAAGAACACCTTGCCTACTGTGAAGCATGGTGGGGGGTCAATCATGCTTTGGGGCTGTTTTGCTTTTACAGGTACAGGGAAGCTTCAGCGTGTGCAAGGAACCATGAATTCTCTTCAGTACCAGGAGATATTGGATGAAAATGTGATGCAGTCCGTCACAAACCTGAGGCTTGGGAGACGTTGGAACTTTCAACAGGACAATGATCCCAAGCATACCTCCAAGTCCACTAGAGCATGGTTGCAGATTAAAGGCTGGAACATTTTGAAGTGGCCATCGCAGTCACCAGACTTAAATCCGATTGAGAACCTCTGGTGGGACTTAAAGGGCTTCTGTCAGCCCACTAAACCGTTTTTGGTTTTTTTTGCTTAATAATAACCCCTACACTGCGATTTATCCATACATAAGTAAAATAATAATTTTGGTTCAGTAGAATTTGCTAAAACCCTAATTTTATAATATGTAAATTACCTTGCTACCAGCAAGTAGGGCGGCTACTTGCTGGTAGCAGCCGCATCCTCCGATGGTAATGACGCCCCCTCTGCTTGTTGATTGACAGGGCCAGCGGACGGGATCTTTCTCTGCTGGCCCTGCCTGTTTTCATTCAATATCTGGCGCCTGCGCCGCGGCAGTACCTATCTTCAATCGGCGCAGGCGCACTGAGAGGCGGCCACTCCCTCGGCCGCTTCATCCTCAATGCGCCTGCGCCGGGTGTAGATGTGACGTCATCGGCGCAGGCGCATTGAGGATGAAGCGGCCGAGTGAGTGGCCGCCTCTCAGTGCGCCTGCGCCGATTGAAGATAGGTACGGCCGCGGCGCAGGCGCCAGATATTGAATGAAAACAGGCAGGGCCAGCGGAGAAAGATCCCGTCCGCTGGCCCTGTCAATCAACAAGCGGAGGGGGCATCATTACCATCGGAGGATGCGGCTGCTACCAGCAAGTAGCCGCCCTACTTGCTGGTAGCAAGGTAATTTACATATTATAAAAATAGGGTTTTAGCAAATTCTACTTAACCAAAATTATTATTTTACTTATGTATGGATAAATCGCAGTGTAGGGGTTATTATTAAGCAAAAAAAAAAAAAACGGTTTAGTGGGCTGACAGAAGCTCTTTAACCACTTCAGCCCCCAGTGCTTAAACACCCTGAAAGACCAGGCCACTTTTTACACTTCTGACCTACACTACTTTCACCATTTATTGCTCGGTCATGCAACTTACCACCCAAATGAATTTTACCTCCTTTTCTTCTCACTAATAGAGCTTTCATTTGGTGGTATTTCATTGCTGCTGACATTTTTACTTTTTTTGTTATTAATCGAAATTTAACGATTTTTTTGCAAAAAAATGACATTTTTCACTTTCAGTTGTAAAATTTTGCAAAAAAAAACGAGATCCATAGAGAAATTTTGCTCTAAATTTATAGTTCTACATGTCTTTGATAAAAAAAAAATGTTTGGGTAAAAAAAAAATGGTTTGGGTAAAAGTTATAGCGTTTACAAACTATGGTACAAAAATGTGAATTTCCGCTTTTTGAAGCAGCTCTGACTTTCTGAGCACCTGTCATGTTTCCTGAGGTTCTACAATGCCCAGACAGTACAAACACCCCACAAATGACCCCATTTCGGAAAGTACACACCCTAAGGTATTCGCTGATGGGCATAGTGAGTTCATAGAACTTTTTATTTTTTGTCACAAGTTAGCGGAAAATGATGATTTTTTTTTTTTCTTACAAAGTCTCATATTCCACTAACTTGTGACAAAAAATAAAAACTTCCATGAACTCACTATGCCCATCAGCGAATACCTTGGGGTCTCTTCTTTCCAAAATGGGGTCACTTGTGGGGTAGTTATACTGCCCTGGCATTCTAGGGGCCCAAATGTGTGGTAAGGAGTTTGAAATCAAATTCTGTAAAAAATGACCTGTGAAATCCGAAAGGTGCTCTTTGGAATATGGGCCCCTTTGCCCACCTAGGCTGCAAAAAAGTGTCACACATCTGGTATTGCCGTACTCAGGAGAAGGTGGGGAATGTGTTTTGGGGTGTCATTTTACATATACCCATGCTGGGTGAGATAAATATCTTGGTCAAATGCCAACTTTGTATAAAAAAATGGGAAAAGTTGTCTTTTGCCAAGATATTTCTCTCACCCAGCATGGGTATATGTAAAATGACACCCCAAAACACATTCCCCAACTTCTCCTGAGTACGGAGATACCAGATGTGTGACACTTTTTTGCAGCCTAGGTGGGCAAAGGGGCCCATATTCCAAAGAGCACCTTTCGGATTTCACAGGTCATTTTTTACAGAATTTGATTTCAAACTCCTTACCACACATTTGGGCCCCTAGAATGCCAGGGCAGTATAACTACCCCACAAGTGACCCCATTTTGGAAAGAAGAGACCCCAAGGTATTCGCTGATGGGCATAGTGAGTTCATGGAAGTTTTTATTTTTTGTCACAAGTTAGTGGAATATGAGACTTTGTATGAAAAAAAAAAAAAAAAAAATCATCATTTTCCACTAACTTGTGACAAAAAATAAAAAATTCTAGGAACTCGCCATGCCCCTCACAGAATACCTTGGGGTGTCTTCTTTCCAAAATGGGGTCACTTGTGGGGTAGTTATACTGCCCTGGCATTTTCCAGGGGCCCTAATGTGTGGTAAGTAGGTAAATGACCTGTGAAATCCTAAAGGTGCTCTTTGGAATATGGGCCCCTTTGCCCACCTAGGCTGCAAAAAAGTGTCACACATGTGGTATCGCCGTATTCAGGAGAAGTTGGGGAATGTGTTTTGGGGTGTCATTTTACATATACCCTTGCTGGGTGAGAGAAATATCTTGGCAAAAGACAACTTTTCCCATTTTTTTATACAAAGTTGGCATTTGACCAAGATATTTCTCTCACCCAGCATGGGTATATGTAAAATGACACCCCAAAACACATTCCCCAACTTCTCCTGAGTACGGCGATACCAGATGTGTGACACTTTTTTGCAGCCTAGATGCGCAAAGGTGCCCAAATTCCTTTTAGGGGGGCATTTTTAGACATTTGGATACCAGACTTCTTCTCACGCTTTGGGACCCCTAGAATGCCAGGGCAGTATAAATACCCCACATGTGACCCCATTTTGGAAATAAGACACCCCAAGGTATTCAATGAGGGGCATGGCGAGTTCATAGAAATTTTTTTTTTTTGGCACAAGTTAGCGGAAATTGATATTTTTAATTTTTTTCTCACAAAGTCTCCCGTTCCGCTAACTTTCATGGACTCAATATGCCCCTCACGGAATACCTGGGGGTGTCTTCTTTCCGAAATGGGGTCACATGTGGGGTATTTATACTGCCCTGGCATTCTAGGGGCCCTAAAGCGTGAGAAGAAGTCTGGAATATAAATGTCTAAAAAATTTTACGCATTTGGATTCTGTGAGGGGTATGGTGAGTTCATGTGAGATTTTATTTTTTGACACAAGTTAGTGGAATATGAGACTTTGTAAGAAAAAACAAAAAAAATTCCGCTAACTTGGGCCAAAAAAATTTCTGAATGGAGCCTTACAGAGGGTGATCAATGACAGGGGAGTGATCAATGACAGGGGTGGTGATCAATGACAGGGGTGGTGATCAATGACAGGGGGAGTGATCAATGACAGGGGGGGTGATCAATGACAGGGGGGGTGATCAATGACAGGGGGGTGATCAATGACAGGGGGGGTGATCAATGACAGGGGGGGTGATCAATGACAGGGGGGGTGATCAATGACAGGGGTGGTGATCAATGACAGGGGGGTGATCAATGACAGGGGGGGTGATCAATGACAGGGGGGGTGATCAATGACAGGGGGGTGATCAGGGAGTCTATATGGGGTGATCACCACAGTCATTGATCATGCCCCTGTAAGGCTTCATTCAGACGTCCGGATGCGTTTTGCGGATCGGATCCATCTATCAGTGCATCCGTAAAAATCATGCGGACATCTGAATGGAGCTTTACAGGGGGGTGATCAGGGAGTCTATATGGGGTAATCACCACAGTCATTGATCATGCCCCTGTAAGGCTTCATTCAGACGTCCGGATGCGTTTTGCGGATCCGATCCATCTATCAGTGCATCCGTAAAAATCATGCGGACATCTGAATGGAGCTTTACAGGGGGGTAATCAATGACAGGGGGGTGATCACCACAGTCATTGATCATGCCCCTGTAAGGCTTCATTCAGACGTCCGGATGCGTTTTGCGGATCGGATCCATCTATCAGTGCATCCGTAAAAATCATGCGGACATCTGAATGGAGCTTTACAGGGGGGTGATCAGGGAGTCTATATGGGGTGATCACCACAGTCATTGATCATGCCCCTGTAAGGCTTCATTCAGACGTCCGGATGCGTTTTGCGGATCGGATCCATCTATCAGTGCATCCGTAAAAATCATGCGGACATCTGAATGGAGCTTTACAGGGGGGTGATCAGGGAGACTATATGGGGTGATCACCACAGTCATTGATCATGCCCCTGTAAGGCTTCATTCAGACGTCCGGATGCGTTTTGCGGATCGGATCCATCTATCAGTGCATCCGTAAAAATCATGCGGACATCTGAATGGAGCTTTACAGGGGGGTGATCAGGGAGTCTATATGGGGTGATCACCACAGTCATTGATCATGCCCCTGTAAGGCTTCATTCAGACGTCCGGATGCGTTTTGCGGATCGGATCCATCTATCAGTGCATCCGTAAAAATCATGCGGACATCTGAATGGAGCTTTTCAGGGGGGTGATCAGGGAGTCTATATGGGGTGATCACCACAGTCATTGATCATGCCCCTGTAAGGCTTCATTCAGACGTCCGGATGCGTTTTGCAGATCGGATCCATCTATCAGTGCCTCCGTAAAAATCATGCGGACATCTGAATGGAGCTTTACAGGGGGGTAATCAATGACAGGGGGGTAATCAATGACAGGGGGGTGATCAGGGAGTCTATATGGGGTGATAACCACAGTCATTGATCATGCCCCTGTAAGGCTTCATTCAGACGTCCGGATGCGTTTTGCGGATCCGATCCATCTATCAGTGGATCCGTAAAAATCATGCGGACGTCTGAATGGAACTTTACAGGGGGTTGATCAATGACAGGGGGGTAATCAATGACAGGGGGGGTGATCAGGGAGTCTATATGGGGTGATCAGGGGTGATCAGGGGCTAATAAGGGGTTAATAAGTGACGGGGGGGAGGTGTAGTGTAGTGTAGTGGTGCTTGGTGCTACTTTACTGAGCTACCTGTGTCCTCTGGTGGTCGATCCAAACAAAGGGGACCACCAGAGGACCAGGTAGCAGGTATATTAGACGCTGTTATCAAAACAGCGTCTAATATACCTGTTAGGGGTTAAAAAAAACACATCTCCAGCCTGCCAGCGAACGATCGCCGCTGGCAGGCTGGAGATCAACTCTCTTACCTTCCGTTCCTGTGAGCGCGCGCGCCTGTGTGCGCGCGTTCACAGGAAATCTCGGCCATCGCGAGATGACGCATATATGCGTGACTCTGCGCAGGGCTGCCACCTCCGGAACGCGATCCTGCGTTAGGCGGTCCGGAGGTGGTTAAAGAAAGCAGTTGCAGCGCGCAAGCCTAAGAATGTGACTGAACTGGAGGCTTTTGCCCATGAAGAATGGGCGAAGATACCCGTAGATCGCTGCAAGACACTTGTGTCAAGCTATGCTTCACGTTTAAAAGCTGTTAGAACTGGAAAAGGATGTTGTACTAAGTACTAAGATTGAATGTCACTTGGGGGTTGAATAAAACTGATAATGATGTGAGCACAGAAAAGACATTTGTGGTTATTTCATTATAAATGTTATGTTACATTTGTCTGACTTACAAGTGCCTCTTTGATTTAATTGTAAACAAGATGACTGAAATGATCAAAATCAATGTCAAACTGGCCAAAACACTCAATTTCAGTGGGGGTTGAATAATTTTGAACACAACTGTAGTTTCCCCTGAAGACGACGAGAGGTTCGGCGAAACATGTAGGGACACAGGACTTAGGTTTTAGACAGGAATTGAGGCAGGGTGGTCACTGGAAAATTGGATATTTAGATGGTGCAATATCCCACAAGTCAGTTGAAACTGAGTGTGAATATATACACATATATACCAACACAAATGGTATATGCCCCTGTTTCCATTCCTGAGAGTTTTAACATATGTTCCTAAGTATCTTGTTGTTAATTTTAATAGAATGAAATAAAAGTGTGAGTTTTAACATTAGTCAGTGAGGTTGCAAAGTCACACTCAGGTCCTAGTGACCACCTAATCCCAAAATGATATAATATAATAGCGTAGCAACCTCCTGAGGGATTTCCCCGTGTGTTATATTGAAGTGAGGAGGTGGTTCTCTATCCCTGAATGGACGTTTTAAAACGTCCATTCAGAGATCACAGCTGCACGCTAATCGTGCAGCTGCTGATCGGGTTGCCCGCTGTCAGTGACAGCAGGGTAACCCTTAGAGAAGGCAGGGACAGTGCTCAGGTGTCCCTGCCTTCTAGATCACTGTATACACAGCGCTCACCGATATGCGCTTCCTGTTCCGGCCCGGCGGCCATGTGATCGCCGGGGCCGGGTGAGTGCAGGAGCTGTGAGGTCTTTCAGAGACCTCAATCAGCCCTGCACTGAGGCTGTACAGCCTCTCTGGGGGGTGCATTTCTCCTGTAACTGGGGCTACTATGTCAGCCCCAGTTACAGGAGAAATCAACAGTGAAAAAAAAAAAAGTGAAGTAAATGTCTCCCAGAAGTCTTGTATGACCTTATAGGTGATGCAAAATGCAAAATGCAAAAAAAAAAAAAAAAGGTTTCACATTAAAAAAAAATCCCCATGTAAGAAATTAAAATAAAATGTTAAAAATAGAAAAAATAAAATAAAATAGACATATTTGGTATTGCCGCGTCTAACTGTGTCCAAAAAAGCAATTTTTGTCACCTTAAATCACAAAAAGTGCAACACCAAGTGATCAAAAAGGCGTATGTCCCACAAAATGGTACCAATAAAACCGTCACCTCATCCCGCAAAAAATGAGCCCCTACATAAGAAAATCTCTTAAAAAATAAAAAAACTATAGCTCTTAGAACATGGAGACACTAAAACATCATTTTTTTGGTTTAAAAAATGCTATAATTGTGTTAAAGTGAAATAAATAAAAAAAAGTATACATATTAGGTATTGCCGCGTCCGTAAAAAACAGCTCTATAAAAATATCACATGAACTAAACCCTCGGGTGAACACCGTAAAAATAAAAAAATAAAAACTGTGTCAAAACAAGCAATTTTTGTCACCTTACATCACAAAAAGTGCAACACCAAGTGATCAAAAAGGCGTATGTCCCACAAAATGGTACCAATAAAACCGTCACCTCATCCCGCAAAAAATGAGCCCCTACATAAGATAATCTCTCAAAAAATAAAAAAAACTATAGCTCTCAGAACATGGACACATTAAAACCTAATTTTTTTGTTTCAAAAAGGCTATTATTGGGTAAAACTTTAATAAATAAGAAAAAGTATACATATTAGGTATCGCCACGTCCGTAACAATCTGCTCTATAAAAATGTCACTTGACTGAACCCCTCAAGTGAACGCTTTAAAAATAAATAAATAAAAACTGTGCTAAAACAACAAATTTTTTGGTCACCTTGCCCCATAAAGTGTTATAATTAATGATCAAAAAATCATATGTACCCAAAAATAGTACCAATAAAACTGGCACCTTATTACCTAGTTTCCAAAATGGGGTCACTTTTTGGGAGTTTCTACTGTAAGGGTGCATCAGGGGGGCTTCAAATGGGACATGGCATCTAAAAGCCATGTGGAGTTCCTTTTCTTCTGCGCCATGCCGTGTGCCCATACAGCAGTTTATGACCACATGTGGGGTGTTTCTGTAAACTGCAGAATCTGGGTAATAAATATTGAGTTTTGTTTGGCTGTTAAGCATCGATGTGTTAAAGAAGAAATTGGATTAAAATGGAAAATCTTCCAAAAAAGTGAAATTTAAAAATTTGATCTCCATTTTCCTTTAATTCTTGTGGAACGCCTAAAGGGTTAAGAAAGTTTGTAAAATCAGTTTTAAGTAACTTGAGGGGTATAGTTTCTACAATGGGGTCATTTATGGGGTATCCACTATGTAGGCCCCACAAAGTGACTTCAGACCTGAACTGGTCCTTAAAAAGTGAGTTTTGGCAATTTTCTTAAAAATGTGAAGAATTGCTTCTAAACTTCTAAGCCTTCTAACGTCCTAAAAAAATAAAAGGACATTTCCAAAATGATGCCAACATAAAGTAGACATATGGGGAATGTTAAGTAATAAATATTTTATGAGGTATCACTTTCTGTTTAACCCCTTAAGGACCGGGCTCATTTTCACCTTAAGGACCAGGCCATTTTTTGCAAATCTGACCAGTGTCACTTTAAGTGCTCATAACTTTAAAACGCTTTGACTTATCCAGGCCATTCTGAGATTGTTTTTTCGTCACATATTGTACTTCATGACACTGGTAAAATGAAGTCAAAAAAATTATTTTTTTTGCACAAAAAAATACCTAATTTACCAAAAATTTGAAAAAAATTAGCAAATTTCAAAGTTTCAGTTTCTCTACTTCTGTAATACATAGTAATACCCCAAAAAATTGTGATGACTTTACATTCCCCATATGTCTACTTCATGTTTGAATTGTTTTGGGAATGATATTTTATTTTTTGGGGATGTTATAAGGCTTAGAAGTTTAGAAGCAAATCTTGAAATTTTTCAGAAATTTACAAAAACTCAATTTTTAGCGACCAGTTCAGGTCTGAAGTCACTTTGCGAGGCTTACATAATAGAAACCACCCAAAAATGACCCCATCTAAGAAACTACACCCCTCAAGGTATTCAAAACTGATTTTGCATACATTGTTAACCCTTTAGGTGTTGCACAAGAGTTATTGGCAAATGGGGAGGAAATTTGAGAATTTCATATTTTTGTCAAATTTTTCATTTTAACCCATTTTTTCCACTAACAAAGCAAGGGTTAACAGCCAAACAAGATTGTATCTTTATTGCCCTGACTCTGCCGTTTACAGAAACACCCAATATGTGGCCGTAAACTACTGTACGGCCACACAGCGGGGCGTAGAGTGAAAGGTGCACCATATGGTTTTTGGAAGGCTGATTTTTATGGACTGGTTTTTTGACACCATGTCCCATTTGAAGCCCCCTGATGCACCCCAAGAGGAGAAACTCCCTAAAAGTGACCCCATCTAAGAAACTACACCCCTCAAGGTATTCAAAACTGATTTTACATACGTCGTTAACCCTTTAGGTGTTGCACAAGAGTTATTGGCAAATGGGGATGAAATTTGAGAATTTCATTTTTTTGCCTAATTTTCAATTTTAACCCATTTTTTCCACTAACAAAGCAAGGGTTAACAGCCAAACAAGATTGTATCTTTATTGCCCTGACTCTGCCGTTTACAGAAACACCCCATATGTGGCCGTAAACTACTGTACGGGCACACAGTAGGGCGTAGAGTGAAAGGTGCGCGGTTTGGTTTTTGGAAGCCAGATTTTGCTGGACTGGTTTTTTGACACCATGTCCCATTTGAAGCCCCCCTGATGCACCCCTAGAGTAGAAACTCCATAAAAGTGACCCCATCTAAGAAACTACACCCCTCAAGCTATTCAAAACTGATTTTACAAACTTTGTTAACCCTTTAGGTGTTGCACAAGATTTAATGGAAAATAGAGACACAATTTCAAAATTTCACATTTTTGGCAGATTTTCCATTTTAATATTTTTTTTCCAGTTACAAAGCAAGGGTTAACAGCCAAACACAACTCATTATTTATGGCCCTAATTCTGTAGTTTACAGAAACACCCCATATGTGGTCGTAAACCGCTGTACGGGCACACGGCAGGGCGCAGAAGGAAAGGAATTCCATACGGTTTTTGGAAGGCAGGTTTTGCTGGACTGTTTTTTTTGACACCATGTCCCATTTGAAGCCCCCCTGATGCACCCCTAGAGTAGAAACTCCAAAAAAGTGACCCCATTTTAGAAACTACGGGATAGGGTGGCAGTTTTGTTGGTACTAGTTTAGGGTACATATGATTTTTGGTTGCTCTATATTACACTTTTTGTGCAGCAAGGTAACAAGAAATAGCTTTTTTGGCACGTTTTTTTTTTTTGTTATTTACAACATTCATCTGACAGGTTAGATCATGTGGTCATTTTATAGAGCAGGTTGTCGCGGACGCGGCGATACCTAATATGTATACATTTTTTTTTATTTATGTAAGTTTTATACAATAACTTCATTTTTAAAACCAAAAAAATGTTTTAGTGTCTCCATATTCTAAGAGCCATAGTTTTTTCAGTTTTTGGGCGATTATCTTGAGTAGGGTCTCATTTTTTGCGGGATGAGATGAAGGTTTGATTGGCACTATTTTGGGGTGCATATGATTTTTTGATCGCTTGCTATTACACTTTTTGTGACGTAAGATGGCAAAAAATGGCTTTTTTTACACTGTTTTTATTTTTATTTTTTTACGGTGGTCATCTGAGGGGTTAGGTCATGTGATATTTTTATAGAGCCGGTCGATACGGACGCGGCGATACCTAATATGTATACTTTTTTTTTATTTATGTAAGTTTTACAGAATGAGTTCATTTTTGAAAAAAAAAAAATCATGTTTTAGTGTCTCCATAGTCTAAGAGCCATAGTTTTTTCAGCTTTTGGGCGATTATCTTGAGTAGGGTCTCATTTTTTGCGGGATGAGATGACGGTTTGATTGGTACTATTTTGGCGTACATGCGACTTTTTTGATCACTTTTATTACCTTTTTTGGGAAGTAAGGTGGGCAAAATTTTAATTTTCTCATAGTTTTTATTTTTTTATTTTTATGGCGTTCACCGTGCGGGGAAAGTAACATGACCATTTTATAGATCAGGTCGTTACGGACGCGGCGATACCTAATATGTGTAGTTTATTTTATTTTTTTAATTTTTATTCAGTGATAAATGTTTTTTTTTTTATCTTAACTTTTTTCACTTTTTTTTACATTTTTGTGACCCAGACCCACTTGGTTCTTGAAGATCCAGTGGGTCTGGTGTCTGTATAATACAGTACAGAACAATATATATTGTTCTGTACTGTATTTTACTTACACTGAACAGATCTGTGCTTTTAGCACAGATCTGTTCAGCACCATGGACAGCAGGACGCCTGAGCAGGCGTCCTGTTGCCATGGGAACCCTCCCCGTCTGCTCAGAACTTCGCAGACGGGGAAGGGTAAGGACGGGGCTGAGGGGGGCTCTCTGGGGGCTCTCTCCCTCTCCATCGGGGGGCTGCAAAGGCACAGCAGCCCCCCGATGGAGAGGGAGGGAGCTCCCTGACCAATGACAGTTAACTTTTTCCATACAGCGGTCCGTACGGACCGCGGTATGGAAAGGGTTAAACGGCTGACATCTTCACAGATGTCAGCCGTTTATACCAGGGTGCCAGCAATGTGCTGGCACCCTGGTATACCCACTAGAAGCCAACGATCGTTCATGGGGAGGCGGGCGGGGGATCGCGATCCCGCCTGCCGCACCGCCCGCCTCCCGCAACGCCCCCACCGCCTGCGACACCCCCCCCGCACCACCCTCCGGCATAAAATCGTGCAGGGGGGGGTGAAAAATAATGATTTTAGCCACTCTAAAGTTTCTGATCCCCGCGGTCAGGGACCGCGGCGATCAGAAACTGCAAAAAGCGCAGCAAACCGCAGGTCTGAATTGACCTGCGGTTTGCTGCGATCGCCGATACGGGGGGGTCAAATGACCCCCCCCTGCGTTGTTACGGGATGCCGGCTGAATGATTTCAGCCGGCGTCCCGTTCCGATTAACCCCTGCGGCGCCGGAATTCCGAATTTAAGTCAGGACGTACCTGTACGCCCTTGGTCCTTAAGGACTCGGGAAATAGGGCGTACCGGTACGCCCTGCGTCCTTAAGGGGTTAAAAAGCAGAGGAATTGAAATTTAGAAAATTGCTAATTTTTCTAAATTTTTGGTAAATTTGGGATTTTTTCATAAATAAAGGTGAAATATATTGACTCAAATTTATGACTATCATGAAGTACAATGTGTCACGAGAAAACAATCTCTGAATGACTTGGATAAGTAAAGGGGTTCCAAAGTTATTACCACATAAAGTGAGATAGGTCAGTTTTGCAAAATTAGGCCTGGTCAGGAAGGGGGCAAATGGCCCAGATGGCAAGTGGTTAAATCACAAAAAGTGCAACACCAAGTGATCAAAAAGGCGTAAGTCCCACAAAATTGTACCAATAAAACCGTCACCTCATCCCGCAAAAAATGAGCCCCAACATAAGTAAATTGCTCAAAAAATAAAAAAACTATAGCTCTCAGAACATGGAGACACAAACATAATTTCTTTGGCTTAAAAAATGCTATTATTGTGTTAAAGTGAAATAAGTATTAAGCAAATATATTGCTGCATTTGTGGGAGGGGAGGCTGATTACAAGGCTAATTACACGCACCTGTGGGCCCAGGCTGGCTGATTACTAAGCTGATTATACGCACCT
Source organism: Bufo bufo (assembly GCF_905171765.1). Classification (NCBI taxonomy): domain Eukaryota; kingdom Metazoa; phylum Chordata; class Amphibia; order Anura; family Bufonidae; genus Bufo; species Bufo bufo. Next base: position 492,947,346 of record NC_053390.1, read on the forward strand.
GTGGGCCCAGGCTGGCTGAATACTAGGCTATTTATAGGCACCTGTGGGCCCAGGCTGACGATGATTCAGCTGATTTCACTACCTCTGAGTCAGCTCTAGGATACAGCAGCATGGTGTGGAGGCTCCTTACGGCTGGGCGACGGCAGGAGTGCGCTGGTATTCATGGTAGGATCGGAGTTGTTTGCACGGGACCCACGCTGCGCTCCACGACATGTAGCGCTCTGGGATGAAGCAGAGTTTGGGCACTAATGGTCGAACCATGGTTGTTTGTATTGTTTGTCTGCGTATTCAGAGGCCTGGTGGGGCCATTGCATACAGTTATTGGAGTAGCATGTGCTTAGAGTAGGCATGGTGGTATGTTTTCTGATACCTGGTTTACATGCGGGGCGCGTGTCTGCAGTTGGCTCAAGCTACGCGTGCTGGGTTTAAGTGATGGTAAATGTGAATCAATGGTAGATTAAAAGAAGAAAAAAAAAACTCCTGCAGCATCATGTGGAGGTTCGGTTGCGCCTGGGCAATGGCAGAAGGTGCCAGGCGAGTGCTTGCATTCACGGTAGGATCGGACTTGGTTACACGGTCCGTGACTTGTAGCGCTCTGGGGCGAAGGGGGTTGGGCTCCATGGTCAAATGATCGTGGTTAGGATTGTTACCTTCAAAGCTACATCCGTGTGTCTGCATTTACATTTTGTCCTATACGCCATTCACTACTAGAGCAGCGTTCGCTGTTGCATTACATTAATACTCTGCTCACTTTCAGATTGCATTCATACGGCTGCTTTATACCATGCTACTCATGCTCATACTCAGTGCTGTGCCCATACCATGTTTTAGGCACCACTCACATCCAGAGCTGCATTTACCCACTTGTTCTTACATCATGTGTTATACTCTGCTTCCACTTAAAGCTGCATTTCTTTTCATTGCTACATAATGGTTACTCAGTATTCTTACTAGGGCTATCAGCACATTGCTCTGATACTGCTCTTCCGATAAACATAGCTGCTTTCTTTTCAGGCTTACGTTTCTTTCCTCGTGGTTTGTTACATTCCTTAGGCCTACCTTTTTCTGTTTACTTGGGGGGAAGAGAGGGGAAAAAAAAATAAAAAATGGGTGGTGTTCCTTAATCCTGGTTTGCATTCACTCAGACTGGTCTCCTTTTACTTCTGGTCCGCATTCACGCAGATTGATCTCCCGCCCCAGTTAACCAAATAGCTCCCTAGCGGACAGTAGGCCAATAGGAGTAAGTTCCTACTATGTTTTCACAGTTGTTCATTCGTTTGTCACGACAAGGGTCTTTTCTTAGTGAACTGCAATGCCTCTGGCTCTTGTTTTTCTCCCATCTGTTTCAATTTCGCGGTTGGGTAATGTTTCATTCATGCAAGTGGTTCGGATCACTAATGTCTATGCATTTGCCATTAGGTCTGGCTCACGTTTTAATTACTTATCGTCACTGTAAGGTCATCCAGGTCAATCTCTTGGCTTCAGGGGGCCTCCTGGCTTTGGGGGCCCGATGACCGTTCTTCATGTTGTTCGTTAGGAGTACAATATGGTTGTAGGCTGGTTAGCGTCCTAGGTTTATTGTCGGAGAGGGTCATGGTTATGCAAGTCCCCAAGTCATACTGGTGCTGCATAAGTGGTTTATAAATAAATAAAAAATAAAATAAAAAAAAATCTGCCATTAGAGTCTCTCACGCATGGCTTCTCCGTTTTTAGGTTTACGCATGGCTCCGCCATTAGAGTCTCTCACGCATGGCTCCGCCATTAGAGTCTCTCGCGCATGGCTCCGCCATTAGAGTCTCTCGCGCATGGCTCCGCCATTAGAGTCTCTCGCGCATGGCTCCGCCATTAGAGTCTCTCGCGCATGGCTCCGCCATTAGAGTCTCTCGCGCATGGCTCCGCCATTAGAGTCTCTCGCGCATGGCTCCGCCATTAGAGTCTCTCGCGCATGGCTCCGCCATTAGAGTCTCTCGCGCATGGCTCCGCCATTAGAGTCTCTCGCGCATGGCTCCGCCATTAGAGTCTCTCGCGCATGGCTCCGCCATTAGAGTCTCTCGCGCATGGCTCCGCCATTAGAGTCTCTCGCGCATGGCTCCGCCATTAGAGTCTCTCGCGCATGGCTCCGCCATTAGAGTCTCTCGCGCATGGCTCCGCCATTAGAGTCTCTCGCGCATGGCTCCGCCATTAGAGTCTCTCGCGCATGGCTCCGCCATTAGAGTCTCTCGCGCATGGCTCCGCCATTAGAGTCTCTCGCGCATGGCTCCGCCATTAGAGTCTCTCGCGCATGGCTCCGCCATTAGAGTCTCTCGCGCATGGCTCCGCCATTAGAGTCTCTCGCGCATGGCTCCGCCATTAGAGTCTCTCGCGCATGGCTCCGCCATTAAATTTTACACACAACAACGCCAGTCGAGGCCGGCTGCGTGGTCCCACAACAAGTAAGTTCCATGTCTTTTTCTGCCTTCAGACCCGCTCGCATGGCTCGGTCATCTGTGGCTCGCAATACAATTTTCTTGTGGTGGCTCGCACATGTGACTTGTGCCATTAGAGTCTCACTCACGTTATTGTTTTCCCTGACTTTTTTATTTTCTAGGTTGTTGGGTTTTCATTGTTTTCTTTATAAGCAGTCATCCCAAGCCTGCCTTTGCGGACATCATCTTCTCCCAGGCATGCTTATTTCATCTACAAACTCGGGCTAAGGGTGTTGGTGTCCGGCCTAAGTCCTGGGTATCGGTCCATCTTCCAGTAGGAGGTACAGTAATAAGGCGCAGTTTACGAAGTCTGTCATGTCTTCTGACACGACAAGTCCTATCACGACTACAGGCGCAGCATACATATTTTATCACGACCTTAAGCATTTTCTGTCACAACTGCAGGTATTGTGTACGTTCTGTCCTTATTACAGGCAACATTAGCTCGTTAATCGAAATAGCCATGTATTCCTGTGGATGGTTACCCAGGCCTGGTGGGTTTACACATTTCACTTAATTTACTACTACAGTAAGACGGCAGACACCATGTTCTGACTTTTGGGCCCTTAATAGGAAGTGTGGCCTGGGGAATAAGTAGAGGTAAAGTATTTTGCCACCAGGAACAGTTGGTGCCCGATCAGGGCCCTTGGCGGATGGTTGGGGTTCATCTGGGCCGGGGGTCTTCGGCTGCGGCCCTCCGGCTGTTGCGGGGCTGCAGCTCCCACGGTGCCCGGACAGCCTACAGGTATCAGCCTACAGCAGGGCGTTGAGGGGGTTGTGGTTTTGCGGCAGCTGGGGGGGCCGCAGTTTGGGATGCCTGATCTAGGCACTTCCAACAGATTCACCATTGTTTGTTTCAGTCTGCAGCTCTCAGGATTCAGACCTTCTCGTAATATGGTCATATGTTAGTCAACATAGGAGTAAATCGTTCCTGGTTACCAGACACTTTCAATTGCATCAGCATTAACCATCTCCAAGAACGATGTGGCGGTACACATGACAGAGGTAAGGTAGATGGAAGTCACTGTTATATATACGGTATATTCCGCACCTCCATCGTGAAGGGTCTTTTCCGTTCAAAATCGGGTGTCGTAACGGTATGTATATATTTACTCTAAACAAGGTCTGCTCTTTTTGGCCCCTTTAGGCTGCCCTACCACCTCTTTACTTTTCGAAAACTTGAAGACATCCCAGCGGCATCATTATTTTGAAACTTCATTTAACCCTATCACTGCTATTATGGAATACTTACTATTTGAATTGTCAATTGATTGCGGCTGGGATCCTTTCTTCATTTTCTTCACCTGCTACATCTTAATTGTTTAATTATTTTGTTGATATCGTCACCATGGTAATGTGATGTCATTTCCGCCTTGGCTGGCTATTTAAATGCCGTGTGCTTATTTCTGTTTGTACCATATCCTATACGTCTGAGGAAGGCTCCAGATGTGAGTCGCAACGCGTCACGGATTATATGTGACAATAAAGATTTCCTTTTCTTCAAGCTACAGTGAGTGCCGGTCTTTCCTTACTATATTTATGAGATCGTGATCTCTGACGCGAGCACCACGCCATTGGTTACGGAGTGCCGGCTGATCATTATTTTCACCCTACCACGGCAGTCATGGCATAATTCTACTGCTTGTTGTAGATAGGGGTTAGATAGGTTAGGTTCACCTTTCTGATAGCCTATCCGACCACAAGTATTAAGCAAATATATTGCTGCATTTGTGGGAGGGGAGGCTGATTACAAGGCTAATTACACGCACCTGTGGGCCCAGGCTGGCTGATTACTAGGCTATTTATAGGCACCTGTGGGCCCAGGCTGACTATGATTCAGCTGATTTCACCAACCCACACCTTCTTACAGTCACTTCACATTAGGGTGGCCCCCTTTAGGCTGCCCTACCACGGCAGTCATGGCATAATTCTACTGCTTGTTGTAGATAGGGGTTAGTTAGGTTAGGTTCACCTTTCTGATAGCCTATCCGACCACAAATAAAAAAAAGTATACATATTTGGTATCGCCACGTCCTTAACCACTTACCGCTACGCTAACGCCAAAAGGCGTCATCGCTGCGGCGCTCCCAGGCTACACTAACGCCGATTGGCGTCATCTCGCGTGAGCCGAGATTTCCTGTGAACGCGCGCACACAGGCGCGCGCGTTCACAGGATCGGAAGGTAAGCGAGTGGATCTCCAGCCTGCCAGCGGCGATCGTTCGCTGGCAGGCTAAAGAATCGATTTTTTTAACCCCTAACAGGTATATTAGACGCTGTTTTGATAACAGCGTCTAATATACCTGTTACCTGGTCCTCTGGTGGTCCCTTTTGTTTGGATCGACCACCAGAGGACACAGGTAGCTCAGTAATAAGTAGCACCAAACACCACTACACCCCCCCCCGTCACTTATTAACCCCTTATTAACCCCTGATCACCCTATATAGACTCCCTGATCACCCCCCTGTCATTGATCACCCCCTTGTAAGGCTCCATTCAGACGTCCGTATGATTTTTACGGATCCACGGATACATGGATTGGATCCGCAAAACACGTACGGACATCTGAATGGAGCCTTACAGGGGGGTGATCAATGACAGGGGGGTGATCACCCCATATAGACTCCCTGATTACCCCCAATAAGGCTCCATTCAAACGTCCGTATGTTTTTTACGGATCCACGGATACATGGATCGGATCCGCAAAACACATACAGACATCTGAATGGAGCCTGACAGGGGGGTGATCACCCTATATAGACTCCCTGATCACCCCCCTGTCATTGATCACCCCCCTGTCATTGATCACCCCCCTGTAAGGCTCCATTCGGACATTTTTTTGGCCCAAGTTAGCGGAAATTATAATTTTTTTTCTTACAAAGTCTCATATTCCACTAACTTGTGTCAAAAAATAAAATCTCACATGAACTCACCATACCCCTCACGGAATCCAACTGCGTAAAATTTTTTAGACATTTATATTCCAGACTTCTCACGATTTTAGGGCCCCTAAAATGCCAGGGCAGTATAAATACCCCACATGTGACCCCATTTCGGAAAGAAGACACCCCAAGGTATTCCGTGAGGGGCATATTGAGTCCATGAAAGATTGAAATTTTTGTCCCAAGTTAGCGGAAAGGGAGACTTTGTGAGAAAAAAATTAAATAAATCGATTTCCGCTAACTTGTGCCAAAAAAAAATATTCTATGAACTCGCCATGCCCCTTATTGAATACCTTGGGGTGTCTTCTTTCCAAAATGGGGTCACATGTGGGGTATTTATACTGCCCTGGCATTTTAGGGGCCTTAAAGCGTGAGAAGAAGTCTGGGATCCAAATGTCTAAAAATGCCCTCATAAAAGGAATGTGGGCCCCTTTGCACATCTAGGCTGCAAAAAAAGTGTCACACATCTGGTATCGCCGTACTCAGGAGAAGTTGGGCAATGTGTTTTGGGGTGTCATTTTACATATACCCATGCTGGGTGAGATAAATATCTTGGTCAAATGCCAACTTTGTATAAAAAAAAATGGGAAAAGTTGTCTTTTGCCGAGATATTTCTCTCACCCAGCATGAGTATATGTAAATAAACACCCCAAAACACATTGCCCAACTTCTCCTGAGTACGGCGATACCACATGTGTGACACTTTTTTGCAGCCTAGGTGGGCAAAGGGGCCCACATTCCAAAGAGCACCTTTAGGATTTCACAGGTCATTTTTTACACATTTTTATTTCAAACTACTTACCACAAATTAGGGCCCCTAGAATGCCAGGGCAGTATAACTACCCCACAAGTGACCCCATTTTGGAAAGAAGACACCGCAAGGTATACCGTGAGGGGCATGGCGACTTCCTAGAATTTTTTTATTTTTTGTCACAAGTTAGCGGAAAATGATGATTTTTATTTTTTTATTTTCTTACAAAGTCTCATATTCCACTAACTTGTGACAAAAAATAAAAACTTCCATGAACTCACTATGCCCATCACGAAATACCTTGGGGTGTCTTCTTTCCAAAATGGGGTCACTTGTGGGGTAGTTATACTGCCCTGGCATTTTAGGGGCCCGAATGCGTGAGAAGTGGTTTGAAATCAAAATCTGTAAAAAATGTCCGGTGAAATCCGAAAGGTGCTCTTTGGAATGTGGGCCCCTTTGCCCACCTAGGCTGCAAAAAAGTGTCACACATCTGGTATCACCGTACTCAGGAGAAGTTGGGCAATGTGTTTTGGGGTGTTTTTTTTACATATACCCATGCTGGGTGAGAGAAATATCTTGGCAAAAGACAACTTTTCCCATTTTTTTTTTTTATACAAAGTTGGCATTTGACCGAGATATTTCTCTCACCCAGCATGGGTACAGTGGCGGAAATAATTATTTGACCCCTCACTGATTTTGTAAGTTTGTCCAATGACAAAGAAATGAAAAGTCTCAGAACAGTATCATTTCAATGGTAGGTTTATTGTAACAGTGGCAGATAGCACATCAAAAGGAAAATCGAAAAAATAACTTTAAATAAAAGATAGCAACTGATTTGCATTTCATTGAGTGAAATAAGTATTTGAACCCTCTAACAAAAAAAGACTTAATACTTGGTGGAAAAACCCTTGTTTGCAAGCACAGAGGTCAAACGTTTCTTGTAATTGATGACCAAGTTTGCGCACATTTTAGGAGGAATGTTGGTCCACTCCTCTTTGCAGATCATCTCTAAATCCCTAAGGTTTCGAGGCTGTCTCTGTGCAACTCTGAGCTTGAGCTCCCTCCATAGGTTTTCGATTGGATTAAGGTCCGGAGACTGACTAGGCCACTCCATGACCTTAATGTGCTTCTTCTTGAGCCACTCCTTTGTTGCCTTTGCTGTATGTTTTGGGTCATTGTCGTGCTGGAACACCCATCCACGACCCATTTTCAGTTTCCTGGCAGAGGGAAGGAGGTTGTCGCTCAGGATTTCACGATACATGGCTCCGTCCATTTTCCCGTTTATGCGAATAAGTTGTCCTGTGCCCTTAGCAGAAAAACACCCCCAAAGCAAAATGTTTCCACCCCCATGCTTGACGGTGGGGACGGTGTTTTGGGGGTCATAGGCAGCATTTTTCTTCCTCCAAACACAGCGAGTTGAGTTAATGCCAAAGAGCTCTATTTTGGTCTCATCAGACCACAGCACCTTCTCCCAGTCACTCTCTGAATCATTCAGGTGTTCATTGGCAAACTTCAGACGGGCCTGCACATGTGCCTTCCTGAGCAGGGGGACCTTGCGAGCCCTGCAGGATTTTAATCCATTGCGGTGTAATGTGTTTCCAATGGTTTTCTTGGTGACTGTGGTCCCTGCTAATTTGAGGTCATTAACTAACTCCTCCCGTGTAGTTCTAGGATGCTTTTTCACCTTTCTCAGAACCATTGACACCCCACGAGGTGAGATCTTGCGTGGAGCCCCAGAGCGAGGTCGATTGATGGTCATTTTGTGCTCCTTCCATTTTCGAACAATCGCACCAACAGTTGTCACCTTCTCTCCCAGCTTCTTGCTAATGGTTTTGTAGCCCATTCCAGCCTTGTGCAGGTCTACAATTTTGTCTCTGACATCCTTGGACAGCTCTTTGGTCTTTCCCATGTTGGAGAGTTTGGAGTCTGCTTGATTGATTGATTCTGTGGACAGGTGTCTTTTATACAGGTGACTAGTTAAGACAGGTGTCCTTAATGAGGGTGACTAATTGAGTAGAAGTGTCTAACCACTCTGTGGGAGCCAGAACTCTTAATGGTTGGTAGGGGTTCAAATACTTATTTCACTCAATGAAATGCAAATCAGTTGCTATCTTTTATTTAAAGTTATTTTTTCGATTTTCCTTTTGATGTGCTATCTGCCACTGTTACAATAAACCTACCATTGAAATGATACTGTTCTGAGACTTTTCATTTCTTTGTCATTGGACAAACTTACAAAATCAGTGAGGGGTCAAATAATTATTTCCGCCACTGTATATGTAAAAAGACACCCCAAAACACATTGCCCAACTTCTCCTGAGTATGGTGATACCAGATGTGTGACACTTTTTTGCAGCCTAGGTGGGCAAAGGGGCCCACATTCCAAAGAGCACCTTTCGGATTTCACCGGACATTTTTTACAGATTTTGATTTCAAACTACTTCTCACGCATTTGGGCCCCTAAAATTCCAGGGCAGTATAACTACCCCACAAGTGACCCCATTTTGGAAAGAAGACACCCCCAGGTATTTCGTGATGGGCATAGTGAGTTCATGGAAGTTTTTATTTTTTGTCACAAGTTAGTGGAATATGAGACTTTGTAAGAAAAAAAAGAAATCATCATTTTCCGCTAACTTGTGACAAAAAATAAAAAATTCTAGGAACTCACTATGCCCATCAGCGAATACCTTAGGGTGTCTACTTTCCGAAATGGGGTTATTTGTGGGGTTTTTCTACTGTCTGGCCATTGTAGAACCTCAGGAAACATGACAGGTGCTCAGAAAGTCAGAGCTGCTTCAAAAAGCGGAAATTCACATTTTTGTACCATAGTTTGTAAACGCTATAAATTTTACCCAAACTATTTTTTTTTTTACCCAAACATTTTTTTTTAATCAAAGACATGTATAACAATAAATTCTGCGAAAAATTTATATATGGATGTCGTTTTATTTGCAAAATTTTACAACTGAAAGTGAAAAATGTCATTTTTTTTGCCAAAAAATGGGTAAATTTCGATTAATAACAAAAAAAGTTAAAATGTCAGCAGCAATGAAATACCACCAAATGAAAGCTCTATTAGTGAGAAGAAAAGGAGGTAAAATTCATTTGGGTGGTAAGTTGCATGACCGAGTAATAAACCGCTAAAGTTGGGAAGTGCCGATTTGTAAAAAAGGGCCTGGTCTTTAGGGGGGTATAAACCTGTGGTACTTAAGTGGTTAACAACCAGCTCTATCAAAATATCACATGAATTAACCCCTGGGGTTAACACTGTAAAAAAAAAAAAAAAATAGCTGGAAAAAAAAGCTATTTTTGTCACCTTACATCACAAAAAGTGCAACACCAAGTGATCAAAAAGGCGTATGTCCCACAAAATAGTAACAATAAAAACATCACCTCATACCGGAAAAATGAGTCCCTAGATAAGAAAATCATAAAAAAAATATAAAAAAACTATAGCTCTCAGAACATGGACACATTAAAACATATTTTTTGTTTCAAAAATGCTATTATTGTGTAAAACTTAAATAAATAAGAACAAGTATACATATTAGGTATCGCCACATCCGTAACGATCTGCTCTATAAAAATTTCACTTGACCGAACCCCTCAGATGAACACTGTAAAATAAAAAAATAAAAAACTGTGCTAAAACAACCAATTTTTTGATCACCTTGCCCCACAAAGTGTTATAATGAATGATCAAAAAATCATATGTACCCAAAAATAGTACCAATAAAACTGGCACCTTATCCCCTAGTTTCCAAAATGGGGTCACTTCTTGGGAGTTTCTACTGTAAGGGTGCATCAGGGGGCTTCAAATGGGACATGGCATCTAAAAACCATGTGGCACTCCATTTCTTTTGCGCCCTGCCATGCGCCCATATAGCAGTTTATGACCACATGTGGGGTATTTCTGTAAACCGCAGATTCTGGGTAATAAATATTGAGTTTTGTTTGGCTGTTAACCATCAATGTGTTAAAGAAAAAATTGGATTAAAATGGAAAATCTCCCAAAAAAGTGAAATTAAAAAATTTGATCTCCATTTTCCTTTAATTCTTGTGGAACGCCTAAAGGGTTAACAAAGTTTGTAAAATCGGTTTTAAGTAACTTAAGGCGTGTAGTTTCTACAATGGGGTCATTTATGGTGGTATCCACTATGTAGGCCCCACAAAATGACTTCAGACCTGAACTGGTCGTTAAAGTAGGTTTTGGCAATTTTCTTAAAAATTTTAAGAATTACTTCTAAACTTCTGTTGTGCCTTTTCATAGGTATATGCATTGATATCGAATTCATTCTAGTCAAGATGGATGTTCATTGCCTTTAAGAGCCATGCTTGACTATATTTATAATTTTGTATGTCTTGAGTAGGCCAAAGTAAGGTCGTACAAAGGTTTCTACTTTTTAGTGTTATTCTTCTCATGAATGTACCAGTCTGAGAAGAATCCTCCTTGTCTACTTATAAATTTATGACGGGAGATAAAGATAAGCTCTATGCAGCTGGTGATAATTACCTATACAATTAGGTATTTATTAATGAAGCTAAATATATAATATGTATGTATTCATTTAATGAGCCTTAGGGCTCTTTCACACTTGCGTTCTTTTCTTCCGGCATAGAGTTCCGTCGTCGGGGCTCTATGCCGGAAGAATCCTGATCAGTTTTATCCTAATGCATTCTGAATGGAGAGAAATCCGTTCAGGATGCATCAGGATGTCTTCAGTTCCGGACCGGAACGTTTTTTGGGCGGAGAAAATACTGCAGCATGCTGCGCTTTTTGCTCCGGCCAAAAATCCTGAACACTTCCCGCAAGGCCGGATCCGGAATTAATGCCCATTGAAAGGCATTAATCCGGATCCGGCCTTAAGCTAAACGTCGTTTCGGCGCATTGCCGGATCCGACGTTTAGCTTTTTCTGAATGGTTACCATGGCTGCCAAGACGCTAAAGTCCTGGCAGCCATGGTAAAGTGTAGTGGGGAGCGGGGGAGCAGTATACTTATCGTCCGTGCGGCTCCCTGGCGCTCCAGAATGACGTCAGGGCGCCCCACGCGCATGGATGACATGATAGCATGGACACGTCATCCATGCGCATGGGGCGCTCTGACGTCATTCTGGAGCGCCCCGGGAGCCGCACGGACTGTAAGTATACTGCTCCCCTGCTCCCCACTACTACTATGGCAACCAGGACTTTAATAGCGTCCTGGGTGCCATAGTAACACTGAACGCATTTTGAAGACGGATCCGTCTTCAAATGCTTTCAGTTCACGGCGTGTAATTCCGGCAAATGGAGTACACGCCGGATCCGGACAACGCAAGTGTGAAAGGGCCCTTAGTTAGTCCTTAGCATAAGACAATCAGTAGGATATCGATATATATATATATATTAGTGGGGGATTAGCTCTTTTCCGGTGGTTGCAATCACACACTTCTTCACAGACACCAGGATTTAGGGGCCAAACTGTGCTTTATTGTGGCACACGGCATAAAGAAAAACACACAAAGCCAAAATAAAATACCTTGCCCGTCTGGGCCCTATCTAAACACATAGGTTTCCCTGACTCACCTAAAGCGTACCACAGTTCACACCCGTGATGAGATGCGGCTTTCCCAGCCGAACCTCCAGCAGCCTCCAGGCTGCTCCCACACCAGTGTCTCTTGTGGGATAGTGGTCTCTCAGCCCTCCCAGCTCAGACCACACAGAGCCACTCCAGCCTTCTGTGTGCAAGTCCCCCAAAGTCCAGGCTATTGCCTAGCCTCGTGGCCCCTCAGCCTTGCCTAGCTGAGACCACACTGACAGAGCCTCACCAGGCCTCTGTCTGCACACTCTCCAGAGTGAGACACACCCAAGATCCAGTAGCAGGATTAAATAGAATCCCTGGACATGAGCATGCCCTAAGTCCCGGACTGGAACCTGGGGAAACACCACCTCAATGCTCACATTGCCACAATATATACAGTACAGACCAAAAGTTTGGACACACCTTCTCATTCAAAGAGTTTTCTTTATTTTCATGACTATGAAAATTGTAGATTCACACTGAAGGCATCAAAACTATGAATTAACACATGTGGAATTATATACATAACAAACAAGTGTGAAACAACTGAAAATATGTCATATTCTAGGTTCTTCAAAGTAGCCACCTTTTGCTTTGATTACTGCTTTGCACACTCTTGGCATTCTCTTGATGAGCTTCAAGAGGTAGTCCCCTGAAATGGTTTTCACTTCACAGGTGTGCCCTGTCAGGTTTAATAAGTGGGATTTCTTGCCTTATAAATGGGGTTGGACCATCAGTTGCGTTGAGGAGAAGTCAGGTGGATACACAGCTGATAGTCCTACTGAATAGACTGTTAGAATTTGTATTATGGCAAGAAAAAAGCAGCTACGTAAAGAAAAACGAGTGGCCATCATTACTTTAAGAAATGAAGGTCAGTCAGTCAGCCGAAAAATTGGGAAAACTTTGAAAATAAGGGCTATTTGACCATGAAGGAGAGTGATGGGGTGCTGCGCCAGATGACCTGGCCTCCACAGTCACCGGACCTGAACCCAATCGAGATGGTTTGGGGTGAGCTGGACCGCAGAGTGAAGGCAAAAGGGCCAACAAGTGCTAAGCATCTCTGGTAACTCCTTCAAGACTGTTGGAAGACCATTTCAGGGGACTAACTCTTGAAGCTCATCAAGAGAATGCCAAGAGTGTGCAAAGCAGTAATCAAAGCAAAAGGTGGCTACTTTGAAAAACCTAGAATATGACATATTTTCAGTTGTTTCACACTTGTTTGTTATGTATATAATTCCACATGTGTTAATTCATAATTTTGATGCCTTCATAGTCATGAAAATAAAGAAAACTCTTTGAATGAGAAGGTGTGTCCAAACTTTTGGTCTGTACTATATATATATATATATATATTTTGATAAAACATTCTTCGCCAAGCTAAGTGATGGATTCCCACAGGAAAGACTTGTATCAAGTCCTTCCCATTTAAGATCCTAAATCCCTGTTATTTGTCTTAATAGCCTTACCAAAGTCATATATGTGAAAATAGTCCAGGATGGGGCGGAAGGATACAGTTATCTCTTCTAAGTTATATCCTTGGATGGAAGTGCCCATCTTGAAGCCATGTGATGTGTAGTTGGTTAGGGGGGGCAGAATGTATTTAGCATTCTATATTGATGTCTAGGATTAGACATGCCCATCTTGATATCACAAGGTTTTCTCTGAACAGAAGTGATGTATATAACTTATGTTCCTACTTTGATATCCTAACCTAATAATAGCTTGGTTATAATGTAACAAGTTATTTCCACTCACATGTATTGTTAAGCTTGTAATGCTTTATATTAACGCTATATATATTCATTTGCATGTATCATTGTGTTTATTTACTTATGTATGTTTATAATCTTGTAACCAATAAATCTGCATATTTTTATAATACCTGCATATTATTGTATAATGCAGAACTACATGTTTATCATTAACGTCATCTCACGTCAAAAAGAACTTATTTATCTGAGGAAATAGTCGGACTCAGATGTGAATTGTATCAATTAGGTTGTCTACAATTCACCAGGTCATGATTTTAAGAATTTATGACATTTTATAAAAATTTATTTTTTATGGTTAATTATTTTTATGACCATAATTAATAATTCTTAATTGAATTATTACCCCCCGACACTTCTAATCCTTCTAACGTCCCCCAAAAATAAAATGGCATTTTCAAAATGATGCCAACATAAAGTAGACATATAGGGAATGTTAACCACTTCCCATCTGGGCCCTTTGCCCCCTTCCTGACCAGGCCAAATTTTGCAAAACGGACATATCTCACTTTATGTGGTAATAACTTTGGAACGCCTTTATTTATCCAAGTCATTCAGAGATTGTTTTCTCGTGACACATTGTACTTCATGATAGTCATAAATTTGAGTCAAAATATTTCACCTTTATTTATGAAAAAATCCCAAATTTACCCAAAAATTTAAAAAAATCGCAATTTTCTAAATTTCAATTTCTCTGCTTTTAAAACAGAAAGTGATACCTCATAAAATATTTATTATTTAACATTCCCCATATGTCTACTTTATGTTGGCATCATTTTGGAAATGTCATTTTATTTTTTTAGGACGTTAGAAGGCTTAGAAGTTTAGAAGCAATTCTTCAAATTTTTAAGAAAATTGCCAAAACCCACTTTATAAGGACCAGTTCAGGTCTGAAGTCACTTTGTGGGGCCTACATAGTGGATACCCCCATAAATGACCCCATTGTAGAAACTACACCCCTCAAGGTATTCAAAACCGATTTTACAAACTTTGTTAACCCTTTAGGCGTTCCACAAGAATTAAAGGAAAATGGAGATCAAATTTTTAAATTTCACTTTTTTGGCAGATTTTCCATTTTAATAAATTTTTTTCTCTAACACATCGATGGTTAACAGCCAAACAAAACTCAATATTTATTACCCAGATTCTGCGGTTTACAGAAACACCCCACATGTGGTCGTAAACTGCTGTATGGGCACACGGCAGGGCGCAGAAGGAAAGGAACTCCACATGGTTTTTAGATGCCATGTCCCATTTGAAGCCCCCTGATGCACCCTTACAGTAGAAACTCCCAAGAAGTGACCCCATTTTGGAAACTAGGGGATAAGGTGCCAGTTTTATTAGTACTATTTTTGGGTACATATGATTTTTTGATCATTCAATATAACACTTTATGGGGCAAGGTGACCAAAAAATTGGTTGTTTTAGCACAGTTTCTATTTATTTATTTTTACAGCGTTCACCTTAGGGGTTCAGTCAAGTGACATTTTTATAGAGCAGATTGTTACGGACGTGGCGATACCTAATATGTATACTTTTTCTTATTTATTAAAGTTTTACACAATAATAGCATTTTTGAAACCAAAAAATTATGTTTTAATGTGTCCATGTTCTGAGAGCTATAGTTTTTTTATTTTTTGAGAGATTTTCTTATGTAGGGGCTCATTTTTTGCGGGATGAGGTGACGGTTTTATTGGTACCATTTTGTGGGACATACGTGTTTTTGATCACTTGGTGTTGCACCTTTTGTGATGCAAGGTGACAAAAATTGCTTGTTTTGACACAGTTTTTTTTTTTTTTTTTTTTACGGTGTTCACCCGAGGGGTTAGGTCATGTGATATTTTTATAGAGCTGGTTTTTACGGACGCGGCAATACCTAATATGTATACTTTTTTTTATTTGTTTCACTTTAACACAATAATAGCATTTTTGAAACCAAAAAAATTATGTTTTAGTGTCTCCATGTTCTAAGAGCTATAGTTTTTTTATTTTTTGAGAGATTTTCTTATGTAGGGGCTCATTTTTTGCGGGATGAGGTGACGGTTTTATTGGTACCATTTTGTGGGACATACGGGTTTTTGATCACTTGGTGTTGCACCTTTTGTGATGCAAGGTGACAAAAATTGCTTGTTTTGACACAGTTTTTTTTATTTATTTTTTACGGTGTTCATCCGAGGGGTTAGGTCATGTGATATTTTTATAGAGCTGGTTTTTACGGACGCGGCAATACTAAATATGTCTATTTTATTTTATTTTTTCTATTTTAATTTTTTTTTTTTTATTCCTAACTTGGGAACTTTTTTTTTTTTTACATGTGAAACTTTATTTTATTTTATTTTTTCAACCCTTTATTTTTTTTATTTTTTTTTACACTTTTCGTCCCCCATAAGGTCATACAAGACCTCTGGGGGACATTTGCTTCACTTTTTCTTTTTTTTTTCACAGTTGATTTCTCCTGTAACTGGGGCTGAGATAGTAGCCCCAGTTACAGGACAAATGCACCCCTAGAGAGGCTGTACAGCAGCAATCCTGCGCTGTACAGCCTCAGTGCAGGGCTGATCGAGGTCTCTGAGAGACCTCACACAGCCCCTGCACTCTCCGGTCACGGCGGTCACATGACCGCCGGGCCGGAACAGGAAGCGCACAGCGCTTCCTGCTCTGCAGACACAGCGCTCGGTGAGCGCTGTGTCTGCAGCGATCGTGAAGGCAGGGACACCTGGGAACTGTCCCTGCCTTGTCTTAGGGTTGCCCTGCTGTCACTGACAGCAGGCAACCCGATCAGCAGCTGCACGATTAGCGTGCAGCTGCTATTTCTGACAGGACGTTTTAAAACGTGCTGTCAGAAATAGACGTCCACCCATAGGACGTTTATAGTCTATGGGCGGACGTGAGGCGGTTAAGTAATAAATATTTTATGAGGTATCACTTTCTGTTTTAAAAGCAGAGAAATTGAAATGTAGAAAATTGCTAATTTTTCTAAATTTTGGGTAAATTTGGGATTTTTTCATAAATAAAGGTGAAATTTATTGACTCAAATTTATGACTAGCATGAAGTACTGTACAATGTGTCACGAGAAAACAATCTCTGAATGACTTTGATAAGTAAAGGCGTTCCAAAGTTATTACCACATAAAGTGAGAAATGTCAGATTTGCAAAATTAGGCCTGGTCAGGAAGGGGGCAAATTGCCCAGATGTGAAGTGGTTAAAATAGCTGTACTGGTACCTCAGAGACTGTTCAATACAAACATGGTGCCCATAAACCAATCAAAATGGCGCTCATTCCCTTCTGAGGTGTGCCCCTACAGCACATGTGGGGTGTTGCCATTGTTGAGGAAGGGTTGAGATATATGCATATGTCCCCCATCCCTCCCATCCCCCCTCCCCCTCTTCCCCTTCTTCCCACCTTCTTGTCATGTTGGTTTACCTTTTTTTTTCACCTCCATCATTTGGAGAATATTAGTTTCCCCTATTAGACCTCCAGACCACATCAGACCTCAGACAAGACCCCCATTAGACCTCTCAGACCCCCATTAGACCTACAGAACCCCATATCAGACCTCAGATCAGACCCCTATTAGACCTCTAGACGGCCATATCAGACCTCAGACCAGATCCCCATTCGACCTCTCAGACCTCCATACCCCCATATCAGACCTCAGACCAGACACCATTAGACCTCTCGGACCTCAGATCAGACTTTAAAATAAATAAAGTAACTTGCCTCTCCTTCTCCACCACCACTCTCCCGGTCTGGCAGTCACCCCGGCTCTCTTGCAGTTCTCAGGTCAGGTTCACAGGTGACTGTCCAGCGTCAGGTCATAGCACGCTCTGTACGTCCTGACACTGTAGGCAGCCAGGACACAGCAGCACGGGCCCTGAGAAGAGCAAGCAGGGAGGAGGCGTAAGTACAGAACTTCACTTCCCCATCTCCTGCAGACTAATGAACACTTCCATAATGGAAGCTGTTACTAGTATTTGCTTTGTAACTTGCACTGCATCTTCTAAATTGAAAAGTACAGCACCACTAGCAAAGCGGGCCCTGCGACCCCCTATTGCTACGCCAGTTCCTAGGGAGTTCAAGAATAGGGGAGGGGCACATGAGAAATCTTGCAGTCGATTGTGTGAGGAACAGACAAGTGTGTGTGGGGATATATCCAGAAAGTAGGTCAGAGACAAACTGTGGACAGGGGCTCGACCGACCATAGACCCTACAGGGAAATTTCCTGGTGGGCCAAAGGCCAGGGGGCTGCCTAAGCCCTCCTCATTGCCGCTGGCTTGGTACATAATTATCTGATACTGTCCACATTTATTAACAATGGGAGTATTAGCTCCTTATATACCTGGCCGGAGGCTGCACATGCCTTCTTGAATTCAATTGCATGGCTGTCCTCAGGACAGTGATACAGTTGAATACTGTAGCAGGGCATTGGAGCTGTTCACCCTTATAGGCCACTATTTGAAGCAGTGTACAAATGGTGTAGGGACACAGGTGTCTCGGGGTGCAGGCTGGAAAAGGTCTGTTGCCTGCACTGGAAATAGTGACTTGGACCGCACTCAGGTATTTTATTTTATTCTTCTTTCCTTGGCCACTTGGGGACGATACTACTGGGGGCACTATAGGGGTCATTACTGCGGGGATGTCCAGGCAGTATGCTGAAAGCTGGGTTGGCTTGGTGCTGTGGCGCATATCTAACCTCCTCTACTCCATAGCTTAATTAGAGACAACTGGAGAACAGAACATGGCAACTATTGATGGCCACCACAGAGGGACAGCTTCTGTGGCTGTATATTATGCTGCACTGTGTTAATTTGGTTCCGCTTAGGCAGTATATTGTGCTGCCCCATGGTATTTGGTTCTGCCAAGGCAGTATATTTGTAGCGGGGTTCCGAAGGTGCACTCGGTCCCCCATTACCCGCAGACCTGTTGCTTAGCTTTGGGAATGAGGATCTGTGTTTGACCTCATTCCCAGGGCGGCGTTACTAGCTGGGTGGCTCCCTGCTCCTAAGTCTGCCTTGAGCGCCGAGCTGATCACTCGGTGCTCGACTGGTTGGTCTGTCGGTCATGTGATGCTGGCCACGTCACATGACCCTCACTCCCCACTATAAATACAGGCAACCTGCTGGCCACAGGTTGCCTGTTAATTTAGGTTCCACCTGTGATTTGGTCTTTCCTGGTGTACTTACCTCCTGCTGAATTCCTGACGATCCTCTGCCTGCTCCTTGTGTACTTTGCTGCTCTCCTGGTATTTATGACCCCGGCTTCTCCTGACAATTCTCTGCTTGCTCCCTTTGTACTTTGTAGCTTTCCTGGTATTGACTCGGTCCGTTCACGTCCTGTTGCTTGTCTGTCTGTCATCCCTGCACTTATTCCAAGTTAGGGATTGCCGTCCAGTTGTCCCCTGTCATTAGGACTCGCGAGGCAAGTAGGCAGGGCCAGGGGTAAGGGTGGAGCGCAGTGGTCACTTTCCTTCCCCCTGTGTGTGTGTGTGTGTGTGTACGCGACCGTTACAGATTAACAGGCCCAATAACCACTGTATTATGAATCCTCTGGTGAC
Source organism: Bufo bufo (assembly GCF_905171765.1). NCBI lineage: Eukaryota > Metazoa > Chordata > Amphibia > Anura > Bufonidae > Bufo > Bufo bufo. The sequence continues at coordinate 492,966,386 of NC_053390.1, forward strand.
CCTGACCGACCATGTCTCTAATCTGACGCAGAGGGTGCAGGAGTTAGGGGAAAAACTCAGTTCTTTTGAGTTAGGGCAAGGTTCTTCCACTCCTCAGGCCTCCAGTCCGCATTTTGAGCCCCAGATTAAGCTCCCAGAACCCTTTTCTGGAGACCGGAAGAAGTTTCTCTCTTTTAAGGAGAATTGTAAACTTTACTTCCGTTTGCACCCCGTGTCCTCTGGCCCCGAGAGTCAACGCATGGGCATTATCATTTCCCGATTACAGGGTGATCCCCAGGACTGGGTGTTCTCTTTACCTGCTGGCGCCAGTTGTTTATATTCTGTGGAGGGGTTCTTTCAGGCCCTGGGTACCCTCTATGATGAACCAGACAGGGCTCTAGTAGCCGAGACGGCTCTAAAGGCACTGGTTCAGGGCAATCTACCAGCGGAGGATTATTGCACCCAATTTAGAAGGTGGTGTGTCCCCTCAGGATGGAACGAACCAGCCCTGAAGAGTCAGTTCAGGTCAGGTCTGTCTGATAAATTAACCGCCTCCGGACCGCCTAACGCAGGATCGCGTTCCGGAGGTGGCAGCCCTGCGCAGAGTCACGCATATATGCGTCATCTCGCGAGACGCGAGATTTCCTGTGAACGCGCGCACACAGGCGCGCGCGTTCACAGGATCGGAAGGTAAGCGAGTGGATCTCCAGCCTGCCAGCGGCGATCGTTCGCTGGCAGGCTGGAGATGCGATTTTTTAAACCCCTAACAGGTATATTAGACGCTGTTTTGATAACAGCGTCTAATATACCTGCTACCTGGTCCTCTGGTGGTCCCTTTTGTTTGGATCGACCACCAGAGGACACAGGTAGCTCAGTAAAGTAGCACCAAACACCACTACACTACACTACACTACACCCCCCCCTGTCACTTATTAACCCCTTATGAACCCCTGATCACCCCATATAGACTCCCTGATCACCCCCCTGTCATTGATCACCCCCCTGTAAGGCTCTATTCAGATGTCCGTATGATTTTTACGGATCCACTGATAGATGGATCGGATCCGCAAAACGCATACGGACGTCTGAATGGAGCCTTACAGGGGGGTGATCAATGACGGGGGTGATCACCCCATATAGACTCCCTGATCACCCCCCTGTCATTGATCACCCCCCTGTCATTGATCACCCCCCTGTAAGGCTGCATTCAGATGTCCGTATGATTTTTTACGGATCCACTGATACATGGATCGGATCCGCAAAACACATACGGACATCTGAATGGAGCCTTACAGGGGGGTGATCACCCCATATAGACTCCCTGATCACCCCCCTGTCATTGATCACCCCCCTGTAAGGCTGCATTCAGATGCAGCCTTACAGGGGGGTGATATAGACTCCCTGATCACATAGATATAGACTCCCTAATATAGACTCCCTGATCACATAGATATAGACTCCCTGATCACCCCCCTGTCATTGATCACCCCCCTGTAAGGCTGCATTCAGATGTCCGTATGATTTTTACGGATCCACTGATACATGGATCGGATCCGCAAAACACATACGGACATCTGAATGGAGCCTTATAGGGGGTGATCAATGACAGGGGGGTGATCACCCCATATAGACTCCCTGATCACCCCCCTGTCATTGATCACCCCCCTGTAAGGCTCCATTCAGACATTTTTTTGGCCCAAGTTAGCGGAAATTTATTTATTTTTCTTACAAAGTCTCATATTCCACTAACTTGTGTCAAAAAATAAAATCTCACATGAACTCACCATACCCCTCACGGAATCCAAATGCGTAAAATTTTTTAGACATTTATATTCCAGACTTCTTCTCACGCTTTAGGGCCCCTAGAATGCCAGGGCAGTATAAATACCCCACATGTCACCCCATTTCGGAAAGACACCCCAAGGTATTCCGTGAGGGGCATATTGAGTCCATGAAAGATTGAAATTTTTGTCCCAAGTTGGCGGAAAGGGAGACTTTGTGAGAAAAAAAATATATATATCAATTTCCGCTAACTTGTGCCAAAAAAAATAAAATTCTATGAACTCGCCATGCCCCTCATTGAATACCTTGGGGTGTCTTCTTTCCAAAATGGGGTCACATGTGGGGTATTTATACTGCCCTGGCATTCTAGGGGCCCTAAAGCGTGAGAAGAAGTCTGGGATCCAAATGTCTAAAAATGCCCTCATAAAATGAATGTGGGCCCCTTTTCGCATCTAGGCTGCAAAAAAGTGTCACACATGTGGTATCGCCGTACTCAGGAGAAGTTGGGCAATGTGTTTTGGGGTGTCATTTTACATATAGCCATGCTGGGTGAGATAAATATCTTGGTCAAATGCCAACTTTGTATAAAAAATGGGAAAAGTTGTCTTTTGCCGAGATATTTCTCTCACCCGGCATGAGTATATGTAAAAAGACACCCCAAAACACATTGCCCAACTTCTCCTGAATACGGCGATACCACATGTGTGACACTTTTTTGCAGCCTAGGTGGGCAAAGGGGCCCACATTCCAAAGAGCACCTTTCGGATTTCACAGGTCATTTACCTACTTACCACACATTAGGGCCCCTAGAATGCCAGGGCAGTATAACTACCCCACAAGTGACCCAATTTTGGAAAGAAGACACCCCAAGGTATTCCGTGAGGGGCATGGTGAGTTCCTAGAATTTTATTTTTTTTGTCACAAGTTAGTGGAATATGAGACTTTGTAAGGAAAAAAATAAATAAAAAAAAATCATCATTTTCCACTAACTTGTGACAAAAAATAAAAAGTTCTATGAACTCACTATGCCCATCAGCGAATACCTTAGGGTGTCTACTTTCCAAAATGGGGTCATTTGTGGGGTGTTTGTACTGTCTGGGCATTGTAGAACCTCAGGAAACATGACAGGTGCTCAGAAAGTCAGAGCTGCTTCAAAAAGCGGAAATTCACATTTTTGTACCATAGTTTGTAAACGCTATAACTTTTACCCAAACCATTTTCTTTTTTACCCAAACCTTTTTTTTTTTATCAAAGACATGTAGAACAATAAATTTAGAGAAAAATTTATATATGGATGTCGTTTTTTTTTGCAAAATTTTACACCTGAAAGTGAAAAATGACATTTTTTTGCTAAAAAATCGTTAAATTTCGATTAATAACAAAAAAAGTAAAAATGTCAGCAGCAATGAAATACCACCAAATGAAAGCTCTATTAGTGAGAAGAAAAGGAGGTAAAATTAATTTGGGTGGTAAGTTGCATGACCGAGCAATAAACGGTGAAAGTAGTGTAGGTCAGAAGTGTAAAAAGTGGCCTGGTCTTTAAGGGTGTTTAAGCTATAGGAGCTGAGGTGGTTTCTTCTGGTCAGTTATCAACTTCCAGCGACCTTAGAGGAGATGATGACCCTTGTTGTCCGAGTCGACCGACGGGTTAGAGAGAGACGACAGGAACAACAGTTTTTTTCCCAGATGGTGGTCCAGCCAGAGGCCTATCCCAGAGACAATGCTGAGGTCTCCACCGAGGAACCCATGCAGGTTGGCATGACCCGAGGGAATCTTCGCCGCAGACGTGGAGAATGCTTTTACTGTGAAGATCCTGACCATTGGATCAACCAGTGTCCTAAGAAGGTCCTCTCTGTCAAGTCTCCTAAGGCAAGGCAACCTAAAGACCATGTACACCCTGAATTTTCTAAATGTAAGCTTTCGGTACCCATTACGATTTCTCTGGGAGTAGATAAATGGCCGGTATCTCTTAGGTTGGAGCTGCCCGAGTCATTCCACATTCATAATGTGTTCCATAAGTCTCTACTTAAAAAATATTTTGAACCGGTAGTACCATCGAAAGCCTCGCCTCCGCCTGTTCTTGTTAATGATGCTGTCGAGTATGTGGTGTCTAAAATAGTGGATGTCAGGAAGGTGCGTAGTTCCTTGCAGTACCTGATTCACTGGAAGGGGTATGGACCTGAAGAGAGATCTTGGGTACCTGCCAGGAAGGTTCATGCTCCTAGACTTGTTCGAAAATTTCATTTAGAACACCCTGAAAAGCCATCGCCTGAAGTCTTGGGTCCGGTGGCCCCTCATAAAAGGGGAGGTACTGTAACGGGGTTTCCGAAGGTGCACTCGGTCCCCCATTACCCGCAGACCTGTTGCTTAGCTTTGGGAATGAGGATCTGTGTTTGACCTCATTCCCAGGGCGGCATTACTAGCTGGGTGGCTCCCTGCTCCTAAGTCTGCCTTGAGCGCCGAGCTGATCACTCAGTGCTCGACTGGTTGGTCTGTCGGTCATGTGACTCTGGCCATGTGACATGACCCTCACTCCCCACTATAAATACAGGCAGCCTGCTGGCCACAGGTTGCCTGTTGAATTAGGTTCCACCTGTGATTTGGTCTTTCCTGGCGTACTTACCTCCTGCTGAATTCCTGACGATCCTCTGCCTGCTCCTTCTGTACTTTGCTGCTCTCCTGGTATTTATGACCCCGGCTTCTCCTGACAATTCTCTGCTTGCTCCCTTTGTACTTTGTAGCTTTCCTGGTATTGACTCGGTCCGTTCACGTCCTGTTGTTTGTCTGTCTGTCATCCCTGCACTTATTCCAAGTTAGGGATTGCCGTCCAGTTGTCCCCTGTCATTAGGACTCGCGAGGCAAGTAGGCAGGGCCAAAGGTAAGGGTGGAGCGCAGTGGTCACTTCCCTTCCCCCTGTGTGTGTGTGTGTGTGTGTACGCGACCGTTACAATATTGTGCTACACTGTGGTGTTTGGCTCTTCCTGTGCAGTATATTGTGCTTCACTATGGTATTTGGTTCTGCCGAGGCAGTATATTATGCTGCCCTATGGTATTTGGTTCTGCCGAGGCAGTATATTGTGCTGCCCTGTGGTATTTGGTTCTGCCGAGGCAGTATATTGTGCTGCCCTGTAGTATTTAGTTCTGCCAAGGCAGTATATTGTGCTGCCCTGTGGTATTTGGTTCTGCCAAGGCAGAATATTGTGCTGCCCTGTTGTATTTGGTTCTGCCAAGGCAGTATATTGTGCTGCCCTGTGGTATTTGGTTCTGCCAAGGCAGAATATTGTGCTGCCCTGTTGTATTTGGTTCTGCCAAGGCAGTATATTGTGCTGCCCTGTGGTATTTGGTTCTGTCGAGGCAGTATATTGTGCTGCCCTGTGGTATTTGGTTCTGTCGAGGCAGTATATTGTGCTGCCCTGTGGTATTTGGTTCTGTCGAGGCAGTATATTGTGCTGCCTTGTGGTATTTGGTTCTGCCAAGGCAGTATATTGTGCTGCCCTGTGGTATTTGGTTCTGCCAAGGCAGTATATTGTGCTGCACTATGTTATTGCTGACGCCACCTACTTTTATTGGCTCCATCTACTTTTGTTTGCCCTGCCTGGCCTACACTTTTAGTTTGTTTTTTTAGGGCCACTTTACGGTCCCAGTCCACCCCTGACTGTGGACGGCCTTATACTTAGTTATATTTTAAATTGAGCAACGGGGAACCAGTGAAGGCACTGGCAGAGGAGGGAGGTAGATGTGAGGCCACAGAGGAGAATGTTGCAGTAGTCCAGGTGGGAGATGATGGGGGCATGCACTAGCATTTTAGTTGACTGTTAAAGAGGTTAGCTAATTTCCTATATTTGATGACCTATCAGGATAGGTCATCAATATCAGATTAGCAGGCATTGAATTCCCCCCCCCCCCCTCCCGATCAGCTGTTTGAAGAGAACGCAGAGTTTGTATAAGTTCTCCCATTTATTCACTGTTTATCTGCTCGCCATCTTTATTATATTGGCGAGCAGGTGTAATTGTGGCTCCTATGTCCTCACACACTTTAAAGGGGTTGTCCGGGATTGGGGACATTGGTGTAATAGTACTAGAGTGACATACATAATACATGTCCTACTTTTGCCACATATTTCTGAAGCCCCGTTTTCATATAGGAAATTCTTAGCCAGAAGTGACTGTTTTCTTATACTCGGTGACGTACCGGGTCTCTTGCAGGCGAGCTGAGGCCTCTTCTTCCGGCTGCGCAGGGACCCCGGTGACGTCACCGGCACTGATGGGCGGGCTTTAGTGCTGCTCTAGCCAGTAAAACGGCTAGGGCAGCGCTAAAGCCCGCCCATCAGAGCTGGTGACGTAACCGAACACACTGCTGGTCGGAAGCTTTCGCACGGCAGTGTGTTATTGTAGACAAAAGAGCCTTTGCCCTGCGCGATTTAGCGCAGGGCAAAGGAGAGCATCGGAGCATGAACTGCTCCGATGCTCAAGTCAGGGGGGCTGCCTGGGTGAAAATGGAGGTTTGTCCGGGTTCAGCTCTGAACCCGGACAACCCCTTTAACCCCTTAAAGGGTTTCAACCACCACATTTGGACCTAATTAGCTGTCAGACACTAGTGATCTGCTAGTGTCTGCTCTACCTAACCATGCTATTCTAAGACCTTTGTGTGCAGCCGTTACATAAATTTTTTTTTTTTATTGCTATGAAAATGAGCCTCTAGGTGCTATGGGGGGGTCTTTTCAGCACTAGAGGCTCCGTCTACTCACCCTGTATTCCGCCCCGCTCGTCCGTCAAGCCCGCCCATCTCTAGATTGCCAGCCTCCATCTCATCCATCGGCCTTATTCTCGCGCCTGCGCCGTGTGCGTCTGTATTTGGCGCAAGCACAGTGACTGTCTGACCGGCCGGGCGTCGTCTGTTTGGGAGCGGTCAGACAGTCACTGCGCCTGTGCCGAATACAGACGCACACGGTGCAGGCGCGAGAATAACTTTAAAACGCTTTGACTTATCCAGGCCATTCTGAAATTGTTTTTTTGTCACATATTGTGCTTCATGACACTGGTAAAATGAAGTCAAAAAAATTCATTTTTATTTATAAAAAAATACAAAATTTACCAAATTTTTTTTAAAAATTGCAATTTTCCAAGTTTCAATTTCTCTACTTCTATAATACATAGTAATACCTCCAAAAATAGTTATTACTTTACATTCCCCATATGTCTACATCATGTTTGGATCATTTTGGGAATGATATTTTATTTTTTGGGGATGTTACAAGGCTTAGAAGTTTAGAAGCAAATCTTGAAATTTTTCAGAAATTTTCAAAAACCCAATTTTTAGGGACCAGTTCAGGTCTGAAGTCACTTTGCGAGGCTTACATAATCGAAACCACCCAAAAATGACCCCATTCTATAAACTACACCACTCAAGGTATTCAAAACTGATTTTACAAACTTTTTTAACCCTTTAGGTGTTCCACAAGAATTAATGGAAAATAGATATACAATTTCAAAATTTTGGCAGATTTTCTATTTTAATAATTTTTTTCCAGTTACAAAGCAAGGGTTAACAGCCAAACCAAACTCATTATTTTTGGCCCTGATTCTGTAGTTTACAGAAACACCCCATATGTGGTTGTAAACCGCTGTACGGGCACACGGCAGGGCGCAGAAGGAAAGGAATGCCATATGGTTTTTGAAAGGCAGGTTTTGCTGGACTGTTTTTTTTTTTTACACCATGTCCCATTTGAAGCCCCCAGATGTACCCCTAGAGTAGAAACTCCATAAAAGTGACCCTATCTAAGAATCTATACCCCTCGAGGTATTCAAAACTGATTTTATAAATGTCGTTTACCCTTTAGGTGTTCCACAAGAATTAATGGAAAATAGAGATACAATTTCAAAATTTCACTTTTTTGGCAGATTTTCCATTTTAATAATTTTTTCCCGGTTACAAAGCAAGGGTTAACAGCTAAACCAAACTCAATATTTATGGCCCAGATTCTGTAGTTTACAGAAACACCCCATATGTGGTCGTAAACCGCTGTACGGGCACACGGCAGGGCGCAGAAGGAAAGGAATGCCATACGGTTTTTGGAAGGCAGATTTTGCTGGACTGGTTTTTTTGACACCATGTCCCATTTGAAGCCCCCCTGATGCAGCCCTAGAGTAGATACTCCAAAAAAGTGACCCCATTTTAGAAACTACGGGATAGGGTGGCAGTATTGTTGGTACTAGTTTAGGGTACATATGATTTTTGGTTGCTCTATATTTTACACTTTTTGTGAGGCAAGATAGCAAGAAATAGCTGTTTTGGCACCGCTTTTATTTTTTATTTACAACATTCATCTGACAGGTTAGATCATGTGATATTTTTATTTATGTAAGTTTTACACAATGATTTCATTTTTGAAGCAAAAAAAATCATGTTTTAGTGTTTCCATAGTCTGAGAGCCATAATTTTTTCAGTTTTGGCACGATTACTTTGGGTAGGGTATGATTTTTGCGGATGAGATGACCGTTTTATTGGCACTATTTTGGGGTGCATATGACTTTTCGATCGCTTGCTATTACATTTTTTGTGATGTAAGGTGTTCATCTGAGGGGTTAGGTCATGTGATATTTTTATAGAGCCGGTTGATACGAACGCGGCGATACCAAATATGTACATTTTTTTTTTATTTATGTGTGTTTTACACAATAACAGCTTTTTTTCAAACAAAAAAAATTATGTTTTAGTGTCTCCATATTTTGAGCCATAGTTTTTGGGCGATTTTTTGTGGGATAAGGTAACGGTTAGATTGGTACTATTTTGGTGGGCAAACGCCATTTTTGATCGCTTGCTGTTGGACTTTTTGTGATGTAAGGTGACAAAAAAATTGTTTATTTAGCACAGTTTTTATTTTTTACGGTGTTCATCTGAGGGGTTAGGTCATGTGAAGAAAACCACAGAAATAAGATAATAATGCACTTAGTAAAGTAGATGCAAACATTATACATGGACAAAGTCCTCACTCTGATATAATAATATCTGAGACACTTAGTCAATATATTTTGATCAAAACACATCTATTAATGTGGTCATGCTATTAGGTCATGTGATATGCTTATAGAGCTGGTCGATACGGACGCGGCGATACCTAATATGTATACTTTTTTTCCCCCTATCTTTTACCAATTTTTTTTACTTTATTTGGGGAAAATGACGTTTTCGTTTATTTTTACTTGAAACTTTAAATTTTTTGGGGGGAAAATTTATTTTTTCAACTTTTTTTTTCACTTTATTTTTTGTCCCACTTTGGGACTTGAACTTTGGGGGGTATATTCCTTTACAATGCATTCCAATACTTCTGTATTGGAATGCATTGGTTGTATGAGTAATACTGTGTGTATTACTCATACAGCTTCCGGGGCCTGTGAGATCCAGGGGGCTGGATCTCACAGGCTCTTCACCGGAAGGCAGCGCGATGCCTTCCTTAGACATCGCGCTGCCTTCCATGCCATCGGGTCCCCCCCACAGCCGCATGGGGACCTGATGGCACCGCCGCCGCAACCGCAGGTAAAGCCGCAAACCGCAGGTCTGAATTGACCTGCGGTTTGTGGCGATCGCCGAGACGGGGGGGTCACATGACACCCCCCCCGGCGTTGTGACAGGATGCCCGCTGAATGATTTCAGCGGGCATCCTGTTCCGATTAACCCCCGCCGCGCTGCAATCGCGGTTTAAACCCATGACGTACCGATACGTCATGGGTCCTTAACCTCTTAAGGACATAGGGCGTACAGGTACGCCCTTGTGCCCTGGTACTTAAGGACACAGGGCGTACATGTACGCCCTGTGTATTTTCGATCACTGCCGTGCGGCTGGCAGTGATCGGAACCCGGTGCCTGCTCAAATCATTGAGCAGGCACCTAGGCTAAATGCGCGGGGGGGGTCCCGTGACCCCCCCATGTCGGCGATCGCGGCAAACCGCAGGTCAATTCAGACCTGCGGTTTGCTGCGATTTCTGAAGTTTCTGGTCCCCGCAGTCCCTGACCGCGGGGATCAGAAACTTTATATGCCTAAAAAAAAGTTTTATTCACCCCCCCCTGCACCCCCGAATGATTTTTATGGTGGCGGGAGGTGCAGGGGGAGGGTTGCGGGCGGTGTGGGCGGTGCGGCAGGCGGGATCGCGATCCCCCGCCCGCCTCCCCTTGTATAATCGTTGGTGTCTAGTGGGGATACCAGGGTGCCAGCACATTGCTGGCACCCTGGTATAAACGGCTGACATCTGCGATGCGATGTCAGCCGTTTAACCCTTTCCATACAGCGGTCCGTACGGACCGCTGTATGGAAAAGGTTAACAGCGCAGGGAGCTCCCTCCCTCTCCCATCGGGGGGCTGCTGTGCCTTTGCAGCCCCCCGATGGGGAGGGAGAGAGCCCCCAGAGAGCCCCCCGAGAGATCCCCTCCTTACCCTTCCCCGTCTGCGAAGTTCTGAGCAGACGGGGAAGGTTCCCATGGCAACAGGACGCTCTGCTGTCCATGGTGCTGAACAGATCTGTGCTGAAAGGCATAGATCTGTTCAGTGTAAGTAAAATACAGTACAGAACAATATATATTGTACTGTACTGTATTATTCAGACATCAGACCCACTGGATCTTCAAGAACCAAGTGGGTCTGGGTCAAAAAAAAAGTGAATAAAAGTGAAAAAAAAGTAAAAATCAAAAAACACATTTATCACTGATAAAAAATGAAAAAAATAAAATTCCCTACACATGTTTGGTATCGCCGCGTCCGTAACGACCTGATCTATAAAACGGTCATGTTACTTTACCCGAACGGTGAACACCATAAAAATAAAAAATAAAAAACTATGATGAAATTGAAATTTTGCCCACCTTACTTCCCAAAAAAGGTAATAAAAGTGATCAAAAAAGTCGCATGTACGCCAAAATTGTAACAATCAAACCGTCATCTCATCCCGCAAAAATCATACCCTACCCAAGATAATCGCCCAAAAACTGAAAAACTATGGCTCTTAGACTATGGAAACACTAAAACATGATTTTTTTTGTTTCAAAAATGAAATCATTGTGTAAAACTTACATAAATAAAAAAAAAGTATACATATTAGGTATCGCCCGCGTCCGTATCGCCCGGCTCTATAAAAATATCACATGATCTAACCCCTCAGATGACCACCGTAAAAAAATAAAAATAAAAACGGTGTAAAAAAAGCCATTTTTTGTCATCTTACGTCACAAAAAGTGTAATAGCAAGCAATCAAAAAGTCATATGCACCCCAAAATAGATGCCAATCAAACCGTCATCTCATCCCGCCAAAAAATGAGACCCTACTTAAGATAATCTCCCAAAAACTGAAAAAAACTATGGCTCTTAGACTATGGAGACACTAAAACATTTTTTTGGTTTTAAAAATGAAATCATTGTGTAAAACTTACATAAATAAAAAAAATTGTATACATATTAGGTATCTCCGCGTCCGTGACAACCTGCTCTATAAAATTACCACATGATCTAACCTGTCAGATGAATGTTGTAAATAACAAAAAAAAAACGGTGCCAAAAAAGCTATTTCTTGTTACCTTGCCGCACAAAAAGTGTAATATAGAGCAACCAAAAATCATATGTACCCTAAACTAGTACCAACAAAACTGCCACCCTATCCCGTAGTTTCTAAAATGGGGTCACTTTTTTGGAGTTTCTACTCTAGGGGTGCATCAGGGGGGCTTCAAATGGGACATGGTGTCAAATAAACCAGTCCAGCAAAATATGCCTTCCAAAAACCATATGGTGTTCCTTTCCTTCTGCGCCCTGCCGTGTGCCCGTACAGCTGTTTACGACCACATATGGGGTGTTTCTGTAAACTACAGAATTAGGGCCATAAATAATGAGTTTTGTTTGGCTGTTAACCCTTGCTTTGTAACTGGAAAAAAAATATTAAAATGGAAAATCTGCCAAAAAAGTGAAATTTTGAAATTGTATCTCTATTTTCCATTAAATCTTGTGCAACACCTAAAGGGTTAACAAAGTTTGTAAAATCAGTTTTGAATACCTTGAGGGGTGTAGTTTCTTAGATGGGGTCACTTTTATGGAGTTTATAATCTAGGGGTGCATCAGGGGGGCTTCAAATGGGACATGGTGCCAAAAAAACAGTCCAGCAAAATCAGCCCTCCAAAAACCAAACGGCGCACCTTTCACTCTACGCCCCGCTGTGTGCCCGTACAGTAGTTTACGGCCACATATGGGGTGTTTCTGTAAACAGCAGAGTCAGGGCAATAAAGATACAGTCTTGTTTGGCTGTTAACCCTTGCTTTGTTAGTGGAAAAAATGGGTTAAAATGGAAAATTAGGCAAAAAAATGAAATTCTCAAATTTCATCGCCATTTGCCAATAACTCTGTGCAACACCTAAAGGGTTAACGACGTATGTAAAATCAGTTTTGAATACCTTGAGGGGTGTAGTTTCTTAGATGGGGTCACTTTTAGGGAGTTTCTCCTCTAGGGGTGCATCAGGGGGCTTCAAATGGGACATGGTGTAAATAAACCAGTCCATAAAAATCAGCCTTCCAAAAACCAAACGGCGCACCTTTCACTCTACGCCCCGCTGTGTGGCCGTACAGTAGTTTACGGCCACATATTGGGTGTTTCTGTAAATGGCAGAGTCAGGGCAATAAAGATACAGTCTTGTTTGGCTGTTAACCCTTGGTTTGTTAGTGGAAAAAATGGGTTAAAATGAAAATTAGACAAAAAAAATGAAATTCTCAAATTTCCTCCCTATTTGCCAATAACTCTTGTGCAACACCTAAAGGGTTAACAACGTATGCAAAATCAGTTTTGAATACCTTGAGGGGTGTAGTTTCTTAGATGGGGTCATTTTGGGTGGTTTCTATAATGTAAGCCTCGCAAAGTGACTTGAGACCTGAACTGGTCCCTAGAAATTGAGTTTTTGTAAATTTCGGAAAAATTTCAAGATTTGCTTCTAAACTTCTAAGCCTTATAACATCCCCAAAAAATAAAAATATCATTCCCAAAACAATTCAAACATGAAGTAGACATATGGGGAATGTAAAGTCATCACAATTTTTGGGGGTATTACTATGTATTACAGAAGTAGAGAAACTGAAACTTTGAAATTTGCAAATTTTTTTCAAATTTTTGTTAAATTAGGTATTTTTTGGTGCAAAAAAAATTTATTTTTTGACTCCATTTTACCAGTGTCATGAAGTACAATATGTGACGAAAAAACAATCTCAGAACGGCCTGGATAAGTCAAACCGTTTTAAAGTTATCAGCACTTAAAGGGACTCTGGTCAGATTTTCAAAAAATGGCCTGGTCCTAAGGTGTAAAAAGGCTGTGTCCTTAGGGGTTAAGGACTCGGGAAAATGCCTTACCGGCACGTCATGCGTCCCTAAGGGGTTAATGAAAAGAGCAGTGTAACTACTCCTTCCCACTGAAGTGAATGGGGATGAAGGATGTGTAATTACACCACTCACAGCTGCGATGTGGACAGGTAAACAGTGAAGAGTAGGCAGCACCTATATGCGTGCTGTGTTCTCTTCAAACAGCTGATGGTCAAGGGTGCCAGGAGTAGGATCCCCGCCGTAGGATATCAATATAGGAAACCTGCAACCCTTTTAAAGGCTCATACACACGAACATATTTTTTTTCTGTGTGCGTTCCGTTTTTTTTAGGCCTGTATGCAGAACCATTCACTTCAGCAGGTCCGCAAAAAAAATGGAAATGACTCTGTGTGCATTCAGTTTCCGTATGTCCACATGGCCGTTTGAAAAAAAAAAAGAGATGTTCTATTCTTGTCCATTTTGCGACAAGGATAGGCATTGTTACAATGGATCTGCAAAAAAAAAAAAAAAAGATGCAATATGGATGTCATCAATATTTTTTGTGGATCCGTATTTTGCGGACTACAAAATACACTGTTCAAAAAAATAAAGGGAACACTTAAACAACACAATGTAACTCCAAGTCAATCACACTTCTGTGAAATCAAACTGTCCACTTAGGAAGCAACACTGAGTGACAATCAATTTCACATGCTGTTGTGCAAACAGGTGGAAATTATAGGCAATTAGCAAGACACCCCCAATAAAGGAGTGGTCTGCAGGTGGTGACCACAGACCACTTCTCAGTTCCTATGCTTCCTGGCTGATATTTTGGTCACTTTTGAATGCTGGCGGTGCTTTCACTCTAGTGGTAGCATGAGACGGAGTCTACAACCCAAACAAGTGGCTCAGGTAGTGCAGCTTATCCAGGATGGCACATCAATGCGAGCTGTGGCAAGAAGGTTTGCTGTGTCTGTCAGCGTAGTGTCCAGAGCATGGAGGCGCTACCAGGAGACAGGCCAGTACATCAGGAGACGTGGAGGAGGCCGTAGGAGGACAACAACCCAGAAGCAGGACCGCTACCTCTGCCTTTGTGCAAGGAGGAACAGGAGGAGCACTGTCAGAGCCCTGCAAAATGACCTCCAGCAGGCCACAAATGTGCATGTTTCTGCTCAAACGGTCAGAACAGACTCCATGAGGGTGATATGAGGGCCCGACGTCCACAGGTGGGGGTTGTGCTTACAGCCCCAACACCGTGCAGGACGTTTGGCATTTGCCAGAGAACACCAAGATTGGCAAATTCGCCACTGGCGCCCTGTGCTCTTCACAGATGAAAGCAGGGGTCACACTGAGCACATGTGACAGACGTGACAGAGTCTGGAGACGTCGTGGAAAACGTTCTGCTGCCTGCAACATCCTCCAGCATGACCGGTTTGGCATTGGGTCAGTAATGGTTGGGGTGGCATTTCTTTGGAGGGCCACACAGCCCTCCATGTGCTCGCCAGAGGTAGCCTGACTGCCATTAGGTACCGAGATGATATCCTCAGACCCCTTGTGAGACCATATGCTGGTGCGGTTGGCCCTGGGTTTCTCCTAATGCAAGACAATGCTAGACCTCATGTGGCTGGAGTGTGTCAGCAGTTCCTGCAAGACGAAGGCATTGATGCTATGGACTGGCCCGCCCGTTCCCCAGACCTGAATCCAATTGAGCACATCTGGGACATCATGTCTCGCTGTATCCACCAACGTGACGTTGCACCACAGACTGTCCAGGAGTTGAAGATGCTTTAGTCCAGGTCTGGAAGGAGATCCCTCTGGAGACCGTCCGCCACCTCATCAGGAGCATGCACAGGCGTTGTAGGAGGACATACAGGCACGTGGAGGCACAAACACTACTGAGGCCCCATTTTGACTTGTTTTAAGGACATTACATCAAAGTTGGATCAGCCTTTAGTGTGTTTTTCCACTTTCAATTTGAGTGTGACTCCAAATCCAGACCTTCATGGGTTGAAAAATTTGATTTCCATTTTTTTATTTTTGTGTGATTTTGTTGTCAGCACATTCAACTATGTGAAAGAACAAAGTATTTCAGAAGAATATTTAATTAATTCAGATCTAGGATGTGTTATTTTTTGTGTTCCCTTAATTTTTTTTAAACAGTGTACATTTGTCGTGTGCATGAGCCCTAACTATAATGGATAGGTCTGGGTAGGAGGCTGAATTACATGGTGGAATATGAAGAATTGGATTGTGTCCATTGGAGTTTAAGAAGCAGAAGAAGGCCGTATGTATTTTGCGGTCTGCAAAAAATATGGATGACATCCATGTGCATTCCGTATTTTGCGGAACGGAATAGCCGGCCCCTAATAAAACATTACTATCCTTGTCCGTAATGCGGACAATAATAGGATCAAGTTCTATGATTTAGCGGAAATGATATACGGAAACGAATGCACGCGGAGTAACTTACGTTTTTTTTTGCGGACGCCATTGAAATGAATGGTTCCAATATGGTCCGCAAAAAAAAACGAAACGGAAATGAAAATACGTTTGTGTGCAAGAGGTCGAATGAAGATATAGATGATTGACACTCTGGGATCTGGACAAAAGGTAGTAAAACATTAAAACAAAACTAAATGTGTTTGGTATTACTGTAATGGGTCAATGCACACGTCCGCAAAATGGGTCCGCACCCGTTCCACAATTTTGCGGAACGGGTGCGAACCCATTCATTTTCAATAGGGCCGCAAAAGATGCGGACAGCACACAGTGTACGTGTCTGCATCCAAACTTCCGTTACCCGGCTCCGCCAAAAAATAGAACATGTCCTATTCTTGTCCGCAGACACGGATAAGAAAAGGCATTTCTATTATAGTGCCTGGCATGTGCGGTCCGCAAAATGCGGAACACACATGGCCGGAGTTCGTGTATTGCGGATCACCAAAACACTTAGCGGATGTGTGAATGGACGCTAATCGTCAGGGAGACCGCCGTGGAAAACGTTCTGCTGCCTGCAACATTTTCCAGCCTGACCGGTTGGCATTGGGTCTGAATAGTGTGGGGTGGCATTTCTTTGGAGTGCCGCACAGCTCTCCATGTGCTCGCCAGAGGTAAATTCTGGAAAGTTGTAAAAATAGGTGACTTTTTTCCTGTGTCTGTTAAAAAAATAGATGTGTCCGTGATTTTAATGTGAGGCTGAGGTGGACTTGACTAGATTAACATTTTACAGCTCACGGTAAATGCTGTGAAATTAGCTATAGACATGTAATACATATATTGTTTATTATTTATAAAAGGGGTTATCCCATCTTAGACAGTGGGGGCATATGTCTAGGCACCTACAAGAGAAAGGAGCAGAGAAAGTTGAGGAGGGCGCACTGCGCATGCACAGCTGCCCTCCATTCATTTCTAAAGAGCTACCGAAAATAGCCAAGTGCTTGCTCGACAATTTTCCGTCAGCCCCATCGAAATGAATGGGAGCGGTGGCCGCGGATGACCGGTTCACTCCTATTCACTTCAATGGGAGAGGCGGGGAACTGCGCCTGGTGGTGGATGGACCTCTGGAAACCCGGGTCCTCCAGCCGCAACTCTCCCCGGCTCCGTTCTCCTTGTAGGTGTGGGTCCCAGAGGTGGGACCCGCACCTATCAGACAATGGGGCATATCCTAGCGATAAGCTCCCATTGTCTGTGATGGGACACTTAGGCCTCTTTCACACGGGCGTTGCTGAAAAATGCGCGGGTGCGTTGCGGGAACACCCGCGATTTTTCCGCGCGAGTGCAATACATTGTAATGCGTTTTGCACTTGCGTGAGAAAAATCGTGCGTGTTTGGTACCCAAACCCGAACTTCTTCACAGAAGTTCGGGCTTGGGATCGGTGTTCTGTAAATAGTATTATTTTCCCTTATAACATGGTTATAAGGGAAAATAATAGCATTCTGAATACAAAATGCTAAGTAAAACAGGGCTGGAGGGGGTTAAAAAAAATAAAAAATCATTTAACTCACCTTAATCCACTTGCTCGCGATGCCGGGCATCTCCGTCTGACTCTTTTACTGTCTAGGACCTGTGGAGAGCATTAACTATAGTTTAAGGACTGGGATGAAGTCACTCTGGTCATCACATGGTACGTCACATGATCTTTTACCATGGTGATTCACCATGGTAAAAGATCATGTGACGTACCATGTGATGACCAGAGTGCGTCATCCCAGGTCCTTAAACTATAGTTAATGCTCTCCACAGGTCCTAGACAGTAAAAGAGTCAGACGGAGATGCCCGCATCGCGAGCAAGTGGATTAAGGTGAGTTAAATGATTTTTTATTTTTTTTTAACCCCCTCCAGCCTGTTTTACTTAGCATCTGTATTCAGAATGCTATTATTTTCCCTTATAACCATGTTATAAGGGAAATAATAAGGTTCGGGTCACCATCCCGATCGTACTCCTAGCAACAGTGCGTGAAATCGCACCGCATCCGCACTTGCTTGCGGATGCTTGCGATTTTCACGCAACCCATTCATTTCTATGGGGCCTGCGTTACGTAAAAACGCACAAAGAGGAGCATGCTGCGATTTTCACGCAACGCAAAAGTGATGCGTGAAAATCACCGCTCGAGTGCACAGCCCCATAGAAATGAATGGGTCAGTATTCAGTGCGGGTGCAATGCGATCACCTCCCGCATCGCATCCGCGCGGATACTCGCTCGTGTGAAAGGGGCCATAAAGGACACAGCCTTTTTTCGCCTTAGGACAGGCCCATTTTTTGCAAATCTGACCAGTGTCACTTTAAGTGCTAATAACTTAAAACGCTTTGACTTATCCAGGCCATTCTGAGATTGTTTTTTCGTCACATATTTTTACTTCATGACACTGGGTAAAATGAAGTCCAAAAAATATATTTTTTTGCACAAAAAAATACCTAATTTACCAAAAATTTAAAAAATTTGCAAAGTTTCAGTTTCTCTACTTCTGTAATCATAGTAATACCCCAAAAAATGTGGATGACTTTACATCCCCATATGTCTACTTCAGTTTGAATTATTTTGGGAATGATATTTTTATTTTTTATGGGGATGTTATAAGGCTTAGAAGTTTAGAAGCAAATCTTGAAATTTTTCAGAAATTTACAAAAACTCAATTTTTAGGGACCAGTTCAGGTCTGAAGTCACTTTGCGAGGCTTACATAATAGAAACTGTTAGGAAAATTTACTCTCTTTTACCTAACTTGTCCCTGTCTTCAGATTTCGGCGATCAGCTTGAATTAAGTCTAACCGGTACCGGGAGAATGAACTAGATTGACCAGATGAACACATGTCTATTTCCAATCCATTCTGGTTTATTCACAGCTGGCAAACAGTTTTAATAGAGGGGGTTGAGCTTCCTTAACATCCAATCATATGTTAGCATTAGTATTTGACCAATACTATGGTCACACATAAGCTCTGCATTAACATAATAGCTGACTCATAGTAACAGCATTTGACCAATCAGGTATATACACATACGCTAGCAGACACTTGAGCCGGATGACCTTATATGGCTTGGACTGTTCATACTTTCAAACTAAGGTATGTATGGATTTCTTTGAAACAGTTTAAGGAAGTGTCTCACATTCCATAGGGGGAAGGGAGGTTTTGTAGTGCACTAACCAAATGTAATACACATGCATGCATAAGACAAAATGGAGTTACTTATACACCATCAATCCCCTCTAATAACCTTATATATATACCTTATACTATTTGGTTCTTTCTCTGCTCTTCCTTGGTATTGCTTGTAAGCCTTTAGGTATTCCAGATACCCTGTCAGGAGTTATAATCCTCAGGCTTTGTTGAGGTTGGGTTTACCTCTTCTACCTCTACCGGAGTATAGAGGGATGTTGAGGTGTACCCCTCTTTCGGCCACCTTTTGACATATGGCTAAAAGGGAGGGGCACACACTGCAGACAAACAGCAGAGACCCACTATTGCAGCGACCACGGCAAATGCCACTCCTAAAACATACCTTATTTGACCAAAGTCAGGTATTCATCCAAAAAGCCAGTCCCACCAACCTTGGTCAACATCCTGTTTTAATAGGTTTTTCATCTCCTCTAATTGGCCTATTTTATCTTATATTCCACGGGAGTGATCTAATAGATTGAAACAACACATCCGCCTGCGAACGCTGAGCATCCTATACCATGTTGGAGCAATAAATAGACATAGTTGCCCTATTCCGCAAGATAGCTTTTTCATACGATTGTATATCCAGCAGCAATATCTTGCAGAATTGCACCCGTGACATTTATCTGTTTTACCATATTACAGGCAAGTTTTGATATTGTCCTGTGGTTATATATGGCCAAACCTGGTACTCCTATCAAAGACAATCCCTAAACTCATATATTCTGATCTAGAGAGGAGATCACATTATAATCACAATTGTCTGTAACTGTAGGGAAGTGTCTCTCGTGTGTCGTGTCTGCATTGCTGGGATAGTGGTATCATTGCTAAATGTCAGCCTGGCAATAGTACAGGGTCCCTCTGTAATATAGGCCGGTATGTATGTGGTAACTAGTATTCCCACAGGCCAATACCCATCCTGCAGGTAAAGGTACATGTTTGTCTAGGAATGGTACTGTTTTTGTAATATTACATTGCATATTTTTTTCTGATACTATTTTTTTACAACTACCTAAATCTCTATCACAAATATTTGGCTTAGTCTAGTTCTGCATTTTTGCTTGTAAGCAGGGAGGCAATAGTGTCTCATCACAGGTGAAGTTATAACATATTTCCTGCTGCTGTGACAAGACCTGTAATTATTTCTACCATATTACTTTGCAGAGTCTCATATGTAGGACAGTCCATAACAAGCATGATAAGGATTTACATATCCAAATTTAACATCATTGATCCTCCATATCTGCGTCATTCCATGGGAACGTAGGAGCTCCGTCCATACATCTAGTGGGTGGGGACCGCGCTACCAGACATGTCTCCAAAATGTTAGATGCCGATAAAGTGGTTTGGAGACAAAAGTCAGTTAAGTTCAGAGTTTTGGCCAGGTACAGCCAGAAGTTCTCCTTTGTCTTGCATAGACTGTCTTCCCCTCTGCATTCTGTTTTCAGGTATATCTGTCTGTTCCACAGCCATGGGACAGTAAGTAGGAGACACAAAATTACAATTATTAAGGCACTACATCTCAGCCATCTCGAGGAATTTCCCGACTGCGTCATCTCGTTGGGGGTCAAGGCTGTCTGCCTCCGTTAGTACCCCTTCTGTATCTTCTTCGAGGTCAAGGCTGTCTGCCTCCGTTAGTACCTCTGGGCCTCGTTGGAGGTCAGGGCTGTCTGCCCCCGTTAGTACCTCTCTTTTCTTCACCAACTTATTCCTTGTGGCGTGAATCCACGTGGGCGATTGTTCAGTGAGGACTGCTGTTCTGATGATCACGACTACCTCGGTGGGTTGTCCGTAGGTGAAGCTTCCTGGTTCCTTTCCCTTCTTTAAGATCTTGATCATCACCTGGTCGCCTATCCGGAATGGATGGGTTGATTCCTGTGAAAGAGAAGGAGACTTACAAGCAACTTATTCTTCAGTTTTACTGAGGACTTTGATCAGATTAGTAACATACTCCTCCCTGATCAGGTCCAAGTCCCCTTCCTGTACTACCCGGGGGCGTCTTGCCCATGGTGTGGGGAAAGTCCTACCCATGAGTATCTCAATGCTGTTTATGTCCTACTCTGTGGAAATGTGCTACTTAAGATGGAAGCACTGTATTGGGGAATGGCATAACTTCCCCCTCTTTGCAGACTAATTCTAATCCTGTCTTAGGATTTTTCTGCAATACTGGATAACACCCAGTCTTGCTGTTCCAGTTCAGTGGCATACCACTAAAGATCAGTAAGCATTTGCAACATCTCAGGGGTTGGAGGTGCCAAACATGGCATCTCCCAATGGTTATCAAACCGTGAGGTTGCTTTTGGCCACTCATTTCGCCATCTTAACTGCCAGCGCATTGCCCTGTGAGACATGATCCTTACCATCTGCTGCCGTGAAATCCTCTCCTCTGCCAGATCATACCATGGTCCCACACTACCCCATGTGTGTACCTACTTCTCAGTACAAATGGTGACAGGTCTATCAGCATGTAGAATACATGTCCTAGTGAGTGCAATGAGCTCAGCTGCCTGCTGTGTTGAATGCGGATGTCCTTGAGTAGGCCTACAACATCATGAGTGGTGTGCAAAATGGTGTAATGTCACATTGTGAAAGAATTTGTCAACTCTACCATCATAGCACAGGCTGCAAGAGAACACAGACATGCCGACATTCCTTGAACAGAGGTGGGCATTACCTTTGAGAAAAACACACAAGGACGCAACTTGCCTCCGTTTTCTTGTGTCAGTACACCCGCCATGGTTTTACAATTTTGGCGTGCAAACATGTGGAAGGGCATATTATAGTCAGGGAGGCCCAGCCCTGGGCTCGACATGAGTAAACATTTCAAATAATCAAATGCATTGTACATTTCAGAAAACCATTTAATCAAATCTGGATTTCCATCCAGAGTGGCTTGCCTCAAAACATTGTCAATAGTGGGAGCAATCAGGAATCCATTGTCTACCGTTTATCATACCAAGGAAAGATAACATTTCCTTCTTGGTGTGCGGGGCGACCAAACCCGCAATAGACTGGACTCTTTCTGCGCTGATTCTCCGTTCACCTTTTGTGAGGACAAAGCCCAAGTATTCAACCTGCATTTTACACCATTGCATTTTCTTAAGTGTCACTTAGTGACCACTTCCTGACAACCATTATAACAGTGATAAACCCTCCTGAATGCTGGCCTCCGCTGACATGCTACACAGTAATAAATCATCGACATATTGCAGCAGCACAGAACCTTGGGGGATGTACCATGACTCTAACATCGCTTGGAGGACTATGCTGTACACTACAGGTGAATCAGCATATCCCTGGTGGCATTTCTGCACCAGGTCAGTTGGCGTCTGTCAAAGGAAAAAGCAAAAAGTAGTCTGGTTATCTTATCAAGTGGGATAGAAAAGAAAGCATTTTTCAGATCAATACACTGAACCAAACAGCGTCTGCTGGAATGGCAGATAATATTAAGTGACATCAGGTACAACAGGGGCTATAGGCACAATGATGTTGTATGATGGCCCTTAAATCCTGTACAAGCGGGTAGTACCATCTGCCTTTGTCACTGGATTCACGGGCGTGCTGTAGGGTGAAATCACCTCTGCCAGGATTCCCTTTTGAGGAATTCCTTTATCATATGGCCTAAGTCCATCAAGTTTCGCTTTTTACAGCGGGTATGTTTCTGGAACACTGAGATGACACCTGGTTTCACATAGCTGAGAAATGTGTGCAATCTATGAATCCTGTTTCATATTCATTTGAGGACAAAAATGCAGGGGTTAATGTTATTCTGGGTGGTCCTGTATGTTTGCAAGAATCAGTGGCACTGGTGTAGAGACTGGAATGAGATCTGAGTGTACTCTTATGTCCTGATTTTTTTTCTTTGCATGATAACCTGCAAGTCAAGCTTAATGAACAAATCTCTCCCTAATAGGCCTGACTGGGCAATCTAGTATAATGCTAAATACATTGACATTGATGTATTCCCTGTCCAATGGTTTCTACTGGTAAGGAATCTGTTCTGTATATCCTTGTCAGTACCCCATTTATTCCCATAGAGGCTCACATTTCCTTCCTCCACTCTGAGTCACCTAAGTCCACCCCTTTTGGTGGACGCTTGGTCTGTCCTCTGTTCTGCCATTAGTATCTTAGCTGTCATACGAGCAGAGCTCTGATGTTAAGCACAACACTGAACATGTAACATGTAACTGCAAACATTGAAACAAACAGATCTGACAATACAGACATGAACACACAAAGGGCCCATAAAAACTTTTCATTGAAATAAAAAATGTACATCTTGATCAATGTCTGTTGGTACCAATAAAAAAAACCAAGAAAATAAAATAAAATCTTAATGCGCATATTAAAAACAAATACCGTATTCCATACGCATGTCATAAACATTTTCATGTACTCAGCTTCACAAACCAGCTCATAACCACGCCTTACACATAAAATATGAATTGCACACACAGCTCTGCTACGTACATACAACTCAGAGCCACACCCATTCACATTCCACTGAATCATGTATCTTTCACCCAATCACACAATCTCTTTGTTACATTCCAAAATTTGCAGCACAGACAAACACAGCTTTCCGGGAAGCAGATATTCATACCACACCCAGAATTGCTGATGGTCTGTCACTGTAAAACAATATACATGTTAATCATACAGTCATTTTGTTAAAATTAACAAATCATCTTATATGCCATGTAGTTTTTTTGGTTTAGTGTTATACATATCGCCCCTTATTCTATATAACTACGCCTTCTACTTCCTCTTGTCTTGCGTCTCTTATTTCAGGAGTGTTCAAACAGGGGAAGTAAAGCAATACATCAAGACGTTCAGCTGTACCACATGTTCCTCAAACTTTTACTCATATCTAAATAAGGACTTAGCGACCTTAGATTGATATGAGTGGACACTTCCAATTAGCATCATCAACTGCAGGCACATTTTAAACCATCGGAACATACAATTGGGAAAGATCTAATCCAATACTGGAGCCCCTGTCTGGAAGATCTTTATAGATAACACAGGTTAGTATCTTCACATTCTGCTGAGTGCATTTACCAATTAGCAGCCCCCCTCCCCCCCCCTCCCTCTGCTAGCATATGCGTGTGTGGGGGAAGTTGCTTTCCTAATCTCAAAGCATCCAGCTGCTTCCTTTGCAAAGAGATGTTTCTCAAACTCATCAGTTGCATCTGAAGTCCAAGAGGACACATTTTGTTTTACAGTTAAGATCAATTTATCTGATAGATTGTTTACAAATGTGGAGATAATCATACTATCAATGTCACGTACAGGTAGACCCCGCCTCGGTCTTCCAGCAATCAATAAATCGCTTCCAAATTCAGGTGACCGATTTAGCAGATTTCTGTTTGCAGGCTACTGCTACGAGCAATGAAGATTTTGTTTAAATACCTCATTCATATGTTCCTCCATCTCCGCCCATATCCTTTTCTGGCCCGCTTCTGTATTACATACATAATCTAGAGCATCACTGCGTTGTGTAATAGTAGATATGGAGCTAACCTTGTCCCAATTCCAGGTTGTGTGTGTTCCTATAATACTATCCAGGATAAGCCTTAATCTTCCTGTGTGTAGTTGCGCCTCTACAGGCCTTTTTTTAGGTATGTAATAGTCCCCAGTGGGGCTATGGAAGGTTTGGACAATACTTTATAATTTTTGTTGAGATCCTCTATTTCTATGGGCTTTTTTACTAAGTGCTGTCCTACTGTCAGAAAGGGAGCGATTACTTGGTCTTCCTCTTTTGATTCTTCCTTTTCTGTTTCATCTTTCATATCTACTTGTACTGCTGTAAGTATAACTAGTATGCGGTGTGCCAATATTTAGACTGCGCTCTACTAAGTTTCCAAATGTTGCATGGGGGGGGTCGGTATTTTTCTTCTAGTTTAAAGGTATAACCACTGTTACAGCATCTTCCTCAATCTGAGTCAGAACTGGATACAGAGGTGCCGTGGGGATGGATTTATTATAAGGTGGAGGGGATTTCTGACTTCTCTTCTTTGTACCTACCTCCTGTTCTATTTCATGTAGAGACCTATCATTTTTGGGACTTTTTAGATTCTTATTCTTCTTGCTATTACCTGCATCATACCAGTGGGGGGCTATTTCCAGCCATTGTTCTGCACTCCTGGACATGTAATCCATGTCCCAGGAAGGATCCGCATCGAAATGCGGCCAGGCTGTTTTATCACCTAGACATAGTCCTTTGACCATATCCATATGATAAATACTATTATCACCGTCCCTGGGGAATGGATCTGCAGCATCCATTACCTCAGTCCAGCCTGCTAGATTATCTACCCACGGGTTGATCAGGTAATAGTTTGTTGGACTAACACGGGCTACATAGATTTTACAAGTTTCTCCTGGTTCTGGTTTAGGGAATTTAGTTTTAGACCCTTGTCCTCCCATGTTAGTATTTATAGTTCAAAGAATAAGTGAGACAATCACTGTCAGGACTGGCTGTACTGCACTGAAATAGCGCCGACAAGACCTGTCAACTGATCAGCTGATTCGTATCTTAATGTCTCTCTATACTCTTTGGACCCCTATCGACTATTGTTGTTTCGGACTGCCACTTGCGTTCAAATTTTCCGGGTCAACAGATCACTCTTAGCCGAAAAACTGGGGTGTCTTGCAGTCCTCCACAACACAAACAATTTTACACATTAACAGTAGTTAACCCAAAATACATCAATTTGATAATAACAGTGGGATGCGACCGTACACTTACCAACCGGTCAGTATCTCACACAAACAGATAATCTTATTACTTCTAAAATACTTATACTATATATACATAAGAGTTAATTCAAGCTTGTATCCTTCTGTTCCCGGAACAGATATCCTTATATAGTGCACTATCTCTTAACGATATGGACTTACTAAGCCTCTTATAATCAACATTTTTACCTAACGATATGGACCCTATGATATGAGCCGCTTAAAATCAACATTTGCGTGTCCCAGACATCGCAATCCACTGAAATCATAAATAGATGGTTCGACTTACTTGAATGGGATTTTTGGTCATTGCTCCCAGGTCCAAGGCGGACAAGAATTTATGTCTTTCACTGTAGACCTGAAGAGTTGACCCTCCCAATCCCGGAAACCGAGCCCCCAGAACTGTTAGGAAAATTTACTCTCTTTTACCTAACTTGGCCCTGTCTTCAGATTTCGGCGATCAGCTTGAATTAAGTCTAACCGGTACCGGGAGAATGAACTAGATTGACCAGATGAACACATGTCTATTTCCAATCCATTCTGGTTTATTCACAGCTGGCAAACAGTTTTAATAGAGGGGGTTGAGCTTCCTTAACATCCAATCATATGTTAGCATTAGTATTTGACCAATAGTATGGTCACACATAAGCTCTGCATTAACATAATAGCTGACTCATAGTAACAGCATTTGACCAATCAGGTATATACACATACGCTAGCAGACACTTGAGCCGGATGACCTTATATGGCTTGGACTGTTCATACTTTCAAACTAAGGTATGTATGGATTTCTTGAAACAGTTTAAGGAAGTGTCTCACATTCCATAGGGGGAAGGGAGGTTTTGTAGTGCACTAACCAAATGTAATACACATGGCTGAATAAGACAAAATGGAGTTACTTATACTCCATCAGAAACCACCCAAAAATGACCCCATCTAAGAAACTACACCCCTCAAGGTATTCAAAACTGATTTTGCATACGTTGTTAACCCTTTAGGTGTTGCACAAGAGTTATTGGCAAATGGGGAGGAAATTTGAGAATTTCATTTTTTTGTCTAATTTTTCATTTTAACCCATTTTTTCCACTAACAAAGCAAGGGTTAACAGCCAAACAAGACTGTATCTTTATTGCCCTGACTCTGCCGTTTACAGAAACACCCAATATGTGGCCGTAAACTACTGTACGGCCACACAGCCGGGCGTAGAGTGAAAGGTGCGCCGTTTGGTTTTTGGAGGGCTGATTTTGCTGGACAGTTTTTTTGACACCATGTCCCATTTGAAGCCCCCCTGATGCACCCCTAGAGTAGAAACTCCATAAAAGTGACCCAATCTAAGAAACTACACCCCTCAAGGTATTCAAAACTGATTTTACAAACTTTGTTAACCCTTTAGGTGTTGCACAAGATTTAATAGAAAATAGAGATACAATTTCAAAATTTTACTTTTTTGGCAGATTTTCCATTTTAATATTTTTTTTCCAGTTACAAAGCAAGGGTTAACAGCCAAACAAAACTCATTATTTATGGCCCTGATTCTGTAGTTTACAGAAACACCCCATATGTGGTCGTAAACCGCTGTACGGGCACACGGCAGGGCGCAGAAGGAAAGGAATGCCATACGATTTTGGAAGGCAGGTTTTGCTGGACTGTTTTTTTTTAACACCATGTCCCATTTGAAGCCCCCCTGATGCACCCCTAGAGTAGAAACTCCAAAAAAGTGACCCCATTTTAGAAACCACGGGATAGGGTGGCAGTTTTGTTGGTACTAGTTTAGGGTACATATGAGTATTGGTTGCTCTATATTACACTTTTTGTGCGGCAAGGTAACAAGAAATAGCTTTTTTGGCACCGTATTTTTTTTGTTATTTACAACATTCATCTGACAGGTTAGATCATGTGGTAAGTTTATAGAGCAGGTTGTCACGGACGCGGCGATCTCTAATATGTATTCAATTTTTTTTTATTTATGTAAGGTTTACACAATGATTTCATTTTTAAAACAAAAAAAATGTTTTAGTGTCTCCATAGTCTAAGAGCCATAGTTTTTTCAGTTTTTGGGCGATTATCTTAACCACCTCCGGACCGCTGTACGCAGATTCGCGTTCCGGAGGTGGCAGCCCTGCGCTCAGCGACGCATATACGCGTCATCTCGCGTGAGCCGGGATTTCCTGTGAACGCGCGCACACAGGTGCGCGCGCTCACAGGAACGGAAGGTAAGAGAGTGGATCTCCAGCCTGCCAGCGGCGATCGTTCGCTGGCAGGCTGGAGATGTGTTTTTTTTAACCCCTAACAGGTATATTAGACGCTGTTTTGATAACAGCGTCTAATATACCTGCTACCTGGTCCTCTGGTGGTCCCCTTTGTTTGGATCGACCACCAGAGGACACAGGTAGCTCAGTAAAGTCCCACCAAGCACCACTACACTACACTACACCCCCCCCAACACTTATTAACCCCTTATTAGCCCCTGATCACCCCATATAGACTCCCTGATCACCCCCCTGTCATTGATTACACCCCTGTCATTGATCAACCCCCTGTAAAGCTCCATTCAGATGTCCGCATGATTTTTACGGATCCACTAATAGATGGATCGGATCCGCAAAACGCATACGGACGTCTGAATGAAGCCTTACAGGGGCGTGATCAATGACTGTGGTTATCACCCCATATAGACTCCCTGATCACCCCCCCGTCATTGATTACACCCCTGTCATTGATCAACCCCCTGTAAAGCTCCATTCAGATGTCCGCATGATTTTTACGGATCCACTGATAGATGGATCGGATCCGCAAAACGCATACGGACGTCTGAATAAAGCCTTACAGGGGGGTGATCAATGACTGTGGTTATCACCCCATATAGACTCCCTGATCACCCCCCTGTCATTGATTACCCCCCTGTCATTGATCAACCCCCTGTAAAGCTCCATTCAGATGTCCGCATGATTTTTACGGATCCACTAATAGATGGATCGGATCCGCAAAACGCATACGGACGTCTGAATGAAGCCTTACAGGGGCGTGATCAATGACTGTGGTTATCACCCCATATAGACTCCCTGATCACCCCCCCGTCATTGATTACACCCCTGTCATTGATCAACCCCCTGTAAAGCTCCATTCAGATGTCCGCATGATTTTTACGGATCCACTGATAGATGGATCGGATCCGCAAAACGCATACGGACGTCTGAATGAAGCCTTACAGGGGCGTGATCAATGACTGTGGTTATCACCCCATATAGACTCCCTGATCACCCCCCTGTCATTGATTACACCCCTGTCAATGATCAACCCCCTGTAAAGCTCCATTCAGATGTCCGCATGATTTTTACGGATCCACTGATAGATGGATCGGATCCGCAAAACGCATACGGACGTCTGAATGAAGCCTTACAGGGGCGTGATCAATGACTGTGGTTATCACCCCATATAGACTCCCTGATCACCCCCCTGTCATTGATTACACCCCTGTCATTGATCAACCCCCTGTAAGGCTTCATTCAGATGTCCGTATGATTTTTACGGATCCACTGATAGATGGATCGGATCCGCAAAACGCATACGGACGTCTGAATGAAGCCTTACAGGGGCGTGATCAATGACTGTGGTTATCACCCCATATAGACTCCCTGATCACCCCCCTGTCATTGATTACACCCCTGTCATTGATCAACCCCCTGTAAAGCTCCATTCAGATGTCCGCATGATTTTTACGGATCCACTGATAGATGGATCGGATCCGCAAAACGCATACGGACGTCTGAATGAAGCCTTACAGGGGCGTGATCAATGACTGTGGTTATCACCCCATATAGACTCCCTGATCACCCCCCTGTCATTGATTACACCCCTGTCATTGATCAACCCCCTGTAAAGCTCCATTCAGATGTCCGCATGATTTTTACGGATCCACTGATAGATGGATCGGATTCGCAAAACGCATACGGACGTCTGAATGAAGCCTTACAGGGGCGTGATCAATGACTGTGGTTATCACCCCATATAGACTCCCTGATCACCCCCCTGTCATTGATTACACCCCTGTCATTGATCAACCCCCTGTAAAGCTCCATTCAGATGTCCGCATGATTTTTACGGATCCACTGATAGATGGATCGGATCCGCAAAACGCATACGGACGTCTGAATGAAGCCTTACAGGGGCGTGATCAATGACTGGTTATCACCCCATATAGACTCCCTGATCACCCCCCTGTCATTGATTACACCCCTGTCATTGATCAACCCCCTGTAAAGCTCCATTCAGATGTCCGCATGATTTTTACGGATCCACTGATAGATGGATCGGATCCGCAAAACGCATACGGACGTCTGAATGAAGCCTTACAGGGGCGTGATCAATGACTGTGGTTATCACCCCATATAGACTCCCTGATCACCCCCCTGTCATTGATTACACCCCTGTCATTGATTAACCCCCTGTAAAGCTCCATTCAGATGTCCGCATGATTTTTACGGATCCACTGATAGATGGATCGGATTCGCAAAACAAATACAGGCGTCTCCCTGGAGCCTTCCAGGGGGGGTGATCACCCCATATAGACTCCCTGATCACCCCCCTCTCATTGATCACCCCCCCTGTCATTGATCCCCCCCCCCCCCCTGTCATGCTGCATTCAGATGTCCGTATGATTTTTACGGATCCACGGATACATGGATCGGATCCGCAAAACACATACGGACATCTGAATGGAGCCTTACAGGGGCGTGATCAATGACTGTGGTGATCACCCCATATAGACTCTCTGATCACCCCCCTGTCATTGATCACCCCCCCTGTCATTGATCACCCTCTGTAAGGCTCCATTCAGACATTTTTTTGGCCCAAGTTAGCGGAATTTTTTTTTTTTTTTCTTACAAAGTCTCATATTCCACTAACTTGTGTCAAAAAATAAAATCTCACATGAACTCACTATACCCCTCACGGAATCCAAATGCGTAAAATTTTTTAGACATTTATATTCCAGACTTCTTCTCACGCTTTAGGGCCCCTAGAATGCCAGGGCAGTATAAATACCCCACATGTGACCCCATTTCGGAAAGAAGACACCCCCAGGTATTCCGTGAGGGGCATATTGAGTCCATGAAAGATTGAAATTTTTGTCCCAAGTTAGCGGAACGGGAGACTTTGTGAGAAAAAAATAAAAAATATCAATTTCCGCTAACTTGTGCCCAAAAAAATTGGGAACTCGCCATGCCCCTCATTGAATACCTTGGGGTGTCTTCTTTCCAAAATGGGGTCACATGTGGGGTATTTATACTGCCCTGGCATTCTAGGGGCCCCAAAGCGTGAGAAGAAGTCTGGTATCCAAATGTCTAAAAATGCCCTCCTAAAAGGAATTTGGGCCCCTTTGCGCATCTAGGCTGCAAAAAAGTGTCACACATCTGGTATCGCCGTACTCAGGAGAAGTTGGGGAATGTGTTTTGGGGTGTCATTTTACATATACCCATGCTGGGTGAGAGAAATATCTTGGTCAAATGCCAACTTTGTATAAAAACATGGGAAAAGTTGTCTTTTGCCAAGATATTTCTCTCACCCAGCATGGGTATATGTAAAAAGACACCCCCAAAACACATTCCCCAACTTCTCCTGAATACAGAGATACCAGATGTGTGACACTTTTATGCAGCCTAGGTGGGCAAAGGGGCCCATATTCCAAAGAGCACCTTTCGGATTTCACAGGTCATTTTTTACAGAATTTGATTTCAAACTCCTTACCACACATTTGGGCCCCTAGAATGCCAGGGCAGTATAAATACCCCACAAGTGACCCCATTTTGGAAAGAAGAGACCCCAAGGTATTCGCTGATGGGCATAGTGAGTTCATGGAAGTTTTTATTTTTTGTCACAAGTAAGTGGAATATAAGACTTTGTAAAAAAAAAAAAAAAAAAAAAATCATCATTTTCCGCTAACTTGTGACAAAAAATAAAAAGTTCTATGAACTCACTATGCCCATCAGCGAATACCTTAGGGTGTGTACTTTCCGAAATGGGGTCATTTGTGGGGTGTTTGTACTGTCTGGGCATTGTAGAACCTCAGGAAACATGACAGGTGCTCAGAAAGTCAGAGCTGCTTCAAAAAGCGGAAATTCACATTTTTGTACCATAGTTTGTAAACGCTATAACTATTACCCAAACCATTTTTTTTTTACCTAAACATTTTTTTTTTATCAAAGACATGTAGAACAATAAATTTAGAGCAAAATTTATATATGGATCTCGTTTTTTTTGCAAAATTTTACAACTGAAAGTGAAAAATGTCATTTTTTTGCAAAAAAATCGTTAAATTTCGATTAATAACAAAAAAAGTAAAAATGTCAGCAGCAATGAAATACCACCAAATGAAAGCTCTATTAGTGAGAAGAAAAGGAGGTAAAATTCATTTGGGTGGTAAGTTGCATGACCGAGCAATAAATGGTGAAAGTAGTGTAGGTCAGAAGTGTAAAAAGTGGCCTGGTCTTTCAGGGTGTTTAAGCACTGGGGGCTGAGGTGGTTAAGTAGGGTCTCATTTTTTGCGGGATGAGATGACGGTTTGATTGGCACTATTTTGGGGTGCATATGACTTTTTGAATGCTTACTATTACACTTTTTGTGACGTAAGATTGCCTTTTTTACACCGTTTTTATTGTTTTAGTCATGTTTTAGTGTTTCCATAGTCTAAGAGCCATAGTTTTTTCAGTTTTTGGGCGATTATCTTGGGTATGGTATTGTTTTTGTGGGATGAGATGACGGTTTGATTGTTACAATTTTGGCGTACATGCGACTTTTTTTTATCACTTTTATTACCTTTTTTGGGAAGTAAGGTGGGCAAAATTTCAATTTCATCATAGTTTTTTATTTTTATGGCGTTCACCGTTCGGGTAAAGTAACATGACCGTTTTATAGATCGGGTCGTTACGGACGCGGCGATATCTAATATGTGTAGTGTATTTTATTTTTTTTATTTTTATTCAGTGATAAATGTGTTTTTATCTTAACTTTTTTCACTTTTTTTTACATTTTCTTGATCCAGACCCACTTGGTTCTTGAAGATCCAGTGGGTCTGATGTCTGTATAATACAGTACAGTACACTATATAGTGTTTTGTATTGTATTTTACACTTTGTCTGAACAGATCTATGCCTTTAGCACAGATCTGTTCAGCACCATGGACAGCAGGACGCCTGAGAAGGCGTCCTGTTGCCATGGGAACCTTCCCCGTCTGCTCAGTAGTGGCCAGAACTGCGCAGACGGGGAAGGGTAAGAACGGAGCTGTCGGGGGGCTCTGTCCCTCTCCATCGGGGGGCTGCAAAGGCACAGCAGCCCCCCCGATGGGAGAGGGAGGGAGCTCCCTGAGCTGTTAACCTTTTCCATACAGCGGTCCGTACGGACCGCGGTATGGAAAGGGTTAAACGGCTGACATTGCATCGCAGATGTCAGACGTTTATACCAGGGTGTCAGCAATGTGCTGACACCCTGGTATACCCACTAGACGCCAACGATTATTCAAGGGGAGGCAGGCGGGGGATCGCGATACCGCCTGCCGCACCGCCCGCCTCTTGCAACCCTCCCCCTGCACCACCCACCAGGCTAAAATCACTCAGGGGTGCAAGGGGAGGGGGAGATACAGACATATTTTAGGAATACTAAAGTTTCTGATCCCCGCGGTCCCTAAATTGCAGAAATCGCAGCAAACCGCAGGTCTGAATTGACCTGCGGTTTGCCGCGATCGCCGACATGGGGGGTCACGGGACTCCCCCACGCATTTAGCCTAGGTGCCTGCTCAATGATTTGAGCAGGCACCGGGCTCCGATCACTGCCAGCCGCACGGCAGTGATCGAAAATACACAGGGCGTACATGTACGCCCTGTGTCCTTAAGTACCAGGGCACAAGGGCGTACTTGTACGCCCTATGTCCCTAAGGGGTTATGTTTTCTAATATGCCCATAAAATACGTTTGCTGTCTGTGATTTTGGGATAAGTTGTTCAGAAAACTTCTGGTTGGCCACCCTGGTTATTGTACTGATTCAGAGACTAAAGGCTACCATGTTATTTATGCCAGGAAATAAAGCCTGTACATAAGAACTCAGTGGCAGTATTGCGGTTTCTTCCCACCCCAGAAAGAGTTAATAAATGTTAATCAGTAATGTGTACCCCAAAATGGTACCATTAAAAACTACAACTTGCTCTTTAAAAAACAAGCCATCATACAGCGACATGGAGGGAAAAATAAAGAAGGCGATGATTAAGATATGAAAACAAATTGCTTGGTCATTAAGGCCCCAAAAATATCTGGCTGGTCAGTAAGTGGTTAAAGATTCCACGCTCCAAACTTCGCCGGAGTTTGGCGTTGTCCGGGTAACTGCCCTTCCCCCACCATAAACCAACCACCTCCTCCGCCATTACCGGCGCCAAAGCTCAAACCCCGCCCTGTTTCACGACAAGGAGACTGGAGCGGAGGGCAGGAATGTAGTCTAAAGGCATCCCTAACTGGGCAAGCCTGGGTGACGGGCTCCACGACGTCAGCCAGTAACAGCCAATGGAAATGTGATAGGCGAGCGAGTTGGGAGTGGAATAGTCGTTGATGACGTCAAGGGAGAGGATAGCACAGTTGCCTTGAGACCCCCCGGCGCCAGTAGTGACTGTAGCCGTGGAGACTGTTACTTGCCAACCAGGGACACACGTTTAGCAGTGGCCGGAGGAGCAACCCGGGGACCGCGGGGCCACAAGTTTCACTTCATCAACCGCACAGGGAGCCGTACCCAGGTGAACCGCTCACTCCCTTAGCCCGTACTGCGCCGGAGACGGGATACTAGAGGTCGGGTCATGGAGGTGTTCGCAGGAGCTGCACGTACGGGCTGCGCAGGCAGTAACCCCTTGTGTATGCTGGGCGATGTATTACATTACATGTATATTTCCGCACGCGGTGTGTGAGGTGCTGCCGGCAGCTTCCGGTCAGCTATGAGTGTATGGGGAAGTAGTGTCCATGGATACACCTGTGACCCATCCCCCAAGTACAGGACACTTAGCCTTTCACATGGTGTTTCTCCCTACTGTGTTATACTGTCCATGGATACACCTGTGACCCCATCCCCAGTGCGGGGGGCAGTACAGGACACTTAGCCTTTCACAGGGTCAATCTCTCTCCCTCCTGTGTTATACTGTCCATGGATACACCTGTGACCCCATCCCAGTACAGGACACTTAGCCTTTCACATGGGGAGTGTTTCTCTCTCCTGTGTTATACTGTCTATGGATACACCTGTGACCCCATCACCAGTGCTGGGGGGGCAGGTACAGGACACTGACCCTGTGAAAGCGTAAATCTCTCTTCCTCCTGTGTTATACTGTCCATGGATACACCTGTGACCCCATCCCAGTACAGGACACTTAGCCTTTCACATGGTGTTTCTCTCTACTGTGTTATACTGTCCATGGATACACCCTGTGACCCCATCCCCAGTGCTGGGGGTCAGTACAGGACACTTAGCCTTTCACCAGGGTCAATCTCTCTCCTCCTGTGTTATACTGTCCATGGATACACCTGTGACCCATCCCCAGTACAGGACACTTAGCCTTTCACATGGTGTTTCTCCCTACTGTGTTATACTGTCCGTGGATACACTTGTGACCCCATCCGCAGTGCTGGGGGGCAGTACAGGACACTTAGCCTTTCACATGGGGGAGTGTTTCTCTCTCCTATGTTATACTGTCTATGGATACACCTGTGACCCTCATCCCCAGTGCTGGGGGGGCAGTACAGGACACTTAAGCCTTTCACAGGGTCAATCTCTCTCCCTCCTGTGTTATACTGTCCATGGATACACCTGTGACCCCATCCCCAGTACAGGACACTTAGCCTTTCACATGGTGTTTCTCTCTACTGTGTTATACTGTCCATGGATACACCTGTGACCCCATCCCCAGTGCTGGGGGGCAGTACAGGACACTCAGCCTTTCATAGGGTCAATCTCTCTCCCTCCTGTGTTATACTGTCCATGGATACACCTGTGACCCATCCCCAGTACAGGACACTTAGCCTTTCACATGGTGTTTCTCCCTACTGTGTTATACTGTCCGTGGATACACTTGTGACCCATCCGCAGTGCTGGGGGGGCAGTACAGGACACTTAGCCTTTCACATGGGGAGTGTTTCTCTCTCCTGTGTTATACTGTCTATGGATACACCTGTGACCCCATCACCAGTGCTGGGGGGGCAGTACAGGACACTTAGCCTTTCACATGGTGTTTCTCCCTACTGTGTTATACTGTCTATGGATACACCTGTGACCCCATCCCCAGTGCTGGGGGGGCAGTACAGGGACACTTAGCCTTTCACATGGGGAGTGTTTCTCTCTCCTATGTTATACTGTCTATGGATACATCCTGTGACCCCATCCCAGTGCTGGGGGGCAGTACAGGACACTGACCCTGTGAAAGGCTAAATCTCTCTTCCTCCTGTGTTATACTGTCCATGGATACACCTGTGACCCCATCCCCAGTGCTGGGGGGGCAGTACAGGACACTCAGCCTTTCATAGGGTCAATCTCTCCTCCCTCCTGTGTTTATACTGTCCATGGATACACCTGTGACCCCATCCCCAGTACAGGACACTTAGCCTTTCACATGTGTTTCTCCCTACTGTGTTATACTGTCCGTGGATACACTTGTGACCCATCCGCAGTGCTGGGGGGCAGTACAGGACACTTAGCCTTTCACATGGGGAGTGTTTCTCTCTCTGTGTTATACTGAGGGTTGTACTGTCCTGGCAGGAAATAACTTTTCAGTGTCCTCTATTGGAAATCCTTCCTCCAGTTAGGTGGATGTACAGATGTCACCTGTGAGCGCCCAGTCCCAGAGATGGCGGCATTTGTTGTGTCCATTGCTATCACATGCTCTTCCTTGTATGTAGTATGTGATCACATTTGCTGTTTTTCATATTCAGGCGATATTGCAGTATATATCGGTCTTCCTTCTGTGCCTTCTACGTCTCTCTATCTGGAAGGCAGGGCTGTTTTATTTTGTTGCCTTTGGATACCAAACAGCTCAGCTGTGCACAGTCCGCCGCACACAATTCTATCCGGCAAGCAGTTTGTTTCCCTATAAAAGGGCACTGAAAGTAAACCACACACAGGTAGGAGCCGGTAGAAGTGACTAGCTCATATGGCCCAGAGAAGGTTACTTCATATAGCTCTTCCTTGTTCTCACCACGCTTGTTGAGTGGTAGTCTTCATTGTATACTATGGTGGTGAGGAATCAACCAGTTGTTATTGTCCATAGACTGTTTCCATAGTTACTAATGCCAGACATAGGGAAAAATAGCTCTCTATGAGCAGAATTTAGTAGTCACAGGCCTCACCCATTTGTCTTCAATAAGGATTGTAAGGGAGCTCATACAGGTTGTTACCCAACCACTTTCTGGTTACTGTTAACCAATGTGTTTGAGATGATTATATGGGTCTTACTCTTACTAATATAGCCTTTGTTAATTTCTGCTCCGTTTTTCTATATTTCATAAGCCTTGTCCCCTTATTTGCGTATTTATATATTTTTTTGTGCCGTCCACACAGAGGTCCTGTCCATAAAATGGCTGCTGATGGAGGATCATGGTGTCAGACACCTCACTCAGCCGTCTCCATTATAGCACACTGCACTAAACTTCCAACCATGCAAGTATAGGTGGCAGGTGCAGTGTATTTCAATGGAGGGGACATCACATGGAGGTGCTTTGCCTGGTCACATGACCGTCAATCAGCGGCCATCTTGTGGATAGGATCTCTCTCTGTGGACAGCAGAATAAAGGGGGCATACCTTATGAAATATAGCAAATGGCACAGATTATCAACAAAGGCTACATTAGTAAGTGCCATATAGTCATCTACATTAGTAAGTGTCATATAGTCATCTTACATACACATTAGTCAACATTAGCCAAAAAGTGGCTAACATCTTAAGACCTCTTCTAGATGAGAGAGTGTGACGTTCCGGACTTGCAGCCTCCTAGCACTGACAGGGTCACATAGCATTATATTGATTTATGATGCTGTGTAACCCTTACAGTTCTGGAATGTATTGTATAACACTGATATAATGCTGTAAGTGTTATGCAATACATTCCAGAACTGTAAGGGTTACACAGCATCATAAATAAATATAATACTATGCGACCCCGTCAGTGCTCAGGAGTTCAGGACGGGTGCCTGCGCTTTGAGTCGGAGCGTCACACTCGCTCGTCCGAAAGCGGCCTAAGGCCTTATTCACACGAGCAATATTTAACCTTTCTGAGTAAAAACTGATGATTATTATTTTATTTTATTTTTTTTCTTCCCTGCACGAATGTTATCAGTTTTCATGTGTTTTTCACACGCATGAAAAAAAAACCTGAAGAATAACATGCAACATCTCCTAGCAACCATAAGTGAAAACAGATTGCATCCTGCTTCCCCCACCCCCTTCCCCCACTGAACCGTTGAGACTTCAGTGGACAAGTCCTGCATGAAAAATGCATTAAGATAGAATATGCTGCAATTTTTCTGAACGGGCAGTTGGTCAGTGAAAAACCCTGCTTATGTGCACATAACCATTGAAATGAATGGGTCAGAGGTCAGTCCGGATGCTATCCATCCAGATGGGTAACTTGCTCATGTGAAATAAGCTAAAGGTTTCATGCACCAAGACCATGTCCATATTTTGATCCGCAAAATACTGATACATTCCAATGGCTCATTAGCATAGAAGGCGGGAAATATTGTGGGGGGCACCGCGGACAAACTGGGGCACTGAGTGCAAAATGAACAACTGAATAAGCACCACCGGGGGCTGGCATGTAAGGGTATATCTTTAGTTTAACTTGCATTTTCCAGGAGAAAGGTCCTCTTTTAAGGGGTTTTCCGAGATTTTGATATTGATGTCCTATCCTGAGGATAGGTTATCAATATCTGCTGGGGGTTCGAAACCCCAGCCAATCATCTGTCTGAGAAGGTATCGGCGCTCATGTGTATGGGGCTGAGCCAAGCACAGCCTCAGTACATGTATGGCGTTGGTGCCTTCTCAAACAGCTGATCGGCAGGGGTCCCAGGTGTTGAACCCCCACCACCAGTCAAAATTAGGGCTCAACCATTTATCCGATTTACCGATATTATCGGACGATATTTATGATTTTCAAAGTTATCGGCATCTAACCTTGCCGATATGCCAATAGTGCATCCAGCGCTGCTCGCTTATGAGAAAACATGGCGCAGGGCGCGTGCCGCCATGTTCAGTGGCCAGAGTCAGTGCAGCCGCTGCAGAGCCCAATGAAATGAGCTGGCTCTGAATGTCTGGCTATTATTAAAGGGAGTCTGTCACCTCCATATGGCCATATACAGTGCTTACATTGTCCTATAGCACACCTATACATAAATGTAATGGTACCTTTGTCTTTTTCTTTACACTTGCAGAAGTTGGAAAAACGAAATGTAATTCGTATGCAAATGAGCACTCGCAAGTGCCCAGGGGCGGCGTTCACTGTGTTGCAGTCCTGGCTGTTCTGCATTTTTTTTTTTGTTTCCCTGCCCCAGCCTCTGCCTATACCGCCCCTCCTATTCCTTTACGTCATCTGACTGAGATCCCACGCCTGTGCACTGCCATGCTGGCAACCAAGTAGAGAGATTGACCCCTGACCTCTGTAGGGGCAGGAACAGGGAGAGGTTATTTAAATTGCCCCCTTCCACCACCATTCACCAGTGTGTTACTGCCCCTAAGTGGCAGTACAGAGGAAGTCCTCTCTGCCAGTCAGGGAGGTGAAAGTGGATTTGAAACTTCTTTGTTATTTTCTACCTGGCTCTGCATTGGGGGTTTGCGCTTCCCTTGCTTAGATCCGGCCCCTGGGTATGTCCCCTGTCCTCCGGCGGTTCATTCCAACGCTGGCAGGGAGACTGCAGGAGCCTACCCTGATGCTCCTAGTGAGATCAGCTGACTTAGACACAGAAACCGCGCGTGTACTCTGGAAGTGCTTCTGTGACTGGGGGCCGAAGGGATTTAAGTCAGAGCAACCACGGATCTGACTGCCGCCTGGTGTACTGGTCGATGTCGGACCCAGAGATTCAGCCGCCTGGAGAACTGGATGCTCCAACGCAGCAAACCGCGAGTTCCCCCATGCAGGATACAGTGGCAGCAGGGCTTAGT
Organism: Bufo bufo; assembly: GCF_905171765.1. Classification (NCBI taxonomy): domain Eukaryota; kingdom Metazoa; phylum Chordata; class Amphibia; order Anura; family Bufonidae; genus Bufo; species Bufo bufo. The sequence goes on from NC_053390.1 coordinate 493,006,042, forward strand.
AGTAGTAGTAGTATGTTGGGGACGATACTTTTGTACATAAGGCTGCAATTTGTGTATTACTTAAAGGGGTTGTCCGGGATCAAGCTTTTTTTTTTTTTTTTTTTTTTTTTTAAACTGCTTACTCACTGTTAGTAGCCAAATCTATCTTCCGAAGATGTTTTTAGGTAGCTTTTGCACTGCTCATGCTCCTACAGTCCCCAGCAGACTGTTTACATGCATGTTGTTATGTGCCATCACTTCCTGCCTGCAGTGCATTGTGGCTTCCAGTGCAGATCAGCAGCTCCTGGTTTCTACAGTGTAAGATCACCTCCCTGCACACCCGCCCCCCTCATACATATTCAGCCTCCTCCACATCATCCACGCCTCCATAGATCCACCCCCCTCTTACATATTCCTCCCCATAAACTCCTCCTTGCTCTGTCTCTTGCACATGTCATGTGCTCAGTGTTTGCAGACAGTGAACGAACACACAGGGAGCAGCTCCATCTTTCCGCAATGTAGATCATTTTTAGTTTTATGTGTACATTCATCATTACAATAACCAATATTAGTAATATATCTTAGCATTGCTAATGTTTTACAATTTCCCTAGTTTTGTTCTGCTACACAGTAAGGCTATTTCCAGGACGTCCTCCATGACAGCACTACATGGAGCTGTCTCCCCCGCCCACTATTGGGACAGGAAACAGAGAGGTTAAAAGCTCCCCCCCCACCCACCCTCACCAGTGTTTTTTTCCTGTCCCAATAATGGACAGGGCAGAGAGGGGTCTCTCTTGTAGACCTGTATAAATTTTTTCTTTTTTCCTATTTCGCCGGGCTAAAACCCCTATGCTGGGGTCCCTTAGCCTCCCAGCTCTCTCCAGTACCTGTGGGTCATGCGACTCTCTCGCTGGAGGCGGGTATACCAGGGGCTTAGAAACGGTAGCCGCAACCCCGCCGGGGCTCTGGGCTGCAGGACGCTCCTCCAGAGGGATCGCGCGGGAGCCGGGGCATTTTTCTTCTCACTTCCGGGTTCGGCGCTAAGCCGGATGTGACGTCTAAGCGCCGGCAGAGGAGTGTGCATGTGCGTGACCTCCGACGCCGGATCCAGTATGGCGGCGCCCTGTGATCGGTCCCCAAGCGACGAGGGACGCTGGAGGCCTAGCGAACGGCCTCGCGTCCATCCAGAATCTATGGGAGGAGCTTCCACGTCAGGAGGGTAAGTGCCAGTGGCATTTAAAGTCTGGTTGGGCTAGGTGTCAGTCCCTCAGTCATGGACTCGTCCGGTATGAGAGAGCAGTCCCCAGACCCTCCTGCCCAAGGACATGTGAGTAACCCAGCACTACATGGTGGGAATAGTGATAGGCTCAGAAGGTTTATGGCCTGTTTTTTCTATCATCATGTCTCCTAGGGAGAGAAAGATCCTACCCTAAAGGTGGACATCAAAAAGAAGCCCAAATGATGCGCTATTTGCAACAAAAAGGCTTCAGGAGTCATATACAAAGAAGCTTTGTACCGATTGTATTAACAAAATGATGAAAGAGGAACAGTCGTCCCTTTTAACAGACATTAGAGCCATCATTAAAGAAGAGGTCAAAGCGTCAGTTTCCTCCTTAACGCCTAAGGTGGCTGAACAGACCACTGGGATTAAAAGACCTAGGGAAATCTTGGAATCAGACACAGAAGTCATAGAGGTGGAATATTCAGGGGAGGAGGAAGAAGAGGAGTCTTTACCTTCCTCATCCCATGAGGAGAAACGCAAGTACTGTTTCTCAACTGAGGATATGGATTCCCTCCTAACTGCAGTTAGACAGACTATGGATATCTTAGACGAACCAACTAAGAGGTCCATTTAGGAGGAGATGTTTGCTGGCCTAATTACAAAACAGAGGAAGGTGTTCCCCTTAAATTCTAGCCTAAAACAAATGATCCTGGATGAATGGGAGGATGTAGAAAAAAGGCTGTTTATTCCCAGGGAATTTAAAAGCCGTTTATCCTTCGACAAAGAGGACACTAAAATTTGGGAAGAAATCCCCAAGATCGACGCCCCGGTCGCCAGGGTAGCTAAAAAAAACCGATCCCATTCGAAGACTCCTCCCAGCTGAAAGACCCCATGGACCGCAAAGCCGATGGTCTCCTGAGGAAATCTTGGGAAGCTTCTGCGGCCTTAATGTCTACTAACGTGGCAGCTACTTCAGTGGCTAGGTCCCTATTATTGTGGTTATCTCAGCTGGAGAATCATTTGTCAATGGGAACTCCCAGGGAGGACATTTTGGAGACTATCCCGCTCCTAAAGATGGCGACAGCCTTTGCAGCGGACGCCTCAGCAGAGTCAGTCAGGTTCGCAGCTAAAGGCGGGGCCCTTCTGAACACCGCAAGAAGGGCTTTGTGGCTGAAGAACTGGTCTGGTGATCTCACCTCAAAGAATAAGCTATGTGCAATCCCCTTTTCAGGATCATACGTGTTCGGCCCTAGTCTGGACAAAATTCTGGAGAAGGCCTCAGATAAAAAGATAGGGTTTCCTGAAACTAAAACTAAGAAGACACAGTTTTTTCGTAAAAGATTCCAGCCAAAAAACCAAACGTATAAGGATAAGGGGAAGTTGGGGAGATGGTCCTATCCTAAAGGGGGTAGGGGCAGAGGATTTCTGCTTAATCCCAACACTTCCCAGGACAAACAATGACGCCAGACCAGTCGGGGGGAGATTAAGATCCTTTCTCCCAGCATGGAGCCAGATAACTCGGAACCCTTGCGTGCTCCAAATTATTCAAGAAGGATACAAGATAGAATTTATATCCATTCTGCAACACAAATTTGTGCTGACCGGGTACGGAGGAGGTACACAACAGGAAAATCTTTTAAAAGACGTCGCAAAATTAAAAAATCTAGGCGCAGTGACTCGCGTCCCTGCGGGTCAGGAAGGCAGGGGCTTCTATTCAAGATTATTCCTGGTCAAAAAGCCAGATGGTTCTTTCAGAACTATAATCAACCTAAAACCCCTAAACGTCTTCATAAAGTACCGTCGTTTCAAGATGGAATCAATAAGATCAACAACACCCCTCATTTCTCAGGGAGCGGTAATGTGCACCTTAGACTTAAAAGATGCTTATTACCATGTACCAATACATCCGGACCACCAAAAATTCCTAAGATTCGCGGTAAGGGAAGCAGACAAAGTAAACCATTATCAGTTTCAGTGCCTGCCCTTTGGGATATCAACAGCCCCCCGGGTGTTTACATAATTGATAATAGAGATAATGGCCTTCCTCAGACTGAAGGGGATAAAGATTGTACCTTATATAGACTATCTCCTCCTAACCGCAGACTCTGCACACAAACGCAGACAACAATATCCCTCTTACAGGATCTCGGCTGGATCATAAATTGGGAAAAATCGGACCTAGTACCAGAGACCAAGAAGATCTTCCTGGGAACACTACTAGATTCGAACCTACAGAGGTCTTTCCTTCCACCTCAAAAACAACAAAACCTTGTCAAGAAATTGAAAGCGTTTCAGGGGAAATCAGTGTGCACCATCAGAAACGCCATGAGCATTCTGGGCCTGATGACATCTTGCATATTCACGGTACCGTGGAGTCAACATCACACGAGAGTCCTACAGAAGATGATTCTATCAGTCTGGGACGGAGACCACCGATCCATAGACCGGAAAATCCTTATAAAGGAGAATGCTCGGAGATCCCTGGATTGGTGGCAGACATCAAGCAACCTATCAAAAGGCGTCTCCTGGAATCTAAATCCGTACGTTGTAGTAACTACAGATGCCAGCCAACAAGGTTGGGGGGCAAAGGTTGGAATTTAATATTTCCAAGGAACCTGGAGCCAGACCATAAAAAACAGGTCTTCAAACTTCAGAGAACTTCAGGCCGTTTGGGAAACTCTCAAACAGAGTCAGGATCTTCTGAGCGGACAGAACATACGAATCCTGTCAGACAACATGACAGCAGTCTCTTTCCTCAGACATCAGGGAGGAACAAGATACCCTCTCCTCCAGAATCTAACAAACAAGACTTTTTCCTGGGCAGAGGAGAATGTGCTGTCAATCTCAGCAGTACACCTACAGGGTTCAAAAAACCAGTCGGCAGATTTCCTCAGCAGACACTTTATAGATCCAAACGAGTGGACTTTGAACAGACAGGTGTTTCTAGAGTTGACAGCTTCATGGGGATATCCGGACATCGACCTCTTTGCTTCAAGGGAGAATACTCAAACAACCTACTTCTCCCGGAATCCTGCCGATCACCCCACGGCAGTAGACGCTTTATCTCAGTCCTGGAACATGAAGCTGGCGTATGCGTTTCCTCCTTTCCCTCTGATTTCAGTAGCCCTAAAGAAGATCAGCAGGGAATCGGCCAAAGTGATCTTCATAGCTCCCTTTTGGCCAAAACAAGCCTGGTTCCCGGTCCTGTCCTCTCTGAGTCAAGAAGAACCAATTCCCCTCCCTCTCAGGCCAGACCTGTTGCATCAGGGTCCAATATGGAATCCGGAAATAAACAGGCTGAAATTAACAGCGTGGCTTCTGAAAGGGACTTGTTAAGATTACAGGGGTTCTCAGACGAAGTAATAGCCACTATTCAAAGAGGCCATAAACAGGTGACCTCGGCGATTTATAATAAAATCTGGAAAAAATTCTGCTCCTGGATGGCGCTGAGAGGGAAGAATCCTCTACTCCCGAGTGTGGGAGATATTATTGATTTCCTCCAGGAAGGGTTTAACATGGGTCTCAGGCCCAGTACCCTTAAGGTCCAAACTGCAGCCTTAAGTTGGTTTCTAAATTACTCCCTGTCAGAAAATCGATGGGTAAGCAGGTTCTTAAAGGCAACCACACGGATTAGGCCAACACTAAGGTCCCCGGTTCCTCCCTGGGATCTGTCGCTAGTTCTTAATGCCTTAACAAAACCACCTTTTGAACCCCCTACACGAGAGTAGCCTAAGAAACCTAACCTTAAAGATGATGTTCTTAGTGGCTATCACATCAGCCCGTAGGCTAGGAGAGATCCAGGCCCTCACCATCCGTGAGCCGTACCTTACAATCTGTGAAGATAGTCATATTAAGGCTAGACCCGTCCTTTATACCGAAGGTAGCTTCTTCCTTTCATCGTAACCAGGAAATAGTACTACCAACTTTCTTCACAGACCCAAAGACCGAAAGGGAGAAGGAGTTCCATCTTCTAGACGTCAGACGTTCTCTCCTTTCCTACCTAGACGTTACCAGTACCTTTTTAGAGTGGACTCAAATCTGTTTATTCAATTTTCAGGCCGCAATAAAGGCAAGAAAGCTTCTAAAGCAGGGCTTGACAAATTTCCTTGGAATCTAGGAGCCAGCTAAAAAAGTTAGGAGCCAGGCGGAGCCGCGTCATAAAATCTATATTGCGATATAATTTTAAGCATGTATATCGCAATATATTGTTTTCTATATTTGGGGGGGGGGGGTTTAAACTTTTTTTTTTTTTTTTTTTTTTTAAACTTTATTTATTAACTATTAGCCTTCTTAAGGGCTAGAACCCTTGTCATATTCACCCTAATAGAGCTCTATTAGGGTGAATAGGACTTTACACTCTCCCTGCTGCCCTGTGCATAGTGCACACAGCAGGGAGCTGACCATGGCAGCCAGCCTCTGATCAGCCCCTCCAGCCTCTGATCAGCCCCTCCCCCCCCCTACCTCTGATCAGCCCCTCCAGCCTCCCTCTGATCAGCCCCTCCAGCCTCCCTCTGATCAGCCCCTCCAGCCTCCCTCTGATCAGCCCCTCCAGCCTCCCTCTGATCCCCTCCCCTCTGATCAGCCCCTCCAGCCTCCCTCTGATCAGCCCCCTCTGGTAACAAACCCACCCCGCCTCCCTCCCCAGTATTAATCATTGGTGGCAGTGGCCACAGGGTCCCCCTCCTCCCCCCATCATTGGTGGCAGTGGGCAGTTCTGATCGGAGTCCCAGCAGTGTAATGCTGGGGCTCCGATCGGTTACCATGGCAGCCAGGACGCTACTGAAGTCCTGGCTGCGATGGTATGTTAGTGAGCAGCATTATACTCACGTGCGCTGTGATCGCCGGGAGCTCCTTCTTCTCATAGGTCTGTGCGGCGCATTGCTAATGCTATAAGCATTAGCAATGAGCCGCACAGACAGAAGAAGGAGTGACCGGCGGCCACGGCGCACGTGAGTATAATGCTGCACACTAACATACCATCGCAGCCAGGACTTCAGTAGCGTGACTCCTGGCTGCCATGGTAACCGATCGGAGCCCCAGCATTACACTGCTGGGACTCCGATCGGAACTGCCCACTGCCACCAATGCAGACAAACATTCCCGGCACCCGACCTCTGACAGGACGCTGTGATCCGCGCGAATAACCCCTCAACTGAGGAGTTAATCGCGCGGATCACAGCGTGCAGTCATAGGGGCCGGGATATGGCCGACACATTCATTGGTGGCACAGTGGCCACAGTCCCTCCCCTTCTCCTCCTACTCTGTTCTTAGTGGCCAGCGGCAGCCGCGCACAGTGGGGAGGGAGGGACTCCTCTCCTTCTCCACTGTGCCGGCTCAGGAAACCATGGTGCGCGCCGAGAGCGCATCTTTGAAAACGGGCTGACAAATACCCAAGCGCCAGGACCAAATTCCTGGTCACCATGGCGACCTGGCGCCCGGGATTTGTCGAGCCCTGTTCTAAAGCAACATTAGCAAGATGGATTAAGAGTCATTAAAGAGGCCTATCAGAGCCAGGAGCTTCCCTGTCCCCAGGAGATTAGGGCTCATTCAACGAGAGCAGTCTCGGCTTCATGGGCCGAACATGCGAATGCTTCTATCGACCAGATATGTAGGGCAGCCACCTGGGCAAGCTCCCAAACCTTTTGTAAGCATTACAGATTAAATGTGTCAGGGAATATTGACCAGTCTTTTGGACGTAAAGTTCTTCAGGCTGCGGTCCCTCCCTAGTTATTGGATTAATTTGGTATTCCTACTCCATGTAGTGCTGTCATGGAGGACGTCCTGGAAAGTAAGAATTAGTCTTACCGGTAATGATGTTTCCAGGAGTCCGACATGACAGCACTGGTAGTTCCCTCCCTAATGGTTAGAGTAATCTTCCTTTTCTTCTTTTCTTTTGTACTATGTTACCCATTATTGTGTGATAATCTATAAAACACTGGTGATGGTGGGTGGGGGGGGGAGCTTTTAACCTCTGTTTCCTGTCCCAATAGTGGGCGGGGGAGACAACCTCCATGTAGTGCTGTCATGTCGGACTCCTGGAAACATCATTACCGGTAAGACTAATTCTTACTTTTCACACTCACGTTTGGTGTGGATCCATCATGGATGGATCCGCACTGATAATATAAATTGCTGCATCCGCTCAGAATGGATCAGTTTGTATTATCTTTACCTTAGCCAATATGGATCCATCTTGAACACCATTAAAAGTCAATGGGAGATGGATCCATTTTCTATTGTGCCAGATTGTGTCATAAAAAACAGATCTGTCCTCATTGACTTAAGCGCTTGGCAGCTGTAGACATCTCTGTTGGTCCCATGTTCATATGTGCCCACATTGCTGAGAAAAGTGATGTGAAAGAGGCCTAACATTGTGTGTCAGGACGGATCCGTCTGGCTCAGTTTGGTTATGCGGACATCAAAACACAGCCAGCAGCGTTTTTTTGTCTGCCTCTTATGTGAAATGGAGGCAGATCGGAGCCAAACTGATGCATTCTGAGCAGATCAATTCAGAATGCATTAGGGCAAAACTGAAATGTTTTGGAGACCTCTTGTGAGATCTAAATCTCCTGTCTGAAAGAAGTCTTATTGCGGATCGCATTGGTGGATCCGCAATATATGTGCACCGTTACATTTGCATTATGATTCACCGATGCAGACCCAATCCGCAAATCATGAGATTTGGCATGGGGCACTATGGAGTGTTTCCTGGGGTTCCATTCGATTCCTCTGCACAGAAAAAGGATAGAACTTGCTCTACGGATGAATCGTGGACCCATTCAAGTGAATGGGTCCATGATCTATATGTGGCTGGCCCACGGTCGGTGCACGTGCATTGTGGACCTCAATTTGCGGTCAACAGCACGGGCTGCACATGGTCACGCGAATAAGCCCTTATGCGGCAGTTAAAAAACACGAATGCCGCCTGTTTGCTGTCATAAATTTGTCTAAATAAACAGTCCATCAGGGCTCATGTACACTGCGGCTGGCCAGCCATGGCCGTATTGCCTCCCGCATACAGTGGGCCCATAATACACATCCACTGGTCATATGCAACACGGATCAAGGACCTATTCACTTGAATTTGTCCGCAATCAAGGAGATGCAGTGCAGAAATGCACAGGGGAACCCCACAGAAACACTACGGAGTGCCTTTGTGGTGTTTCTGGCCTCCGCACATAAAAAAATAGTGCATGCAATACTTTTTTGTGTAAAGGAAGTATCACGGATGGATCCATCCCGGCGGCTGCACAGACGTTGCCCGTGACTTGGTGACCTGAAATTGAGGCCAACAGTGCACGGAAAGGCACTCCTACGACCGGGTGAATGAGCCCTCATAGAAACACCTCTTCTTTTCAGTAAAACATACACGAATAGGACATAATATATACTTTTTTTTGTGGTCACAGAACTGCTCAACGAATGCGGACAGCACACATACACTGCGTGCAGAATTATTAGGCAAATGAGTATTTTGACCACATCATCCTCTTTATGCATGTTGTCTTACTCCAAGCTGTATAGTCTCGAAAGCCTACTACCAATTAAGCATATTAGGTGATGTGCATCTCTGTAATGAGAAGGGGTGTGGTCTAATGACATCAACACCCTATATTAGGTGTGCATAATTATTAGGCAACTTCCTTTCCTTTGGCAAAATGGGTCAAAAGAAGGACTTGACAGGCTCAGAAAAGTCAAAAATAGTGAGATATCTTGCAGAGGGATGCAGCACTCTTAAAATTGCAAAGCTTCTGAAGCGTGATCATCGAACAATCAAGCGTTTCATTCAAAATAGTCAACAGGGTCGCAAGAAGCGTGTGGAAAAACCAAGGCGCAAAATAACTGCCCATGAACTGAGAAAAGTCAAGCGTGCAGCTGCCAAGATGCCACTTGCCACCAGTTTGGCCATATTTCAGAGCTGCAACATCACTGGAGTGCCCAAAAGCACAAGGTGTGCAATACTCAGAGACATGGCCAAGGTAAGAAAGGCTGAAAGACGACCACCACTGAACAAGCCACACAAGCTGAAACATCAAGACTGGGCCAAGAAATATCTCAAGACTGATTTTTCTAAGGTTTTATGGACTGATGAAATGAGAGTGAGTCTTGATGGGCCAGATGGATGGGCCCGTGGCTGGATTGGTAAAGGGCAGAGAGCTCCAGTCCGACTCAGACGCCAGCAAGGTGGAGGTGGAGTACTGGTTTGGGCTGGTATCATCAAAGATGAGCTTGTGGGGCCTTTTCGGGTTGAGGATGGAGTCAAGCTCAACTCCCAGTCCTACTGCCAGTTTCTGGAAGACACCTTCTTCAAGCAGTGGTACAGGAAGAAGTCTGCATCCTTCAAGAAAAACATGATTTTCATGCTGGACAATGCTCCATCACACGCGTCCAAGTACTCCACAGCGTGGCTGGCAAGAAAGGGTATAAAAGAAGAAAATCTAATGACATGGCCTCCTTGTTCACCTGATCTGAACCCCATTGAGAACCTGTGGTCCATCATCAAATGTGAGATTTACAAGGAGGGAAAACAGTACACCTCTCTGAACAGTGTCTGGGAGGCTGTGGTTGCTGCTGCACGCAATGTTGATGGTGAACAGATCAAAACACTGACAGAATCTATTGATGGCAGGCTTTTGAGTGTCCTTGCAAAGAAAGGTGGCTATATTGGTCACTGATTTGTTTTTGAATGTCAGAAATGTATATTTGTGAATGTTGAGATGTTATATTGGTTTCACTGGTAAAAATAAATAATTGAAATGGGTATATATTAGTTTTTTGTTAAGTTGCCTAATAATAATGCACAGTAATAGTCACCTGCACACACAGATATCCCCCTAAAATAGCTAAAACTAAAAACAAACTAAAAACTACTTCCAAAAATATTCAGCTTTGATATTAATGAGTTTTTTGGGTTCATTGAGAACATGGTTGTTGTTCAATAATAAAATTAATCCTCAAAAATACAACTTGCCTAATAATTCTGCACTCCCTGTATTACTGTACGCATGTATTGTGGTCACAATGAAGTGACTGTGTACGTACCCGAGACACAAAAAACACGCAGTTCGGATGCTGAGACAAAACATGGATGTGTGCATGAGGCCTTAGGCTACATTCACACGTCCCTGGTGTGTTGCGGACCCGCAAATTGCCCGTCACCCCCATAGAAATGCCTATTCTTGTCCGCAAGCTGCGGACAAGAATAGGACATGCTCTATCTTTTTGTGGAGCTGCGGACCCAAAATCGGGGCCGCGCTCCGCAATTGCGGCTGCAGACAGCACACTGTGTGCTATCCGCATCCATTCCGCATCCATTGCGCCCCCCCCAATACCCCAGTATAATAAACATTGGTGGCGCAGTGCGCCCCCCTTCAATATAATAAACATTGGTGGTGCAGTGCGCCCCCCCCAATATAATAAACATTGGCGCAGTGCGGCCCCCCCAATATAATAAACATTGGTGGCGCAGTGCGCCCCCCCAACAACCCAGTATGATAAACATTGGTGGTGCAGTGCACCCCCCTCAATATAATAAACATTGGTGGCGCAGTGGGCAGTGCCAATGAGGGTTAAAAAATAAAAAAATAATTAACTCTCCTCCTCCTATTGATCGTCTCCTGTTCTTTCTTCAGGACCTGTCAAAGGACCTGTGGTGACATCACTGTGCTCATCACATGATACATCACATGATCCATCACCATGGTAATGGACCTTGTGATGAGCTCAGTGACGTCACCACAGGTCCTGAAGAAAGAACAGGAGACCGGCAGCTACGCGATCAACTGGAGGAGGTGAGTTAATTTTTTAAATATTATTTTTAACCCTCATTGGCACTTCCCACTGTGCCACCAATGTTTATTATACTGGGGGGGGCTGCGCACTGTGCCACCAATGTTTATTATACTGGGGGGGGCTGCGCACTGTGCCACCAATGTTTATTATACTGGGGGGGGCTGCGCACTGTGCCACCAATGTTTATTATACTGGGGGGGGCTGCGCACTGTGCCACCAATGTTTATTATACTGGGGGGGGGCTGCGCACTGTGCCACCAATGTTTATTATACTTGGGGGGGCTGCGCACTGTGCCACCAATGTTTATTATACTGGGGGGGGCTGCGCACTGTGCCACCAATGTTTATTATACTGGGGGGGGCTGCGCACTGTGCCACCAATGTTTATTATACTGGGGGGGGCTGCGCACTGTGCCACCAATGTTTATTATACTGGGGGGGCTGCGCACTGTGCCACCAATGTTTATTATACTGGGGGGGGCGGCGCACTGTGCCACCAATGTTTATTATACGGGGGGGGCTGCGCACTGTGCCACCAATGTTTCTTATACAAATACAGGAGGCGGGTGCTGGAATCAAATAGCCGGCACCCGACCTTTGTGACAGGGAGCTGCGATCAGCAGCAGTTAACCGCACCTGAAGGGTTAACTCAACTGCAGCTGATCGCAGCTCCCTGTCATAGAGGTCGGGTGCCGGCTATTTGATTCCAGCACCCGCCTCCTGTATTTGTATTACAGGTCAGTTTTCTTCATTGGTGGCGCAGTGGCCACAGCCCCTCCCCTCCTCCTCCCGTCTCTTCATATTGGCAGAGGCGGGGACAGCAGCAGCACAGGGGGGAGGGAGAGACTCCTCCACTGCGCTGCTGAGAACGATCATCTCCTGTGCCCCATTCAAAGTCTGATTAGCCTTAGGTCCATAGCAACCAGGACGCCTTTGTTAGGCGTCCGGTTGCCATGGCAACAATCACGCCGCTGCAATCGCAGCAGCAGGGCCGCGATGGTAGAGAGAGGGAGCTCCCTCCCTTCTCAACCACATGGATCTGGATGGCCGGGTGTTAGCTGTTACAGTTACAGCTAACGCTCTCTGCTGATGGCAGCGGCTCCGTTCCTGAGCCGCTGCCATCAATATCGGCACCGGACTGGAGGGGCGGAGCTTAGCGCAATCTTGGCCAGGAGAGTTACTGCCCCTCCTAGACTTTTGAATAATTAATTAGGCTGTCGGTGACGTCACCGGGTTCCCGGAGCAGCGGAAGAGGAAGCTTTCCTCCTCTGCAAGGGACCCGGTACGTCACTGACTGAAAGGAATCAGTTACTTCCTGCCATAAAGGTTTTGGGTAAAAAGAGTACTTAGAAACATGCTGAAAAGGTAGGACATGGGTGTATGTAAAGTGTGTGTATGTGCAATGCTATTAAACAATGGTCTCTAATCCCGGACAACCCCTTTAAAGGGGTTGTCTGTGATTGGGGACATTGCTCTAATAGTACAAGTGTGGCATACACATTACATACAAGCATGTAGTTCCTTTGGCACAGATTTCTGCAGCCCTGCTTTCATCTTTGAAATTCATGGCTGGAAGTTACTGGTTTCTTCTCCTCATTGATGTACCGGGTCCCTTGCAGGCAAGCCAAGCTCCCTCTTCCGCTGCTCAGGGAGCCCGGTGACGTCACTGGCAGCATAAGTAATTTATGTAGAGTGGCTGATATCCCGCTAAGCACCGCCCCTCTAGTCCGGTGATGTCACCTGGCAAGGAGCTTTAGAATGAATGGGGGTGAATATTGAGGAGGGGGTGGAGTTACAGCGGAGCAGAGAGACAGCTGTAACCACCTGATGCTGCGCTGCCCCAGGACCCACAGGGCAGTGCAGCCGAAAGTTAGGGAAAGATAAACAGATATATAAACAATGAGTGGGGGACCGTTGGAGCCACATAGAAGAGGCGAAAATAGCTGAAAATATATGGAGGCAACTTTATTTAATGTACATTGAGAGTAAACGTGTGTGTTTTTTTTTTTTTTATAAACATTTGATAACCCCTTTAAGGGAGCAGGATGGGTCTTTCTCTCCCTCAGAGATTATTCTATGTATGGAAACTCTATATACTTTACGGAGTCCTTACGTCCTTAAGGACATATATGTATATTACATGCTGTATATAAGTGTGTTAGACAAAGAATCCTGCACTGATAGAGCTGCTCTCTTACCATAGGTCTCTAAACAGGCTTTGAAGAAGCCCAGGAGAAGCACTAAATGCATTCAATGCTATGTTAAGCTTCCTGATCAATAAAAAAACTCTGTAAAGAGTGTATTACTAAAATTGTAAGAGATGAAGTTAAATCTCCACTGGCATCATTCCGAGAGGAGAGTCTTGACCTGCAACCGCCCATACGCCAAAGATTGACTAGAAATTCCTCCTTAGACTCTGATGGTCTGAAAGATGAAGCTTCCTCGTCAAAAAGATGGGATGACGAAAATCCCTTATCAGAAGGGGAAGTAGTTGAAGAATCGAGAAAATTCTTTTTCCCCACTGAGGAAATGAACGACATTTTAAAAGCGGTCAGGGATACTATGGAGATAGAAGAGGTCCAAAAACCCTATTCTATACAGGAGATGTTCGGAGGTTTAAAGACCAAATGCTCTAGAATGTTTCCCATAAATGAGAACATCAAGGAGTTGATTATGGATGAATGGGCGTATCCAGAAAAGACATTGGGAGTCTTTAGGGAATTTAAAAATAGGCTGTCATTTGATCCTACTGAGTCTAAAGTTTTTGACGACTTGCCCAAGATCGATATACAGGTAGCGAAAGTTAATTAAAAGACCTCGCTACCATTTGAAGACACCACTCAGTTAGAAGACCTCATGGAGAGAAAGGCGGATAGCCTTCTATGAAAGTCCTGGGAGGCGGCCATGTATAGTCTTAAAACCAATATTGCAGCAACATCAGTGGGATGTACCTTTGGTTGAATAAGCTTCAGAACCATTTGAGTAATAAAACTCCTAGGGATGAGATAATAGATTAAATTCCCTTATTAAAATCAGCAACTTGCTTCTTAGCGGATGCCTCAGCTGAAACAGTCCGGTTCTCAGATAAAGACCCGGCATTATCTAATGCTGCTAGGAGGGCACTCTGGATGAAATTCTGGATGGGGGATAAAACATCCAAAAGGAAATTGTGTTCAATAGCCTTCTCGGGAGAATGTCTTTGGGCCAGTCTTGGACTAAATCCTAGAGAGAGCTACTGATAAGAAAAAAGGCTTCCCTGAGGAGAGACTCCCTAGGAGGAAGTTGCCCTTTCGTCCCCAGAATAACCGGGGAAAAGGTAAAACGAGGAGCTGGAGTTGCCCTCTACCGCGCCTCCCTTTTTGGTATCTCCTCAATCCCCAGAATAAAAGTAGCGACTGACAATAATGCCAGGATAGGGGGAGACTAAAAGATTTCGTTCCCCAATGGGAATTTGTAACTTAAAACCCCTGGGCCTTGAACATCATAAAACAGGGTTGCATAATAGAATTCCCCCCCCCCCCCCCCCCCTCCTCTAGCAAGGTTCCCTGTCACTTGTCATCCTTCAATAACACAACTAAAAAAGATCTGGGAATGTGTTCAGGATCTCCTAAAGTTGGGAGTGGTAGTCCCGGTTCCTCAGTCACAACAAGGACAGGGCTACTACTCAAATCTGTTCCTAGTAAAACCTGGAGGTTCTTATCGAACGATGATAAACTTAAAAGATTTAAACAAACATATAACCCACAGGAAATTCAAAACCCTACCATCCCACTGATAAAAAAGAACGCGCTAATGTGTAAGATCGATTTAAAGGATGCGTACTATCACGTTCCGATCAGAACTTGGTCACAAAGGTACTTAAGATTTGCCATAAAAAGTCCTATGGGAAATATAGTCCATTTTCAATTTGTCGCTCTTTCCTTTGGAATTTCATCTGCACCCAGGGTCTTCACCAAACTGCTAGTGGAGATAATAGCTTTCCTGAGAACAGAAGGGTTAACAATAGTCCCCTATCTGGACGATTTTCATAGTTCCTAGTATCAGACTCAGAACATCAAATAGAAACGGATCTAAACCGATTTTGTCATCTTTTAGAAAGTCTAGGATGGGTGATTAAACTAAGGCAAATCGTGCCTACTACTGAAAACAAAGGTGAAATTCCTCGGTATTCTCCTAGACTCTGTAAAACAAACATCCTTTCTTCCAGCAGAAAGGATAGAAACTATACAAAGAACGACCAGGCGGTTTCTGAAAAAAAGATCTTGCTCCTTCAGAGAAGCCATAAGTCTTTTACGTCAAATGACATCCTGCATTGTGGTGGTTCCCTGGTGTCAGATCAACTACAGAACTCTCCAAGCCTGGTTACTGAGTAAGTGGGACAAATGCCAGACATCAGTGGACCAGAAAATTCTGATTCCGAAACATGTAAAAACTCTTTCCTCTGGTGGCTGACATTAAAAAATTTGAAGAGAGGAGTAGTCTGGCAGAAAACACCATCAGTAGTGATCCACACCGATGGAAGCGGTACAGGATGGGGAGCAAAGGTCAATAAAAGCCTCTATCAAGGGGTCTGGTCAGCAGAGATGGCAGTCCTATCCAGTCATCGAATTATCGAGAGCTCAGAGCAGTCTGGGAGACCTTAAAAGCAGCCTCGGAAGTATCAAAGGGCCGACCTAAAAATTTTCTCAGACAATGTGATGACTGTATCCTACCTCAGACATCAGGGAGGAACAAGATTAGTAAGACTAGGGAATCTGTCAGGGAAAATATTCTCCTGGGTAGAAAGTACAGTGAAATCTGTCTCAGCTGTACATTTAAAAGGGAGCAAAAATTTGTAGCAGATTTCCTAAGAAGGAAGAAAATAGATCAAGGAGAATGGTCCTTAGACAGACATTCGACTTGATGGTAAATAGATGGGATTGACCATCTATAGATCTGTTTGCCTTGAAAGAAAACACCAAGGTCCCACTGTTCTACTCTCTGAATCCAAGGGACAAACCTTGGGCAATAGATGCGTTCTCCCAGAGCTGGGATTGGGACCTCGCTTATGCTTCCCTTCCCCCATTACAACTAATCCCCAGAGTAATACAGAAGGCCATGCAAGAGAGAGCAACACTAATTTGAATAACTCAATTTTGGCCAAAAAAGCGGGTGCTTCTTTAGAGCAGATGTGCAGGGCTGCAACCTGGTCCAGTATGAACACCTTTGTCAAACATTACAGATTAGACCTGTCAAGGTCCTCTGAGCTATCATTTGGGTGTAAAGTCCTATATAATCTACACATGGTGGGTTATGGAGCACTGTAATCTAGTAACACACTGGTGAACGGTGGTGGGAGGGGGCAATTTAACCTTTCTCTGTTCCTGCCTCTACAGAGGTCAGGGGTCAATCTTGGTTGCAGTCATGGTGGATTCATGGAAACTGAATTACCTGTAAGACTAAATTGTTTTTTTTCCATTGTCTGTTCAGTTCCGTTTCTTTTTTTTTTTTTTTTTTTTTTTTTTTTGCAGCCAGTGTGCAGAACAATTGACTTCAATGGGGCCACAAAAACATTCAACAGTTGTGTGCATGAGCCCATAGATCAACAAAATAATGCACCAAGAAGGAGATGTTGCAATCAAATGAAATGTGTATGATTGTAATAATTGTAAGTTTTTATTTTGGTAAACTGTACAATTGGAAGGAAGCTATAGTACCCTATAAGGCCATCTCTAGCTTGACTCCAAGATGAAATAAGGTTGCACATTGAGGTATACAGCTTCTGTATAGTATCGTGCTGCACATTTTCCCACAGATGTTGCAGCTGGACCTGCAAATCCTGCACACTTATAGGTTGCTGAAGCTGGCGTCCCAGCTTGTTCTGTAAATGCACAATTAGTGATGAACCTGGTTATTGTGCAGTCCAAGGAAGTGTTGAAATCTAGTGGAAAAATTCCTAGGACACCCTTTCTGAAAATTCCCAGTTGGAAGCCCTGCAATAAGAGGCAACACATGTCCTGCACAGATCATTACACCAGCAGTTGGGACAGTATGTTGCTCCACAGCAAAGGGAGGTTTGAAATGCTTACCACAAGACATCCATACTCGAACTAACCGTTGTAGGATCCCAAACAGAACCGCCATTCATCTCTAAAGACTATGCTGTTCCAGTCTTTAGCTGTCCAAATTTCTTCTCCCCAGCACCACTGCAAATGAAGGTGACAGTGGCTGGATATTAGTTGCAGAACACTAAGGGTCCATTCACACGTCCGTTGTTTCTTTCCTGATCTGTTCCGTTTTTTGCTGAACAGATCTGGACCCATTAATTTTCAATGGGTCCTGAAAAAAAATCAGACATTGAGCTGTCCGTTTTTTTTCAGGACCCATTGAAAATGAATGGGTCCAGATTTGGTCCAGATCTGTTCAGCAAAAAACGGAACAGATCAGGAAAGAAACAACGGACGTGTGAATGGACCCTTAATGTGTGCCGTGACGCTAAATCTCCTTTTGCTGAGTGCCTGGAAATGGTCTGGGCAGAGGCAGTTTTGGTTTATGAAGGTGCTTACTTGTGTCTGGATGGTGGACAATGAAACTGTGGGTCCTGCTTGTGCTGTTCTGCTGATCAAATATTCATCTGTTCTGGTGGTCTGTCTGAACTGCCCGCAGCCTGTTCACTATGTGTGGATGCCTTCATGTAACCACTGCTCCCAACACCTCCTAACAGCTAGGTCATAACAGCCTAGATGGTGGGCAGTTCTTTGAATCAACCATCCTGTTTCATTCCCAATGATGCGCCCCCTCTTAAAGTCTGTTTACTGGTCAAAATGTCTTCCAGTGAGTCAGAGGCTTGTCCAGCAGTCAGCAGTCGTTCACTTAGTGGTATGCTGCCCAAAAGTTTCCTCTGAGAGCCTTTTTATAGGAGAGCACTTTTATGTCCTCTTGTGGCAATTCCTGGGTTCTAGCAGCAATCTGACATTTCTATCTGGTTGCATTGCTTTCTTTGTCAGTGATCGTAGCATGTGCTACAGAAATGTATGTCACTGATACATTGGCCTCAAATTTATGGTCTGTTTGGCTATACAATTTGTTCCAAATGGCTATATGCAAGGCATTGTGGGACCTATGAAATCAGCTATGTAAGTGCAGATGTGGCATTTACAGGCTTAGGCCTGATTCAGGTGTCCATATTTCTGTCAATGTGCTCAGTGGATTGCACACAGACCCCACCCCCATGATGAAGGGTCCATATGGAGAAATTCCCAGCACACACATATACCATTGTCTCAGGTGGTTGCAAGGTTTTGTGTCCTACGCAGACATACGGACCACAGTGCATATATCCCTCCTTTTCTTTGCTGCAAGTTTCTCTCTGATCGTTTCTTTAATTCTTTTCAGTAGATTATCAGTTTCTCTTAACTCTTCTAAGGTCAATGCACACAGATATTTGTTTTTCTCAAAGTTACAAGCTATAAACCTCCTCCATGCCACCTGTATCCTAATTCCTCCAGGCGCTATTTAAAATACGCCGGCATCACAATGTTTTCATATTTAAATCTGGTCTCCTTGGTTCCCTCACTAAACATGAGTGGACTTACCATGATCCTCACTGAGCAGAGACACCTACTGGTTAGAGGAACACAGTTGGATTAAGCACCCCTTTACTCCCCCTTAAGCATATTTAACTTTAAATCCGACTGGAATTTTTTGCCTGGCGTAGAGGCGAGCATATTTTTAAATCTGACTCCCACAGTCTGTTTAAAGAGACATGCCTGCAATAATTGAGCCGGCCAAGAAGTTTGTTTTCTCTGAACTGTCAACTACACAGCTCCAGTGCTAAATGTCCTGTGCTTGGTCATTGCCCTGCAGATGTTTTGAGATCTCTGTACAAATTGCATGGTGTTCTGAGTATCTCCTTCAAAGTTTTCTGTAATGTATTTATTAATTCTCATCCGAGGACCTCTATTCTTTATGCCATCCTGTCCAGTGACATGCCATTTTTGTTGTCCTGCTACTTCTGGCAATACAGAAGGAGCAGGAGAAAATAATGAAACCTCCATACTTTGGTTCTAGAGTTGTTGCGATACCAAATTTTTGATTGAAAAAATAAACCAAAAAAGCCACGTGCATTCTGCATTTTAAAAAATGGCAAAGTGCAAAGTTTTTATTTATTTTTTTATGTTCCGCCGTTCACCCCATAGATTTTTTTAAAAATATTTTAATAGTTTGGACTTTTCTGATGTGGCGATATGTGATATGTTTATTTATTGTTTATACATTTTATATGTGAAATTAGGAAAGGGGGTGATTCATACTTAATATTTTGGTGGGTTTTTTAAACTTTTATTTTTATTTTTTACACTTTTTATTTTAAGGGTTTCTACCACCACATTTTGACCTAATTAGCTGTCAGACACTAGCGATCGGCTAGTGTCTGCTCTACCTAACCATGCTATTGTAATTCCTTTCTCTGCAGCGGTTACCCTAAAAAACGTAGTTTTATTGGTATGCAAATGAGCCTCTAGGTCAGGGCTTGACAAATTTCCTTGGAATCTAGGAGCCAGCTAAAAAAGTTAGGAGCCAGGCGGAGCCGCGTCATAAAATCTATATTGCGATATAATTTTAAGCATGTATATCGCAATATATTGTTTTCTATATTTGGGGGGGGGGTGTTTAAACTTTTTTTTTTTTTTTTACTTTATTTAATAACTATTAGCCTTCTTAAGGGCTAGAACCCTTGTCATATTCACCCTAATAGAGCTCTATTGGGGTGAATAGGACTTTACACTCTCCCTGCTGCCCTGTGCATAGTGCACACAGCAGGGAGCTGACCATGGCAGCCTCCCTCTTATCAGCCCCTCCAGCCTCCCTCTTATCAGCCCCTCCAGCCTCCCTCTTATCAGCCCCTCCAGCCTCCCTCTTATCAGCCCCTCCAGCCTCCCTCTGATCAGCCCCTCCAGCCTCCCTCTGATCAGCCCCTCCAGCCTCCCTCTGATCAGCCCCTCCAGCCTCGATCTGATCAGCCCCTCCAGCCTCGATCTGATCAGCCCCTCCAGCCTCGATCTGATCAGCCCCTCCAGCCTCGATCTGATCAGCCCCTCCAGCCTCGATCTGATCAGCCCCTCCAGCCTCGATCTGATCAGCCCCTCCAGCCTCGATCTGATCAGCCCCTCCAGCCTCGATCTGATCAGCCCCTCCAGCCTCGATCTGATCAGCCCCTCCAGCCTCGATCTGATCAGCCCCTCCAGCCTCGATCTGATCAGCCCCTCCAGCCTCGATCTGATCAGCCCCTCCAGCCTCGATCTGATCAGCCCCCCAGGGCTCCAGACAAAAAAAAATCTCAAGGAGCCATTGGCTCCTAATCTGAAAAGTTTAGGAGCCAAATGAATTTTTTAGTCGCCAAATGTAAAATACATATAATTATAATAAAAAATAAAAGACTTGTCTGGCTACAGTGCGGGGAAAGCGGACTGGGGTGACGTTACGCAGTCCGGCATGCTGCCCAGGTGTGGCATGGCACAGTAGGGCCCATCCCTTGCGGCTCTTCAGCGTACGGGGCCCCAGTGAACACTGAACAGACGCGTCCACTCTGGGGTTCACCTGAACCCCTACTACTTTGGTGTAAGAGCGGCTCAGCCCCAGCCCCAGCTGGCTGAGCAAGGCCTACAGCTGAGCCCATATCCGGTAGTTATCCAGGCAGTTAAAGAGAAGGGCAGACTTCATGGGCACCCTTGTAGGGAGGCTTCCAGTAGGGCCCCTTGGGTTTGTAGTAGGGGGGCTGTAGCCGGTAAGTGGGCCCATAGTTTGGGAAGGGCGGATAGGGAGGGTGCATGATCTGAATCCTGCAAGGAGCAGGTGGGCTGCGCGGCTGCCCCTTATATCAGCCTAACGTTACTTTAACGACCGGCAGCCTTAACACCTTCACTGCCAGCCACACCTGAGCCTCCCCAGCGTGGTGGCATCTCCGCATCGTAGGCTGTACAAATGGCAGAGTGCTCCCTCATACCGCTGCACGTGTGCCAACTGATGGAACTGGTCACAATCACACTTATCAGGCTCACACCAGAAAAGGTTCCCCCCCCACTTTAGCATAAAATAGGAGATGTGCAGAGAAAGGTAGGTAGGTAGGTAGGCGGGGGGAATACTGGGCAGCAGCACCCATTAGCAAGTGGTGAGGTGATCATCAGTCATCTCACCACTTGCTAATGTTAAGTATGTAAAGGGTTAATAGGAGCCCTGCGCTGGTGAAGACACTAAAAAGCCAGTGAACCATATCTCTTTCAAAAGTCTTAGGAGGAGGAGATAACCTCCAGGAGATAACCTCTCCTCCTACTAAGCAAGGACTATTGAAAGAGATATGGTTCACTGGCTTTTTAGTGTCTTGACCAGCGGCTCCTATTAACCCTTTTATTCCCTTATTAAGAATGTTTGTGAGCCCAGGCAGGGAGCTCACACGGAGCACCAGCAGCGGCCCCTTGAGTGTTATCAGGGTTGTAAAGACGATAAGGATTAGCCTTTATCAGCGGCAGCGCAGGGACGACTGTGACAGTCTGTGGATTGTTCGCTTCTCAAGCTAACCTCTGTTCTATGGAGCGGCTCCCTGTCTTTATGACTCTGAAGCTGCTGCTGTGTTCAGCGTGGGAGAATGGGGGTGTGAGAGGAGCATCCAATGGTACAGCAGCACACTGATACTGACCAATCAGCAGCCTCCTCTCTAATAACAGAGCTCTATACTGTGCGGAGCTCTGTTATTGGATTGCCGCCTGCCTGCTGTATGAAATGCCGTTCTTCTTAAAGCGGCAGAGCAGCGGAGGCTCTAGGCGCAAATGGCGACAAGACTACAAAGTCTTGTCGCCATTTTGCAATTCTAAGTCGCATTGGCGACCATTTTGGTCGCCATCTGGAGCCCTGCCCCCCCAGCCTCTGATCAGCCCCCTCTGGTAACAAACCCACCCCGCCTCCCTCCCCAGTATTAATCATTGGTGGCAGTGGCCACAGGGTCCCCCTCCACCCCCCATCATTGGTGGCAGTGGGCAGTTCTGATCGGAGTCCCAGCAGTGTAATGCTGGGGCTCCCGATCGGTTACCATGGCAGCCAGGACGCTACTGAAGTCCTGGCTGCGATGGTATGTTAGTGAGCAGCATTATACTCACGTGCGCTGTGATCGCCGGGAGCTCCTTCTTCTCATAGGTCTGTGCGGCGCATTGCTAATGCTATAAGCATTAGCAATGAGCCGCACAGACAGAAGAAGGAGTGACCGGCGGCCACGGCGCACGTGAGTATAATGCTGCACACTAACATACCATCGCAGCCAGGACTTCAGTAGCGTGACTCCTGGCTGCCATGGTAACCGATCGGAGCCCCAGCATTACACTGCTGGGACTCCGATCGGAACTGCCCACTGCCACCAATGCAGACAAACATTCCCGGCACCCGACCTCTGACAGGACGCTGTGATCCGCGCGAATAACCCCTCAACTGAGGAGTTAATCGCGCGGATCACAGCGTGCAGTCATAGGGGCCGGGATATGGCCGACACATTCATTGGTGGCACAGTGGCCACAGTCCCTCCCCTTCTCCTCCTACTCTGTTCTTAGTGGCCAGCGGCAGCCGCGCACAGTGGGGAGGGAGGGACTCCTCTCCTTCTCCACTGTGCCGGCTCAGGAAACCATGGTGCGCGCATCTTTGAAAACGGGCTGACAAATACCCAAGCGCCAGGACCAAATTCCTGGTCGCCATGGCGACCTGGCGCCCGGGATTTGTCGAGCCCTGCTCTAGGTGCTATAGGGGCGTCTTTTCAGCACCTAGAGGCTCCGTCCACTCACCATTTCTGCCGCCCAACCCGCCCCTCTCCTCTAGATTGACAGCCTACTCGCGCCTGCGCTGTGTGCTTCTGTATTCGGCGCAGGCGCAGTGACTGTTGGACTGCTCCCTGCGCCGAATACAGAAGCACACGGCACAGGCGTGAGTAGGCTGTCAATCTAGAGGAGAGGGGCGGGCTGGAGCGCGCTGGGCGGCAGAAATGGTGAGTGGACGGAGCCTCTAGGTGCTGAAAAGACGCCCCCATAGCACCTAGAGGCTCATTTGCATACCAATAAAACTATGTTTTTTAGGGTAACCGCTGCAGAGAAAGGAATTACAATAGCATGATTAGGTAGAGCAGACACTAGCCGATCGCTAGTGTCTGACAGCTAATTGGGTCAAAATGTGGTGGTAGAAACCCTTTAACTATTTCCCCCCTTAGGGGCTAGAACCTGGGATTTTTTTTCATCCCTTGTCCTATTCACCCTGATAGAGCTCTATCGGGGTGAATAGGACTTCACACTGTCCCTGCTGCTCTGTGCTCTGTGCACACAGCATCAGGGATGTTACAATGGCAGCCAGGGCTTCAGTAGCATCCTTGCTGCCATGGTAACCGATCGGAGCCCCAGGATTACACTGCTGCGGCTTCGATCAGAAGCTGCCACTGCCACCAATGAGGGGGAGGGGAGAGGACCCTGTGGCCACTGCCACCAATGATTTTAATACTGGGGGTTGGGGGGAGTGGGCACTGTGCCACCAATGATTTTAATGGGGTGGGGGGTTGAGGGGGGGTGGTGCACTACGCCACCAATGATAATTACCCCTTGATACAGGAGGCGGGCATACTGGCAGATCAGCGGCTCAGGTGCCGCACCTGAGGGGTTAACTGCCGCTGATCGCAGCTCCCTGTCAGGGGCAGGGTGCCGGCAATGTGATTCTGCTGCCGGCACCCACCTCCTGTATTATGTGTTAAAGTCTGCACCCATAAAGTAGCCTTTAAGTATTAGGCTACACAGAGCTCCGTTCGCCCGCCGTGCCCCATCACGGTCTCTTCTCCTGCTCCATATGCTAATTACTATCGGAGCAATGGGGAGGAGACATCAGCTTCTCTAGTGGGCGTTCCTTCTCCCTGGCTGTAGCACTGTCCAATCGCTGGTCGAAGGAATGCCCACTAGAGAAGCTGATGTCTCCTCCCCATTGCTCCGATAGTAATTAGCATATGGAGCAGGAGAGGCGACCGTGATGGGGCACAGCGAGCGAACGGAGCGGCGCCCTGGAATAATAGTAAGTGCTGGGCGCCGCTCTGTGTAGGAAAAGTGCTATCATTGGTGGCGCAGTGTGCCCGCCCCTCCTCCGCCTCTTTCTCCTCATTGGTGGCAGCGGCAGCACAGGGGGAGGGAGAGACTGCTTCCTTCTCCCCTGTGCTGCTGAGGGAACAGGAGCGCGTTGACAGCAGCTCTCATGTTCAGAGATACTAGGCTGTGCAGTAGTGCGCAGGCCAGTATTGAAAAAATGGAAATCCCGGTATCGTATTGATACCGGGACAAAAGTATCGATTGAGTATCGAAATTTCGATACCTGCAACAACCCTATTTGGTTCATGGTTTGTTTGGTGTTGAGGGGAAAGGTCTCAATCAAACAATTTACTGCTGCATGTTACCTGTTACTTTTTTCAAATGATTTTTATAAAATACTAGCTGAAGGACCCGGCTTCACTCGGGTATATTTAATCTATTTAATTTAATGTTTGTGTGGGTCGTTGATAGACATCAACACTATCCACTATTGCAGTGACCTCCACAGTGCCCCGTCCCTTAAAATTGGACTTCCACAGCAGCGTACCCCTTTAACTTTGACCTTTACAGCAGCCTTCCCCTTTAACAGTGAGTTTCACAGCACACCACCCCTTTTGACAGTCACCTTCACAGGTCCCCGCCCCCTTAACAGTGGCCTTTACAGCAATCTGCCCCTTAACACTGACCACCATAGCGGCTCGCCCCTAGGGTGGCCAGAGGTCCAGTTCTAGACCGGTCAGTCCAGCTTTCAGACTCCCTGTCCTCCGTCTGGAGCAGGGCCTGGACGGACACAAGGATGTCCTTTTGAACAGCTCACTCAGACAGCAGCACTGTGCTGTCTGAGTGTGAGCTGCAGGGAGAAAGTTGATTTTTACTTTTTTTTTTTTCAATCCCAATCGGCTGAGTGGGATGGGGCGTGGCCTAACCGAATCAGGGGCGTGGCTTAGCGGGACCTGGGTGCAGGGTTTTAGGCTCGTCCATTGAGGGTGGACACATTGTGGCAGGGGGCGTTTCTGGGCTCCTTCCTGCAAGAGTGACACCCCTCTGGGCACCTTACTGGCTCATTTGCATACCATATAAACTGGATTTTCGGAGGATAAAAACATCTATTGCTGGAAAAAGGCACATCTTGAAATAAGGTACTAAGTGCTATTAGGCCATGGCTTTGCTTTAATAGCGATTATCCTGGTGACAGATTTCCTTTAACCCCTTAAGGACTCAGCCCTATTTCACCTTAGGGACTTGGCCATTTTTTGCAAATCTGACCAGTGTCACTATAAGTGGTAACTTTAAAACGCTTTGACTTATCCAGGCCATTCTGAGATTGGTTTTTCGTCACATATTGTACTTAACCTCCTCAGGACCGCCGTACGCAGGATTGCGTCTTTGCGGCGGTCCTGTTGTTCTGGGTGGACGCGCCGGTGCGTCCTCTCGCGAGACGCGAGATTTCCTGTGAACGCGCGCACACAGGCGCGCGCGTTCACAAGATCGGAAGGTAAGCGAGTGGATCTCCAGCCTGCCAGCGGCGATCGTTCGCTGGCAGGCTGGAGATGTGATTTTTTTTAACCCCTAACAGGTATATTAGACGATGTTTTGATAACAGCGTCTAATATACCTACTACCTGGTCCTCTGGTGGTCCCCTTTGTTTGGATCGACCACCAGAGGACACAGGTAGCTCAGTAATATGTTGCACCAAGCACCACTACACTACACCCCCCCCCCTTGTCACTTATTAACCCCTTATTCACCCTTGATCACCCCTGATCACCCCATATAGACTCCCTGATCACCCCCCTGTCATTGATCACCCCCCTGTAAAGCTCCATTCAGATGTCCGCATGATTTTTACGGATCCACTGATAGACTGATCGGATCCGTAAAAATCATACGGACGTCTGAATGCAGCCTTACAGGGGAGTGATCAATGACTGTGGTGATCACCCCATATAGACTCCCTGATCACCCCCCTGTCATTGATTACCCCTCTGTCATTGATCACCCCCCTGTAAAGCTCCATTCAGATGTCCGCATGATTTTTACGGATCCACTGATAGACTGATCGGATCCGTAAAAATCATACGGACGTCTGAATGCAGCCTTACAGGGGAGTGATCAATGACTGTGGTGATCACCCCATATAGACTCCCTGATCACCCCCCTGTCATTGATCACCCCCCTGTAAAGCTCCATTCAGATGTCCGCATGATTTTTACGGATCCACTGATAGACTGATCGGATCCGTAAAAATCATACGGACGTCTGAATGCAGCCTTACAGGGGAGTGATCAATGACAGTTGGGTGATCACCCCATATAGACTCCCTGATCACCCCCCTGTCATTGATCACCCCCCTGTCATTGATCCCCCCCCCCCCCCCCCTGTAAGGCTGCATTCAGTCATTTTTTTGGCCCAAGTTAGCGGAATTTTTTTTTTTTTCTTACAAAGTCTCATATTCCACTAACTTGTGACAAAAAATTAAATCTCACATGAACTCACCATACCCCTCACGGAATCCAAATGCGTAAAATTTTTTAGACCTTTATATTCCAGACTTCTTCTCACGCTTTAGGGCCCCTAGAATGCCAGGGCAGTATAAATACCCCACATGTGACCCCATTTCGGAAAGAAGACACCCCCAGGTATTCCGTGAGGGGCATATTGAGTCCATGAAAGATTGAAATTTTTCTCCCAAGTTAGCGGAACGGGAGACTTTGTGAGAAAAAAATAAAAAATATCAATTTCCGCTAACTTGTGCCAAAAAAAAAAAATTTCTATGAACTCGCCATGCCCCTCATTGAATACCTTGGGGTGTCTTCTTTCCAAAATGGGGTCACATGTGGGGTATTTATACTGCCCTGGCATTCTAGGGGCCCCAAAGCGTGAGAAGAAGTCTGGTATCCAAATGTCTAAAAATGCCCTCCTAAAAGGAATTTGGGCCCCTTTGCGCATCTAGGCTGCAAAAAAGTGTCACACATCTGGTATCGCCGTACTCAGGAGAAGTTGGGCAATGTGTTTTGGGGTGTCATTTTACATATACCCATGCTGGGTGAGATAAATATCTTGGTCAAATGCCAACTTTGTATAAAAAAATGGAAAAAGTTGTCTTTTGCCAAGATATTTCTCTCACCCAGCATGGGTATATGTAAAATGACACCCCAAAACACATTGCCCAACTTCTCCTTAGTACGGCGATACCAGATGTGTGACACTTTTTTGCAGCCTAGGTGGGCAAAGGGGCCCACATTCCAAAGAGCACCTTTCGGATTTCACTGGTCATTTACCTACTTACCACACATTAGGGCCCCTGGAAAATGCCAGGGCAGTATAACTACCCCACAAGTGACCCCATTTTGGAAAGAAGACACCCCAAGGTATTCCGTGAGGGGCATGGCGAGTTCCTAGAATTTTTTATTTTTTGTCACAAGTTAGTGGAAAATGCTGATTTTTTTTTTTTGTTTTTTTTTTTTTTTTCATACAAAGTCTCATATTCCACTAACTTGTGACAAAAAATAAAAACTTCCATGAACTCACTATGCCCATCAGCGAATACCTTGGGGTCTCTTCTTTCCAAAATGGGGTCACTTGTGGGGTAGTTATACTGCCCTGGCATTCTAGGGGCCCAAATGTGTGGTAAGGAGTTTGAAATCAAATTCTGTAAAAAATGACGAGTGAAATCCGAAAGGTGCTCTTTGGAATATGGGCCCCTTTGCCCACCTAGGCTGCAAAAAAGTGTCACACATCTGGTATCTCCGTACTCAGGAGAAGGTGGGGAATGTGTTTTGGGGTGTCATTTTACATATACCCATGCTGGGTGAGAGAAATATCTTGGCAAAAGACAACTATTCCCATTTTTTTATACAAAGTTGGCATTTGACCAAGATATTTATCTCACCTAGCATGGGTATATGTAAAAAGACACCCCAAAACACATTCCCCAACTTCTACTGAATACGGAGATACCAGATGTGTGACACTTTTTTGCAGCCTAGGTGGGCAAAGGGGCCCACATTCCAAAGAGCACCTTTCGGATTTCACTCGTCATTTTTTACAGAATTTGATTTCAAACTCCTTACCACACATTTGGGCCCCTAGAATGCCAGGGCAGTATAACTACCCCACAAGTGACCCCATTTTGGAAAGAAGAGACCCCACGGTATTCGCTGATGGGCATAGTGAGTTCATGGAAGTTTTTATTTTTTGTCACAAGTTAGTGGAATATGAGACTTTGTATGAAAAAAAATAAAATAAATAAAATCAGCATTTTCCACTAACTTGCGACAAAAAATAAAAAATTCTAGGAACTCGCCATGCCCCTCACGGAATACCTTGGGGTGTCTTCTTTCCAAAATGGGGTCACTTGTGGGGTAGTTATACTGCCCTGGCATTCTAGGGGCCCAAATGTGTGGTAAGGAGTTTGAAATCAAATTCTGTAAAAAATGACCTGTGAAATCCGAAAGGTGCTGTTTGGAATATGGGCCCCTTTGCCCACCTAGGCTGCAAAAAAGTGTCACACATCTGGTATCTCTGTATTCAGGAGAAGTTGAGGAATGTGTTTTGGGGTGTCTTTTTACATATACCCATGCTGGGTGAGATAAATATCTTGGTCAAATGCCAACTTTGTATAAAAAAATGGGAAAAGTTGTCTTTTGCCAAGATATTTCTCTCACCCAGCATGGGTATATGTAAAATGACACCCCAAAACACATTCCCCACCTTCTCCTGAGTACGGAGATACCAGATGTGTGACACTTTTTTGCAGCCTAGGTGGGCAAAGGGGCCCATATTCCAAAGAGCACCTTTCGGATTTCACAGGTCATTTTTTACAGAATTTGATTTCAAACTCCTTACCACACATTTGGGCCCCTAGAATGCCAGGGCAGTATAACTACCCCACAAGTGACCCCATTTTGGAAAGAAGAGACCCCAAGGTATTTCGTGATGGGCATAGTGAGTTCATGGAAGTTTTTATTTTTTGTCACAAGTTAGTGGAATATGAGACTTTGTAAGAAAAAAAGAAAAAAATCATCATTTTCCGCTAACTTGTGACAAAAAATAAAAAGTTCTATGAACTCACTATGCCCATCAGCGAATACCTTAGGGTGTGTACTTTCCGAAATGGGGTCATTTGTGGGGTGTTTGTACTGTCTGGCCATTGTAGAACCTCAGGAAACATGACAGGTGCTCAGAAAGTCAGAGCTGCTTCAAAAAGCGGAAATTCACATTTTTGTACCATAGTTTGTAAACGCTATAACTTTTACCCAAACCATTTTTTTTTTTACCCAAACATTTTTTTTTTATCAAAGACATGTAGAACAATAAATTTAGAGCAAAATTTATATATGGATGTCGTTTTTTTTTGCAAAATTTTACAACTGAAAGTGAAAAATGTCATTTTTTGTGCAAAAAAATCGTTAAATTTCGATTAATAACAAAAAAAGTAAAAATGTCAGCAGCAATGAAATACCACCAAATGAAAGCTCTATTAGTGAGAAGAAAAGGAGGTAAAATTCATTTGGGTGGTAAGTTGCATGACCGAGCAATAAACGGTGAAAGTAGTGTAGGTCAGAAGTGTAAAAAGTGGCCTGGTCTTTCAGGGTGTTTAAGCACTGGGGGCTGAGGTGGTTAATGACACTGGTAAAATGAAGTAAAAAAAAATTCATATACCAAATTTACCAAACATTTGTTAAACATTGCAAATTTCCAAGTTTCAATTTCTCTACTTCTATAATACATAGTAATACCTCCAAAAATAGTTATAACTTTACATTCCCCATATGTCTACTTCATGTTTTGGATCATTTTGGGAATGGTATTTTATTTTTTGGGGCTGTTACAAGGCTTAGAAGTTTAGAAGCAAATCTTGAAATTTTCAAAAACCCAATTTTTAGGGACCAGTTCAGGTCTGAAGTCACTTTGCGAGGCTTACATAATAGAAACCACCCAAAAATGACCCCATTCTATAAACTACACCCCTCAAGGTATTCAAAACTGATTTTACAAACTTTAACCCTTTAGGTGTTCCACAAGAATTAATGGGAAATAGAGATACAATTTCAAAATTTCACATTTTTGGCAGATTTCCCATTTTAAGCAAGGGTTAACAGCCAAACCAAACTCAATATTTATGGCCCTGATTCTGTAGTTTACAGAAACACCCCATATGTGGTCGTAAACCGCTGTACGGGCACACGGCAGGGCGCAGTAGGAAACGAATGCCATACGGTTTTTGGAAGGCAGGTTTTGCTGGACTTTTTTTTTTTTTTTTTTTTTTTGACACCATGTCCCATTTGAAGCCCCCCTGATGCACCCCTAGAGTAGAAACTCCAAAAAAGTGACTTCATTTTAGAAACTACGGGATAGGGTGGCAGTATTGTTGGTACTAGTTTAGGGTACATATGATTTTTGGGTGCTCTATATTACACTTTTTGTGAGGCAAGATAACAAGAAATAGCTGTTTTGGCACTGTGTTTTTTTTTTTTTTTTTTTTGTTATTTACAATATTCGTCTGACAGGTTAGATCATGTAATATTTTTATAGACCAGGTTGTCACGGATGCTGCGATACCTAATATGTATACTTATTTTTTTATTTATGTAAGTTTTACACAATGATTTCATTTTTGAAGCAAAAAAAATCCTGTTTTAGGGTTTCCATAGTCTGAGAGACATAATTTTTTCAGTTTTTGGACTATTACCTTGGGTAGGGTATGATTTTTGCGGGATGAGATGACGGTTTTATTGGCACTATTTTGGGGTGCGTGTGACTTTTTGATCACTTGCTATTACACTTTTTGTGATGCAAGGTGACAAAAAATGGTTTATTTAGCACAGTTTTTATTTTTTACGGTGTTCACCTGAGGGGTTAAGTCATGTGATATGTTTATAGAGCCGGTCGATACAGACACGGTGATACCTAATATGTATACTTTATTTTTA
Source organism: Bufo bufo (assembly GCF_905171765.1). NCBI lineage: Eukaryota > Metazoa > Chordata > Amphibia > Anura > Bufonidae > Bufo > Bufo bufo. Next base: position 493,037,044 of record NC_053390.1, read on the forward strand.
TTTCCCCCCCCCCCCCCTATTTTTTACCAATTTATTTTTAACTATATTTGGGGAAAATGCCGTTTTTGTGTTTACTTGAAATTTTTTGTGGGGAAAACTTAATTTTTTTTTCTTCCTTTTTTTTTTTTTCCCACACTTTATTTTTTGTCCCACTTTGGGACTTGAACTTTTGGGGGTCTAATCCCCTTTACAATGCATTCCAATACTTCTTTATTGGAATGCATTGGCTGTATGAGTAAGGCCTCATGTACACGGACGTTTTTTTTTTTTGCGGTCCGCAAAACGGATTTCCGTTGTTCCGTGATCCGTAACCGTTTTTTCATTCGTGGGTCTTCCTTGATTTTTGGAGGATCCACGGACATGAAAAAAAAGTCGTTTTGGTGTCCGCCTGGCCGTGCGAAGCCAAACAGATCCATCCTGACTTACAATGCAAGTCAATAGGGACGGATCCGTTTGACGTTGACACAATATGGTGCAATTGCAAACTGATCCGTCCCCATTGACTTTCAATGTAAAGTCAGGAGTCCCTATTATACCATCGGATTGGAGTTTTCTCCAATCCGCTGGTATATTTTAACTTGAAGCGTCCCCATCACCATGGGAACGCCTCTGTTAGAATATACCTTCGGATTTGAGTTAGATCGTGAAACTCAGATCCGACAGTATATTCTAACACAGAGGCGTTCCCATGGTGATGGGGACGCTTCAGGTTAGAATATACTAAAAGAACTGTGTACATGAATATACTGTCGAATCTGAGTTTTTTTAACGAAGTGAAAAATCTGATCTAAAAAGCTTTTATGCAGGCGGCTCAGCGGATCCGTCTGTGTGAAAGTAGCCTACGGACAAGGATGACGGACGCGGATGGCAATCTTGTGTGCATCCGTGCTTTTTCACAGACCCATTGACTTGAATGGGTCCGTAAACCGTTGTCCGTCAAAAAAATAGGACAGGTCATATTTTTTGGACGGACATGAAACACGGATCCCGGATGCGACTGCAAAACGGTGCTTTTTCCGCGGACCCATTGAAAGACAATGGGTCCGCGAAAAAAAACTGAAAACGGAACAACGGCCGCGGATGCACACAACGGTCGTGTGCATGAGGCCTAATACTGTGTGTATTACTCATACAGCTTCCGGCCTGTGAGATCCAGGGGGCTGGATCTCACAGGCTTGTCACCGGAAGGCATCGCGCTGCCTTCCATGCCATCGGGTCCCCCCTACAGCCGCATGGGGACCGATGGCACGCCCGATCACCGCCGCAAGCACAGGTAAAAGCCGCAAACCGCAGGTCTGGATTGACCCCTTCCGGCGTTGACAGGATGCACGCTGAATGATTTCAGCGGACATCCTGTTCCGATTAACCCCTGCCGCGCCGCAATGTGGTTTTAAAGTTAGGACGTACCGGTACGTCATGGGTCTTTAAGGACTCTGCAAACATGGTGTACCGGTACGTCCTAAGTCCTTAAGGGGTTAAAGCTGACCTACAGCAGTGAAGAAAAATGGCTGTGTTGTTATGGAAACCTGGACTAAAACTGTGTATGTGGAGGCTAACGGTGTGCGAGCTTCTATTGGCTGATAAGGGTCATGTGACCCAGCTTCTATTGGCTAATGCATTTTTTAGGGACTATCTAACCAACGGTACGCCCTAGAGAGCTGAAACCTGGTCTAAAACCTTCCCGGACACCTGATGTACCTGTGTGCCAAATTTCGTGATTGTAAATGCGACTGTGCGGATTCATTTAGCGGACACACACACGCGCGCACACACTCAGCTTTATATATTAGATTTGCTTATACTGTGGTGAGCTAGTTGGGCACATGTATTTCTCTTTCGCCCATGACTGCATCCCTGCAGAGACCGCCTCCACCTCCTCAGGACAGGAAACTGGAACCAAAACCGCCTTTTAAAAGAGGGAGCATCCCCTCTACCTCCAGTTCTGCTTCATATCTTAAGGGGCAGGAGGGAATCTGATCCGCTGGAATAACATTAAGGCTACTTTCACACTCGTGTTTTGTGCGGATCAGTCCAGAACGGATCCGTTTGTATTATCTTTAACATAACCAAGACGGATCTTGAACACCATTGAAAGTCAATGGAGGACGGATCCGTTTTCTATTGTGCCAGTGAAAACAGAAAGGGGATGTGCTGTGTGTAAAAAGAAGCTACCTTCTGCCTGGGCAAAACCACTGTCAAGTGTTTATCAGCAAGTTAATGGAGGAGGAAGCTCCGTCTTTAATTCTCAGAGGCAGCCTCTGAGAATGAGACTGTGCGCAGGCGCGATGCGATCCCGGCCAGTGAGGGTGCCGGGCGCATGCGCTGAAGATGGCCGGGGACACTAGTAGCCGCCCAGCGAAGTGAATATTGATGAGCTGGGCGGCGCTTCAAACTGCAGTTGTGGCGAGGCTGGCTGGGCGCAAGCTAAGATGAAACACCGCCCCTTGGGCAGATTGAACCCGATTCAGGCAGGTTATAAAACTTCGATTACTGTAGTTATAAGGTGGACAGGGGGGATACTTAGATGATTCTAATACACTTTATAAGACCTGTACGGTCATATATATACCTAAATATGCTTTTTGGCCCTGTCAGTGTCCCTTTAAGCAGATGATCCGTGAAGAGGTCAGAGAGTCTGTTAGCAGTGTGTTTAAAAGCCAACCCAGTACTTCTGCAGCTAAGGATTCCCCCTCAAGTGACAGTGATATACTTTCTGGTTTGGAAGAAGAATGGCGGCAATCAGATGAGTCTTCTAAGGACGAGGCTGCAGGGAAACCACTGTTTCATGTTGAGAACACTTATTCCCTAGTCAAGGCGTTTAGAGGTACCATGGGGTTGGATGATCAGAAGCCACAGCAATCAGTCCAGGACTCTGTTTGAAGGTTTAGGTCCCAAGAAAAAAGTGTTTGACGTGCATAAAAATATTCAAGCAGTAATTGCCAGAGTGTGGAAAAAACCTGATGGGAAGTCCCCCCCCCCCCCCCCCTCCTTCTGTGAAGCGGAAGTATCTGTTTGATGAAGAGATCTCCTTTCCTTGGGATAGAGCCCCAAATCTTGATGCTCCAGTGGGATGGGGGAGTTAGAGGCTCACATTAAGGGGGGTACCCCTAGGAAAGTTATTTTCTTCCTTCCCTACTATAAATAATGCCTTCGATATTATTTTTTAGCTGACGCTTCTGCGGACTCCTTAAGATTTTCCGCTAGGGCTTCTGCATTATCTAACTCTGCCCATAAGGCAATTTTGTTAAAAGGCTGGAATGGGGATGCTAGTTCCAAGGCTAAACTTTGTGCTATTCCTTGTCAAAAGCAGTCGGCCATCATCTCAGAGGTTTTTTTCCCTAATGGGGGAAAAAGGTGTTGGTGTGCGTTCCAGAGAAGGAAGTGACGGGTGTTATTCAACCCTTTTTCTTGTCAAAAAAAAAAACCAAATGGCTTGTTTTGGACAATAAATAAACTTATTGTTTAAACCGGTATCTGCTGTACGAGAGATTTTGAATGGAGTCCATCAGGTCAGCTGTGAACAATCTTTTCCCGGACTGCTTTATGGCCCCAGTAGACCTGAGGGATGCGTACTATCATGTCCCTATACATCCCAGCCACCAGATGTTCCTGAGGGTAGCAGTCCGGTTAGAGAGATGTTCTGCATCTTCAGTTCCAGGCCTTACACTTTGGGCTCTCACAGGCTCCGAGGGTCTTCACGAAGATTGTTTCAGAGATTATGGCCCATGTGATGGAGAAGGAGATCGTCATTATACTATATATGGATGATTTTCCTCTAGTGCCTGGTTAAGTCAGAGTCTTCAGGGACAGATTGCCTGGTTGAGAAAGGTTCTAGAGAAACTGGGATGGGAGATAAACCTAGAAAAATTTGAGTTTATGCCTGAGCCAGAGATGCAGCTTCCTAGGAATGATTTTGGACTCCAGTTTCCAGAGGTGCCTGTTACCCCTTCAAAAAGCTTTACTTATCAGATCAAGGGTTCAGCTATTACACACACGTCCGTCAGTCACCCTAAGAGAGGCCATGTCGGTGCTGGGTCTCAGCCACAGCCACTGCCACTATTCCGGAAGTAGAATGGGACCAGTATCATTCAAGGCTTCTTCAGATTCTGTGGGATTGGGACAGACCCCAGACTCTGAGTTCATTGGGGGTGGTGGATGGATCAGCAAAATTTAAAAAAAGGGGTTCCTTGGATCAGGGAGGCGGTACTCCCCTTGACCATGGATGCGAGCCCATCCGGTTGGGGAGCCCATGTGGGGTCCCTGCTGTTGCAGGGGAACTGGAACAGCAATTCTCTATACTAGTCTCACAATTTCAAGGAATTGAATGTAATCAAGATAGCCTTAGTACAGAGTCTCCCGGCTATCGGGGGCAGAAACGTGTGAGTCTACTCGGACAACACGACAGCAGTGGCCTATAACAATCAGCAGGGAGGTACAAGGGCTCAGAGCCTCATGTCTCTCACTCATCAGATTCTCAGTCTAGCAGAAGCTTCTCTATTATCTTTCTGCAGTACATCTAAGGTGTTCAAACAATGTGAAGGTGGACTTCCTCAGTCGTTATCATCTATACCAGGGAGAGTGATCCCTAGATCAGGGGGTATTCAATCAGGTTGCAGCGTTGTGGGGGATTCCAGAGAGAGATCTCTTTGCCACCAGGTCAAACAGATAGGTAGGTCTTCCCCCCCCCCCCCCCCCCCCCCCGATCTCCGGGGGAGCATCCGAGAGTAGTGGACGCATTGTCCCAATCATGGCAGCAAGGCCTTCTTTACGCCCTTTTCCCCCTAAAGTTGTTACCGAGGGTTCTCAGGAGAATCAGAGGAGGGAGACACTGGGATAATTATAGTTCCTTTTTGGCCGAGACGGGTGTGGTTTTCCTGGCTCCACAATATGTCAATAGCGACCCTATGGGTGCTTCAAGAGTCTCGGGAGCTTCTGTCTCGGGGTCCAATCTTTCACCCAGAGGTTGAAAATCTTCATCTGACTGCCTGGTTGTTGAGGGAGATTTCAAACAAAATGGATCTCTCTGGGGATGTAGTTAACACTCTGTTGGCCAGTTGGTAGAAGGTCACTTCTGATATGAGTTTGGAGGGCTTTTTACAAATTCGGCAAAAAAACCTGTGGATGTGCTAGAAGTTCCTGACATCCCGTTCGTATTAGATTTTCTACAGGAGGGATGGAAGAAAAAAACTTAGGCCTATCACTTTGAAGGTCCAAATTTCAGCTTTAAGTGCTTTGAGTTTAAGTTAGCAGAACATCCTTGGGTTAAGAGGTTTGTGACGGCAGTGTCCAAATGCTCTCCGGTCTGTAAAAAATAGAGTTCCCCTTTGGGATTTAAATTTGGTCCTCTCTACGGTCACTTCAGACCCCTTTTGAACCTATTAATAAGATCTCCCCAAAGATGCTCTCCCTTAAACTTGAGTTCCTTCTGGTCTTCACTTTGGCTAGAAGGGTTAGTGAGATCTCTGCTCTCTCGGTTGACCCTACCTACTTGGTAATCTTGGAAGATCGGGTTGTGATTTCTCCTGATCCTTCTTTTTTTACCAAAAGTCTCTTCACTTTTTCACCGTTCTCAGGAGATAGTATTACCTTCCTTCTGTGCTTCCCTTAAAAATAAGAAGGAATCAGAATTCCATTGTTTAGATGTTAGGAGGTGTATTTTGCAATATCTACAGGTCACTCAGCCTTGGAGGTCCTCCTCACGTCTGCTGCTTTTATTTCAGGGATCTAAGAAGGGATCTGCAGTTTCTTCTCAGACTATTGCTAGGTGGATTAGACAAGCCATTTCCATAGCCTACTCTTCTAAGGGGGTTGTTCCGCCCTCCGGGTTTGGGGCTCACTCTACGAGCTCAATGGGCTGAGAGAGCTTCAGCAATATATAAATAAATAAAATAAAAAATAAATCAATATATGATCCCTCCTTTTAAAAGGCTGTTCTGGTTTCTGTTTCCTGTCCTGAGGAGGTAGAGCCGGTCTCTCCAGGGGTGCTAAAAAGAAAACCGATTACCGGTAAGTGTAATCCATCCAATACCGGTAAGTGAGTTTTCCATCTAAATGTGGTCCGGATTTACAGCGGGCAGCATCCAGACTGAACTCTGACCCATTAATTTTGATTGGTATATGCACATGAGGATTGTTTGTCACTGACCGTCTGTCCATTCAGGACTGCTCCACTGAAGTCAACGGATCAGTAAAAAAAAAAAACTGACCGCACATGCTTAGAATCTGAATGCAGTCCATCTTTCACTGCTGGTTGGTAGCGAATGCTGTTATATTGCAATATTTTTCAGCCAAAAAACTTATGACCAACGTGCAGAAAACTCTGAAGCAAAACTGACAAAAAAAATAATTACCTTTTCACTGACAAACTCAGACGAGTTCGCTTGTGCGATCAGGGAAAGTTTGAGGCATGTTTGCTTGGTACATCTTCAAAGTGCAGGACACTTTCAGTTACTTGAGCAATGCATTACCAAATCTGAGAGTAACTCGCACGCTAAAATCCGTGTGGGAAATCCACATAAACTACAGTGCCATACCCATAAACCCTTGCACACGGCAGTGTAGTTTTACATATTTTTGCATGGACTTGGTTTCCTCACAAAAATCTGCGTGTGTTTAAAAAAATAAAATAATCCATCCTTAGTCTGTACCCAGTGCATATGTACCCCAAAAGGGTGGAAACTGCTGCAAATTTCCAAATCCACACTGCTGGGCAGCTTCCACACAGAATATTTCACACGGTCCTCTATTTAGCTGGTACTGGATTAGGGTCCATTCACACATCCGTGTGTGTTTTGCGGATCACCAGCAATGTGCGTTCCGCATTTTGCGGACCGCACATGGCCGGCACTAATAGAATATGCCTATTTAACCTTAGAAATGAATTGGTCCACAATTCCGTTCCGCAAAATGCGGAACGGAACTGCAGATGAGTGAATGGAGCCTTTATGCTGCAGTAAATTTGCATGTAATACGTACTGTGTGCATATACTCCACGTCAGTCTCAAGTAACGCGCATGGATTTGATGTGGAAAATCGCAACGTCTTAAACTCAGGAAGGAGTGATGTGTGAGACATATGTCAGTCCTCTGTCTCTTCTCTTGATTGGTTGGGGTCCCGGAGACCAGAACCCTACCATCTTGTTACAGGGTTGCCTAGCTATGCACCCTCACATTAGAAGATAAGACCTTAGACATTATTTTGGGGCTTCAGCTGACACTTGTGTTTGAGTCAGTATTTCATCCAACCTTCTGAGCAACAGTAGAAATTTCTAAATTTGTAATCTGTTCAGTATAGAAACTGCAAAAGCAGAACCCTACCACCCACTGTGACTTGGAGGTACTGGAATGTTTTTTTTCCTACTTTGGGTTCTGTACGTTTCTATTAAGAGAAGTTTTATATACCGTTCGTGTAACTGCTTGGTTTCCCTGATTGGCTGTATAGTCATCTCGCCTGGCCCTGACAGGAGGAGAGGAAGGGCAAAAGAAGCAGGAGCACGGAGTGGGTTAGGCCTGCATCGGGGGCAACTGGTCTCTAAGTGAAACATTACATTTAATGCAGCTAGATCTACGAGACAGTGTGTCACCAGGAGATTTACTGCTAAAACAGACAGATCGCCTTTATTGGTAATCTACTTTATGTATAGTAAAAAAGAAAAAACATGCCACCTCCTTTGGCTGTGTCCTTCCCCCTTCTAAAATTCCAGCCAGAACTGAAAAAATAACAGTGAAAGGGCTGTGTTCCTTTTGACAGATTTATACATAATTGTTGCACTTTAATTTTGTTCTCTTAAGCTCCTATAACAGATTACATAATGTTATAATATAGATGTGTGGACAAATTTCTGTAAACTTGATGGTAAAACATGATATGCATTTTCTAGATGTTAATAATAAGCAGGGTGGCTCTCTATGGCTTCCCTTTCTCCAGATAGGTCATCGATATCAGCTCGGTGGGGGTCCGACTCCCAGGGCCCCTGCCGATCTGCTGTTTGAAGAGAAGGCAGCACTCGTATGAGCGCTGCCTTCTCTGCTCTGTTTACCTGCTCACCGCAGCAGTTTCAGTGGTGAGCAGGTGTAATTACAAGTATGGCATCCCCATTCACATCTATCGGATGGCTCTGTAGTATTAACTTGAACAGATGGAGCTGACCCATACTTATAATTACACCTGCTCACCACTGAAACTGCTGCGGTGAGCAGGTAAACAGAGCAGAGAAGGCAGCGCTCATACGAGTGCTGCCTTCTCTTCAAACAGCAGATCGGCAGGGGCCCCGGGAGTCCGACTCCCGCCGGTGATATTGATAACCTATCCTGAGGATATCCTGTGTATTTACAAACCAAATTTTCACATGGGTTTCTCTAAATCTGCATCTTTTACTTGTGGATTATGTTGTGGTTTTTCCACGATCTCCTCCTTTGCCATGAAAATCCACACTAAAAACGGACACAATTGACATGCTGGGAATTCCATGCTGTGAGTTGTGGACAGCCACCCCTACAAATTTATCTTCGTTGACTCCAGTTTTTCTGGTGCAAATGAACCCCGAAATATACGACAGCTCTAAGTTGTCTTAGGTTTCTGTTTAGGTGCACAGACTGAAGGTGCACCAAATTTATGGCGAGACGTGCGCCTCATCATAAATTTGGTGCATTTTCTGGCAGCACAGGGGTAATCAAGACAAGAGCAGAAAGCACTTTCACTTAAGGCCTCATGCACACGACCGTTGTTTTGGTCCGCATCCGAGCCGCAGTTTTTGCGGACCCATTCACTTCAATGGTGCTGCAAAAAATGCAGACAGCACACCGTGTGCTGTCCGCATCCCTTGCTCCGTTTCGTAGCCCCACAAAAAAAATATAACTTCCTATTCTTGTCCGTTTTTGGCGGACAAGAATAGGCATTTCTACAATGGGCCGCCCGTTCCGTTCCGCAAATTGTGGAAGGCACACGGGCGGCTTCCGTTTTTTGCGAATTCGTGGTTTGCGGACCGCGAAAAACAACACAGTTGTGTGCATGAGGCATAAGTTGTATACCTTAGGCCTCCTGCACATGACCATTGTGTGCACCCGTGGCCGTTGTGCCGTTTTCCGTTTTTTTTCACGGACCCATTGACTTTCAATGGGTCCGTGGAAAAAACGGAAAATGCACCGTTTTGCAGCCGCATCCGAGATCCGTGTTTCCTGGCCGTGAAAAATATGACCTGTCCTATTTTTTTCACGGCCAACGGTTCACGGACCCTTCAAGTCAATGGGTCCGTGAAAGAACACGGATGCACACAAGATTGGCATCCGTGTCAGTGATCCGTGGCCGTAGGTTACTTTTTATACAGACGGATCCGAAGATCCGTCTGCATAAAAGCTTTTTCATAGCTGAGTTTTCACTTCGTGAAAACTCAGAACCGACAGTATATTCTAACACAGAGGCGTCCCCATGGTGATGGGGACTCTTCTAGTTAGAATACACTACAAACTGTGTACAAGACTGCCCCCTGCTGCCTTGCAGCACCCGATCTCTTACAGGGGGCCGTGATCAGCACAATTAACCCCTTCAGGTGCGGCACCTGAAGGGGTTAATTGTACCATCATATCCCCCTGTAAGAGATCAGGGCTGCCAGGCAGCAGGGGGCAGACCCTCCCCCCCTCCCCAGTTTGAATATCATTGGTGGCCAGTGCGGCCCCCCCCTCCCTCTATTGTAATTATTCGTTGGTGGCACAGTGTGCGCCCCCCTCCCTCCCTCTATTGTAATAATTTGTTGGTGGCACAGTGTGCGCCCCCCATCGGCCCCCCCTCCCTCTATAGCATTAACAACATTGGTGGCCAGTGTGCGGCCTCCCATCTCCCCCCCCCCCCCCCCTTTCCCCAATCATTGGTGGCAGCGGAGTTCCGATCGGAGTCCCAGTTTAATCGCTGGGGCTCCGATCGGTAACCATGGCAACCAGGACGCTACTACAGTCCTGGTTGCCATGGTTACTTAGCAATAGTAGAAGATTCATACTTACCTGCTGGTGGCTGCTGCGATGTTCGTGTCCGGCCGGGAGCTCCACCTCCTGGTAAGTGACAGGTCTGTGCGGCGCATTGCTAAATGAACTGTCACTTACCAGTAGGAGGAGCTCCCGGCCGGACACAGACATCGCAGCTCCCAGGTAAGTATGAATCTTTTACTATTGTACTATTGCTAGTAACCCGCTGCCACCAATGATCGGGGGGGGGGGGGGGGGGTTAGATGGGAGGCCGCACACTGGCCACCAATGTTGTTAATGCTATAGAGGGAGGGGGGGCCGATGGGGGGCGCACACTGTGCCACCAACGATTTATTACAATAGGGGGAGGAAGGGGGGCGAACACTGTGCCACCAACGAATTATTACAATAGAGGGAGGAAGGGGGGGGGGGGGGCGCACACTGTGCCACCAACAAATTATTACAATAGAGGGAGGAAGGGGGGGGGGGGGCGCACACTGTGCCACCAACGAATTATTACAATAGAGGGAGGAAGGGGGGGGGGGGCGCACTGGCCACCAATGATATTCAAACTGGGGAGGGGGGGGGGTCTGCCCCCTGCTGCCTGGCAGCCCTGATTTCTTACAGGGGGATATGATAGTACAATTAAACCCTTCAGGTGCGGCACCTGAGGGGTTAATTGTGCTGATCACCGCCCCCTGTAAGAGATCGGATGCTGCTAGGCAGCAGGGGGCAGTCATGTACAAAGTTTGTAGTATATTCTAACTAGAAGCGTCCCCATCACCATGGGAACGCCTCTGTGTTAGAATATACTGTCGGAAATGAGGTTTCACGATCTAACTCATATCCGACAGTATATTCTAACATAGAGGCGTTCCCATGGTGATGGGGACGCTTCAAGTTAAAATATACCATCGGATTGGAGAAAACTCCGATCCGATGGTATAAAAGGGACTCCAGACTTTACATTGAAAGTCAATAGGGACGGATCCGTTTGAAATGGCACCATATTGTGTCAACATCAAACGGATCCGTCCCCATTGACTTGCATTGTAATTCAGGACGGATCCGTTTGGCTCCGCACGGCCAGGCGCACACCAAAACGACTTCCAAAAATCAAGGAAGACCCACGGACGAAAAAACGGTCACGGATCACCGCAAAAAAATACGTTCGTGTGCAGGAGGCCTTATTCACACGTCGGTGTTCGGTCAGTGATTTTAGGAAAAACCAGGTGCGGCTCTAAACACAGAACCATGTGCAGATCTTTCCCTTATACCTTATGTCTGTGGAGCCTACACTCTAGGTTTTGGCTCACAATCACTAATGGATGGATAGTTTTGGTTCACATCCCATCTGCATTTTATGTGGATCGGATGCGGTCCCATTAAATTGAAATTGTGGACAAGAATAGACATTTCTAACTGAGGGCGGGATGCACCGATTTGCAAAATGTGGAACGCACACGGCCGGTATCTGAGTTTTGCAGACCGCAAAAATGGGTATGGTTGTGTGCAGGAGTCCTAAGGCATTAGCATTACTCGGTCTTCCTGTTACCCCAATAACTACTGCTAAGGCCTATTGCACACGACCGTATGGCTTTTTCAGTGTTTTGCGATCCGTTTTTCACGGATCCGTTGTTCCGTTTTTTGTTTGTTGTGTTTCCGTTTCTGTTCCGTTTTTCCGTTCCGTTTTTCCGTATGGCATATACAGTATACAGTAATTACATAGATAAAATTGGGCTGGGCATAACATTTTCAATAGATGGTTCAGCAAAAAACGGAACGGAAACGGAAGACATACGGATGCATTTCCGTATGTGTTCCGTTTTTTTGCGGACCCATTGACTTGAATGGAGCCACGGACTGTGATTTGCGGGCAATAATAGGACATGTTCTATGTTAAAACGGAACGGAAAAACGGAAATACGGAAACGGAATGCATACGGAGTACATTCCGTTTTTTTTGCGGACCCATTGAAATGAATGGTTCCGTATACGGACCGTATACGGAACGCAAAAAACGTCCACTAAACGGGAAAAAAAAACGTCCGTGTGCAATAGGCCTAATACTGTGCTTTATGGCAACTGAGGATACATGATAAATGCTAGTCCCCCAGCACAAGTATAATGCAGATACAGTCTATGTGCAGCCCTATTTGTAGTAGATATACCCTGTAGTGATAGAGACCCAATACCTCAGGAACGTTGTATAATTTATGAGAGGGATCGTGTCACAGTGGCTGGACAACCTGGTAGTCCCCCAGGCTATATTTCTCTTTAACTATTCATTGCCACGTTATCTACAACAGGCTTCACTCATTAATAACACAATTTTGTGTCTTTCCAGAATTGTATACATGCCACCTATAGGATATGTTTACATGTGGTGAATATGCTGCAGATTTCTCGTCTAGCTTTGTGGATGTATAATCCAGTGTATTTCAGTAGCCACAAAGTGGTAGAGATTTTAACAACAAAAAAATTGGTGGCGATTTTGATGTGATTTTAAATTGGCAACATGTCCATTCTTTCTGTGGATTTTCATCCATGGATTTCGTCATGTATAAATGGCAAGATCAGCAGCTGAAAGTTTGTGGGCATTTGACAGTACAATGCTTGTCTGACACGTAATTTTGTGGTAGCTGCTTATGCAGTTTAAACACTGACTAAAGGTACAGGAGAAAGAAGGCACACACTTGTCAACAATGACCTTTTAGGCGTCCGTGAAAAAACTCTGCCCGTGTTTTATCTTTCAAGATGTCAATTTTTTTTTTCCCCCGCTGTCATCCATATTGCATGGACATTGCTCAGCTGAAAATTAATTTCCAAAGCATCTCCTGTCAGTGAAAGACGGATGCCATCCGTGTGGTCTGTGTTTTTTCACGGACCTATAAAATATAATAGGCGTGTTTGGACTGCATCGCCAACCAAAGTTATACATGTCTCCATGATTTTTTTTTTTCTCAGACTAAGGGCTCTTGCACACAAACGTTTTTTTTGTTTGTTTTGATTTTTTGCAGCCCTTTGAAGTGAATGGTTCAACATAAAGGGGGCCACAAAGAAAACTGAAATGGCTCCATGTCCATTCCACAAAAAAAAGAACATGTCCTATTATAGTGGCTCAGCAAATGCTGAATACACAACGACGATCAGTCAGTAAAAAAAAAAAAAATCCAGACACATTAAAGTCAGTGGGTATGTGTGCTGTTCGTGGAAAATGCAGACAGGACAAGTCTGTGAAAAACAGAAATGTGAACGAGGCCGTAGTAAAGTGCAGCCTAATGGCCTTTGTTTTCTGTATGTAGTGTAATACACTCACCAAATGTGTCATTTTGAAGTTTTAAAAACCTGAGGTGGAGGAACTTCATCTATTAGCCAGAGGGTCCCTGGAGAAACCAGCATGTCCCGTTATATGGACATTGATGTCAATGAGAACTGTAGCGACTTAGTGGAGATGTGTTATGGAAAGTTCATGTTCTCATTTTTCATATTTCACTTTGGAAAGGACTCTAGAAATCGCCCAATTTCATATTCTTAGTATGGATTAGAAGCATCAAAAAGTAAGGCTGCAGATAAGGTATAGACAAAAAAGTGAAGAAATATAGTAAAATAATCATTGACCCTGTCCGTAATGTGGAGAGAGGGATTTAGGTCAAAGGTAAGGAACGTCGAGAGAAGATTTAGGGTCCACACCTGACAGAAATGATACAGATTTTCTGCTAGAAATGTGTGGCAGAAAAACTCCACAAATGGTGCCTTTTTCTTTTGGATTTCATTCAGGGAATGCTACTGATTTGATACAGATTTCACTCTGACAATGAAAATCCTCAGCGTAATTGGCATTCTGCACATTTATATAGTGCACCGTAAAAATTGACAACTGCAAGCTGCAGCATTTTAGTCACATGGAAGCACCCCAAAATGGGTGCTCACAGGCTAGGAACCCGTGGTCAGGGGGCTGTGATGTGGTCCAGCAGGGTCTGGAAGCTCTGGAACCTGAGCACTTGTGACCGTTGAGGTGTTTTATTTAAATATTCTTTTTAATAATTTTTGGCACCATGCCTGATGGTTTCCTGCTCGCTCCCCAGACTTCACCTAGTCTCGTACCTCTGTTAGCATCCAGATTGGATTTTTGTTCCACCATAGATTATTATTACAATAAATGTCACATGACACATGTTGCTGTGTAGTGGTACTATTGCGTGAATTATATTGCCGTATAGCCCTCGCCTTAACTTTTCAAGCAATGAGGCTTGGTTTACACGTCTAGGTTTTCTGATGCTGTTTTTCGGGAGTGAATTAAGAGATGAAGTAGTATCTGTCCTTTGTTTTACTCTTTTTATGATCCTGTACTGGCTTTGACTTCAGATACGACAGCAGAAAACCTGAATGTGGAAATCCAGAATTACAGTTTAATCCTCAGCTCTCTGGCATGATGGAGCTTGCCCCTCTCGGGGAGGGTTTTTCCCTCCTTCATTTTCCTTTCTTCACTTTCGTGAGAACATTCCTGAAATTACTTATTGCTACACAAGTCCTGATTATTGGGTCCACAGACAACCCCTGGAGAGGACATCAGCTATGCATTACAGTGAGTAAGATGGCATATGCCCAGTGTTCTGCTGAGCATGGCATGATGACTACATTATTTTTCACAGCAGTGCTGGAGGCTCCATTATTTTAAGACAAATTCCAGAAAATGCTCTGTGTCCATGACTGAAAACATTATATTGGTGCTTGTCATGCAGTGTAGCAGTCTTTGGCTTGCCTTCCATTCCCTGTGACTGAAGAGAGTGCCTGATGTAGCCCTCTGAGCAATCCTAAAAATCCAGCACACATAGAAGTGAGTGATGAGGCCACATAAAAATAAAGGAAACTAAGAATGGGAAAAAAATGGCAAAAAAAAAAAATCACTTTTTTTTTTTTTTTTTTTTTACATTTTCCTTGCCAAATAAAATAAAAAAATATAAATATATATATATATATATATATATATATATATAAAAAAAATACTGTCCTGACCACCAGTAAGGCCTCATGCACACGGCCGTGCCATTTTTTGCAGTCCACGGATCTGCAAAAAACGGAAGCCACATGTGTTGCCTTTCGCAATTTATGGAACGGGTTCCGTCAGTATAAATACCTACTCTTGTCCGCGAAGCGCGGAAAAGAATAGGACATGTTATAATATTTTTTAATGGAGCCACGGATGCGGACAGCACACTGAATGCTGTCTGCATCTTTTGCAGCCCCATTGAAGTGAATAGGTCCGCATCTGAGCCACCAAAACGGCGGCTTGGATGCGGACCAAAACAACGGTCGTGTGCATGAGGCCTAAGGCTGCCTTTTTTTCTTTTTTTTTCTTTTTTCTTCCTATAGTATGCAAGCAGACACACCACTGATGGATAGCAGGGTGGTCTGTAACCATGGAACCGAGCAGTGTATAATGTGCAAGGATATAATATAGCAGTGTATTATGTGCAAGAATCAGGAAGCAATATGGATAATAGCAATACATTAATAAGTGCCTGGTATTAACTTTACATGATAAATGCCACTTACTGAAGGGAGACAACCCCTTTTAAGGCTTCCTGTCCTTTGAGAACTGCTACATGGACAGGAATTGATCGCATTAACTTTTGTCGGTAATTTTTCTAGGCTTGCACTGTGACCTGTGTAGAGGTCAGAAGGGAGTAGATAAGTTGTGAGATAACCTATTGTAATTGGTGGATCATGTGTTACTTTTCATTGTAATTCTGCCTGTGATCAGAAATGGCTATTGAAAAGTTACCTATACAGGACATCATAATCTATTAGATCTAGTGGCTAGTGTAACATGAAAAAAAGTTTAAAAAAAGAATTACATTTAAAATAAAAACTTAATTTAAACAATCATTTTCTGATGACACTATAGAAAAAGATGTGCACAGTGTCTATATTGACCCCCCCGGTGCCTGGGCCCCTTGTATACCGTATACTTACCTGGCTCCCCGGACCCGTGTAGCTCCGGATCCCTGCACTGCCACCGCTGCATCTTCCCTTCGTGGCCTGCTAATGGATTTCCCCCTCCCCAAGCCAAATCAATGTAAAGAGTGTAACTGTAAGGGCCCATTCGCCCGACTGTATGGTGGCCGTGCCGTGTTGCAGACCGCAAATGGTGCTCTGCAAAACACGGGTAACAGCCATATAAACTGTGTTGCTGTGTGGACCCATTGACTTGAATAGGTCTGTGATCTGCAAGATACAACAAAGGATAGGACCTGCCTTACCTTTTGCGGTGCGGAGTACTGTATCCGAAAGCCCACAGAAGGCCATCTGAGTGTTTCTGTGGGCTTCCGATCCCTGATATGTCCTAATTTATTTCTGTATCTTGCAGACCATAGACCCATTTAAGTCACTGGGTCCGCCCTGCAAAACTGAGTTCACATGGTGGGTTCCCATGTTTTGTGTACCCGCTTTTTGCAACACGAGCACGGTGGTCATACAGTAGTGTGAATGGGCCCTAAGAGACTGATACTAGCTCACTTTTTGAAATCCACTTCTGGGTTTGGCTTCAAAAGCTGAAAGAGATTTCTCTAGCTAGGGTGATATTAGCTGATGAAGAAATGAGACCTTCTCTTTAATAAGCTGTTCTAGCTTTGAGCTGAAGTAAACAGTATCTCTCCCCCTCCACATTTCCCTGAGTCTGGCATAATATATGACACATTGCCTAGTTAATGGTAGAAAGCAGAGCAGCATACAGTAGGGGAGGGGGTGGGGTGGAGTGG
This sequence comes from Bufo bufo, assembly GCF_905171765.1. Taxonomy (NCBI): domain Eukaryota; kingdom Metazoa; phylum Chordata; class Amphibia; order Anura; family Bufonidae; genus Bufo; species Bufo bufo. Next base: position 493,053,764 of record NC_053390.1, read on the forward strand.
CGTATTGTTTAATTTGGGATGTAATCTGTGAGTTGCCCAGCAACCAGATCATGGATCCTGGAGTGGACTGCAGTTGCTCCTAGCAACCGTTGTTTGCAGAGCAACAATTCGAAGGAAAGCAAACAGAGCCAAGCATGAAGGTCTATGCTTTACACATGGAACATCTGCATCTGTTTTCCTGCTGATTACACATAGTCTAACCTCCCCTCCGGAAATGAGCCGCAATCTCTGCTATGCTCTCGTGTGTGTGTGTGTGTGTGTGTGTGTGTGTCAGGATTTTATTCACTCCACTTCTTGGCTAATGCTAGCATTTTCAGCTATTTGCTGTACTGTGAATATCGTCCCGCTCTGCTATGGCTCAGGAAGCGGAGCAGGCTGTATTTTTCAGCCTGTTTTCCTTTTCCACCTGTGTGAAAAACAGGTTTGTTTTAGGCTACTTTCACACTCGTGTTTGGTGCGGATCCGTCACACGCATCCGTTCAGATAATACAACCGCATGCATCCGTTCAGAACGGATCCGTTTATTATCTTTAACATAGCCAAGACGGTTCCTTCTTGAACACCATTGAAAGTCAATGGGGGACGGATCCGTTTTTTCTATAGTCGGTGAAAACTGATCCGTCCCCATTGACTTACATTGTGTGTCAGGATGGATCCGTTTGGCTCAGTTTCAACAGACGACACCAAAACGCTGCAAGCAGCGTTTTTGGTGTCCTCCTCCAAAGCGGAATGGAGACGGAACGGAGCCAAACTGATGCATTTTGAGCGGATCCTTATCCATTCAGAATGCATTAAGGGCAAAACTGATCCGTTTTGGACCGCTTGTGAGAGCTCTGAACGGATCTCACAAACCGGAAACCAAAACACCAGTGTGAAAGTAGCCTAAGGCAGGGCTTGACAAATTTCCTTGGAATCTAGGAGCCAGCTAAAAAAGTTAGGAGCCGTTTTTTTTTTTTTTTTTTTTTTTTTTTTAAATTTTTTTTTATAAAACCTTATTTTCAGCGACAAAAATAACACCTCTTAAATTAACCACTTAAGGACCACAGGTTTATACCCCCCTAAAGACCAGGCCCTTTTTTACAAATCGGCACTACACTACTTTCACCGTTTATTGCTCGGTCATGCAACTTACCACCCAAATGAATTTTACCTCCTTTTCTTCTCACTAATAGAGCTTTCATTTGGTGGTATTTCATTGCTGCTGACATTTTTACTTTTTTTGTTATTAATCGAAATTTAACGATTTTTTTGCAAAAAAATGACATTTTTCACTTTCAGTTGTAAAATTTTGCAAAAAAAACGAGATCCATATAGAAATTTTGCTCTAAATTTATAGTTCTACATGTCTTTGATAAAAAAAAAATGTTTGGGTAAAAAAAAAATGGTTTGGGTAAAAGTTATAGCGTTTACAAACTATGGTACAAAAATGTGAATTTCCGCTTTTTGAAGCAGCTCTGACTTTCTGAGCACCTGTCATGTTTCCTGAGGTTCTACAATGCCCAGACAGTACAAACACCCCACAAATGACCCCATTTCGGAAAGTACACACCCTAAGGTATTCGCTGATGGGCATAGTGAGTTCATAGAACTTTTTATTTTTTGTCACAAGTTAGCGGAAAATGATGATTTTTTTTTATTTTATTTTTTTTCCTACAAAGTCTCATATTCCACTAACTTGTGACAAAAAATAAAAACTTCCATGAACTCATTATGCCCATCACGAAATACCTTGGGGTCTCTTCTTTCCAAAATGGGGTCACTTGTGGGGTAGTTATACTGCCCTGGCATTCTAGGGGCCCAAATGTGTGGTAAGGAGTTTGAAATCAAATTCTGTAAAAAATGACCAGTGAAATCCGAAAGGTGCTCTTTGGAATATGGGCCCCTTTGCCCACCTAGGCTGCAAAAAAGTGTCACACATCTGGTATCTACGTACTCAGGAGAAGTTGAGGAATGTGTTTTGGGGTGTCATTTTACATATACCCATGCTGGGTGAGATAAATATCTTGGTCAAATGCCAACTTTGTATAAAAAAATGGGAAAAGTTGTCTTTTGCCAAGATATTTCTCTCACCCAGCAGGGGTATATGTAAAATGACACCCCAAAACACATTCCCCACCTTCTCCTGAGTACGGGGATACCAGATGTGTGACACTTTTTTGCAGCCTAGGTGGGCAAAGGGGCCCATATTCCAAAGAGCACCTTTCGGATTTCACAGGTCATTTTTTACAGAATTTGATTTCAAACTCCTTACCACACATTTGGGCCCCTAGAATGCCAGGGCAGTATAACTACCCCACAAGTGACCCCATTTTGGAAAGAAGAGACCCCAAGGTATTCGCTGATGGGCATAGTGAGTTCATGGAAGTTTTTATTTTTTGTCACAAGTTAGTGGAATATGAGACTTTGTATGAAAAAAAAAAAAAAAAAAAAATCTGCATTTTCCACTAACTTGTGACAAAAAATAAAAAATTCTAGGAACTTGCCATGCCCCTCACGGAATACCTTGGGGTGTCTTCTTTCCAAAATGGGGTCACTTGTGGGGTAGTTATACTGCCCTGGCATTTTCCAGGGGCCCTAATGTGTGGTAAGTAGGTAAATGACCTGTGAAATCCTAAAGGTGCTCTTTGGAATATGGGCCCCTTTGCCCACCTAGGCTGCAAAAAAGTGTCACACATGTGGTATCGCCGTATTCAGGAGAAGTTGGGGAATGTGTTTTGGGGTGTCATTTTACATATACCCTTGCTGGGTGAGAGAAATATCTTGGCAAAAGACAACTTTTCCCATTTTTTTATACAAAGTTGGCATTTGACCAAGATATTTCTCTCACCCAGCATGGGTATATGTAAAATGACACCCCAAAACACATTCCCCAACTTCTCCTGAGTACGGCGATACCAGATGTGTGACACTTTATTGCAGCCTAGATGCGCAAAGGTGCCCAAATTCCTTTTAGGAGGGCATTTTTAGACATTTGGATACCAGACTTCTTCTCACGCTTTGGGGCCCCTAGAATGCCAGGGCAGTATAAATACCCCACATGTGACCCCATTTTGGAAAGAAGACACCCCAAGGTATTCAATGAGGGGCATGGCGAGTTCATAGAAATTTTTTTTTTTTGGCACAAGTTAGCGGAAATTGATATTTTTAATTTTTTTCTCACAAAGTCTCCCTTTCCGCTAACTTGGGACAAAAATTTCAATCTTTCATGGACTCAATATGCCCCTCACGGAATACCTGGGGGTGTCTTCTTTCCGAAATGGGGTCACATGTGGGGTATTTATACTGCCCTGGCATTCTAGGGGCCCTAAAGCGTGAGAAGAAGTCTGGAATATAAATGTCTAAAAAATTTTACGCATTTGGTTTCCGTGAGGGGTATGGTGAGTTCATGTGAGATTTCATTTTTTGACACAAGTTAGTGGAATATGAGACTTTGTAAGAAAAAAAAAATAATAATTCCGCTAACTTGGGCCAAAAAAATGTCTGAATGGAGCCTTACAGAGGGGTGATCAATGACAGGGGGGGTGATCAATGACAGGGGGGGTAATCAATGACAGGGGGGGTGATCAATGACAGGGGGGGTGATCAATGACAGGGGGGGTGATCAATGACAGGGGGGGTGATCAATGACAGGGGGGGTGATCAATGACAGGGGGGGTGATCAATGACAGGGGGGGTGATCAATGACAGGGGGGGTGATCAATGACAGGGGGGGTGATCAATGACAGGGGGGGTGATCAATGACAGGGGGGGTGATCAATGACAGGGGGGGTGATCAATGACAGGGGGGGTGATCAATGACAGGGGGGTGATCAATGACAGGGGGGGTGATCAATGACAGGGGGGTGATAACCACAGTCATTGATCACGCCCGTGTAAGGCTTCATTCAGACGTCCGTATGCGTTTTGCGGATCCGATCCATCTATCAGTGCATCCGTAAAAATCATGCGGACATCTGAATGGAGCTTTACAGGGGGGTAATCAATGACAGGGGGGTGATCAGGGAGTCTATATGGGGTGATCACCACAGTCATTGATCACGCCCCTGTAAGGCTTCATTCAGACGTCCGGATGCGTTTTGCGGATCCGATCCATCTATCAGTGGATCCGTAAAAATCATGCGGACATCTGAATGGAGCTTTACAGGGGGGTAATCAATGACAGGGGGGTAATCAATGACAGGGGGGTGATCAGGGAGTCTATATGGGGTGATCACCACAGTCATTGATCACGCCCCTGTAAGGCTTCATTCAGACGTCCGGATGCGTTTTGCGGATCCGATCCATCTATCAGTGGATCCGTAAAAATCATGCGGACATCTGAATGGAGCTTTACAGGGGGGTAATCAATGACAGGGGGGTAATCAATGACAGGGGGGTGATCAGGGAGTCTATATGGGGTGATCACCACAGTCATTGATCATGCCCCTGTAAGGCTTCATTCAGACGTCCGGATGCGTTTTGCGGATCCGATCCATCTATCAGTGGATCCGTAAAAATCATGCGGACATCTGAATGGAGCTTTACAGGGGGGTGATCAATGACAGGGGTGTAATCAATGACAGGGGGGTGATCAGGGAGTCTATATGGGGTGATAACCACAGTCATTGATCACGCCCCTGTAAGGCTTCATTCAGACGTCCGGATGCGTTTTGCGGATCCGATCCATCTATCAGTGCATCCGTAAAAATCATGCGGACATCTGAATGGAGCTTTACAGGGGGGTAATCAATGACAGGGGGGTGATCACCACAGTCATTGATCATGCCCCTGTAAGGCTTCATTCAGACGTCTGTATGCGTTTTGCGGATCCGATCCATCTATCAGTGCATCCGTAAAAATCATGCGGACATCTGAATGGAGCTTTACAGGGGGGTGATCAATGACAGGGGTGTAATCAATGACAGGGGGGTGATCAGGGAGTCTATATGGGGTGATCACCACAATCATTGATCATGCCCCTGTAAGGCTTCATTCAGACGTCCGGATGCGTTTTGCGGATCCGATCCATCTATCAGTGCATCCGTAAAAATCATGCGGACATCTGAATGGAGCTTTACAGGGGGGTGATCAGGGAGTCTATATGGGGTGATCACCACAGTCATTGATCATGCCCCTGTAAGGCTTCATTCAGACGTCCGGATGCGTTTTGCGGATCCGATCCATCTATCAGTGGATCCGTAAAAATCATGCGGACGTCTGAATGGAGCTTTACAGGGGGGTAATCAATGACAGGGGGGTAATCAATGACAGGGGGGTGATCAGGGAGTCTATATGGGGTGATCACCACAGTCATTGATCACGCCCCTGTAAGGCTTCATTCAGACGTCCGGATGCGTTTTGCGGATCCGATCCATCTATCAGTGGATCCGTAAAAATCATGCGGACGTCTGAATGGAGCTTTACAGGGGGGTGATCAATGACAGGGGGGTAATCAATGACAGGGGGTGATCAGGGAGTCTATATGGGGTGATCAGGGGTGATCAGGGGCTAATAAGGGGTTAATAAGTGACGGGGGGGGGGTGTAGTGTAGTGTAGTGGTGCTTGGTGCTACTTTACTGAGCTACCTGTGTCCTCTGGTGGTCGATCCAAACAAAGGGGACCACCAGAGGACCAGGTAGCAGGTATATTAGACGCTGTTATCAAAACAGCGTCTAATATACCTGTTAGGGGTTAAAAAAAACACATCTCCAGCCTGCCAGCGAACGATCGCCGCTGGCAGGCTGGAGATCAACTCTCTTACCTTCCGTTCCTGTGAGCGCGCGCGCCTGTGTGCGCGCGTTCACAGGAAATCTCGGCTCACGCGAGATGACGCCTATTGGCGTTAGCGTAGCCTGGGGGAGCCGCCGCAATGACGCCTTTCGGCGTTACAGTTGCGGGAAGTGGTTAAGTCTAGAACCAAACAACATGGGCATTGTTTATTATCAGTGTACTGTGACGTCACTGTGTGCCGCATCTCCTCAGTGTTTATTATCAGTGTACTGTGACGTCACTGTATGTATAATCCCTGCGCTGTGACGTCACTGTGTGTATAATCCCTGTGCTGCAGCTGACAGAACGGAGATCCCTTCCCCAGGATGTTTGGTCCGGGCTCATTCATCTCATAGAACTGCAGCTTGAAATCCACAGCGTATTGCAGCAAATACCAGCAAAATGGATAAAATTTTACCAAAAATCCTCACACTTCATCAAATCCACACGGAAAGGAACCTACTGTGCACATTTCAAATCCGCACCGTGGTAATATATGATTTCACCATGTGTAACTGATCGTGGCTGAATTCCACAGCAAATCCACACACTACATGTAGAGTTTGATAAAAATCCACAACAGGTAATCCTCTGTGGAAAATATTTCCATTGGAATTACCTTAGGAATACTGAGGGGGCCTTCCAGCTCTCTCATGGATTGTCACCAAGCTTTCCTGGTCTCCTAGTCCTGAGGAGAACATCTCAGTACGGGAACATATAGAGAAGTTATCAGATTTAGCCATTCAGGAGTCTTATGGCAGCTCCTAGGAGACCTGTGTGGTATACAGCCTGTCACCCAGCTTTCCTGAGGAGAATATATCTCAGTATGGGACCATATAGAGAAGTCATCAGATGACTTGGCCATTCAGTAGTCTTAGTTCTCATAGGAGCTGCAACCCGGCTTTCCAAGACTCTTGAATGGGTAAATCATATGATAACGTATCTAAATGTTCCTATACTGAGATATATTCTCCTCAGCAGACCAGGAAAGCTGGGTGACTGACAGCCTGCCCTGTATACCACACAGCTCTCCTAGGAGCTGCCACCCGGCTTTCTGTGTGGTATACAGGCTGTCACCCAGCTTTCCTAGAAAGGGAAAGAACTTAGAAATGGCCGAATGGTAACTGCAGGGATGGAGCATGGTGCAGGAATGGCCACCAGTTGTGGCTAGCAGGAGCTCCGGCCTAATGATGGCAGCAGGTATGCAGCTCCCCTCTGGGTTCATGGCCGTGCTCGAGACCAACTTGGCTGCAGCAGGCAGACATTACAAACTTTGAGCCTACCGGATAAGTGCAGAGCGCATCATTTACTGCCGCAGAGATGGCCGTGCAGGGACCTGGCAGCACTTGGTGTCCTGGGATGTTGCGCTGCCCGATCATGTCCCCTGCTGTATACAGCAGGAGGAATGATGATGGGCTGATTGTCTTTCCTCCACTTGTCAGCGAGTGCAGCGCTGCTACCTGTGCTCCCGCTCTGCCTCCCCTGCACTAATTAATCTTCCCCCGCCGAAGATGAGTTAGCTCTGATGTCTGCCGGACAGTTATCACATAAGTATCGGCCCGGCTCCGGTAAAGGCCTGGAGATGACGCACGGTGACATGAGCACGCTGCGACCGATAGACTGCGAGAGAGAGTGGCCAAACCACGAAGGAGCCGAAAGCTAAAGGGTCCGGGCAGGCTGGCAGTCCGAGCCTGGGCGCAAGTGATAAAAAAAAAAAAAGGTTCCATTTTGCTCGCGGTCCTAACCCTCCAGTGGCTACGTGCGGCTGCTGGTGTGCTGGGCCTATTTTCAAGCAGGGGCAAATACTCAGGCGCCAGGACAAAATTCCTAGTTGCCATGGCGACCTGGCGCCTGGGATTTGCCGAGCCCTGGCCTAAGGGCACACGGCCGTTACCATTTTTGCGGATCCGCAATACAAAGATACCGGCCGTGTGTGTTCCACATTTTGCAGAATGGGATGTCCAAGAATAGGGCATGTTTATTTTTTACGGGGCCATGGAATGGACATACGGATTCAGACAGCAAATGCGGATCGGATGCGGACAAAAAAAATACGCTTGTGTGCGCAGCCAAAATGTAACATCTTATGTTTTCTTGCTCCTCCCCTGTTAAATATCACAATTGCGGACTATGTAAAATAAATTAGAAAAGTATTGCACTGTTCTCTCAGGCTGCATCCATGTTTTCTCCCCCCTCTGATGCTAGTGCCCATGAGCCTGGAAGTTTAGGCTTCATACTTCTACACAGTGACTGTGGCCATTTTGTTGGAAGCAATCTTAGTTACTGATGGTGTGAAATGAATGCAGTGCCAGCCATAGTACAAATAGTATCAGTAGTAGTACACACAGTAACACCAGCCAGCTCAACCCCCTGGAGCAGCATTTCTGACCACAAGCTGCATACATTGTCCTGATAATATATATGATCGATTGGCATCATTGTGTGTATTTTATATAACCAATATGCCCTCTATCACAGCCCAGCAGACAATCTCGACCCGATTTGCTATATTGCAGGCTCACTAGCCTCATTTGCTTTGCTGGACAGATGTATTAACCATTACTCAGATCTGCAGTGTAGCTAGGGAGAATTTCCTTTCAGAGTCCCTGGAAAGCTGGGTAACATAGCTTGTGGAGCTGTAACAGAAACTGCCGAATACTAAGGCTACGTTCTTTGTGAAAAAAAACTGTTGTCCGTTTTTATTTGCCATTTTGCATCCTTGTATGTGCCCTTTTTCTGGCTAACTGCCGTTTTGCCTCAACCAGTAACATTTCATAGGCTTTTTTTTAATCCCTTCCCCTATATTGCCCTCAGTATACATGTATGCTCCCCCATAGTGCTCCCTGGACATCATATGACTCCCAGTATAAATGTCCCCCTTTGTGCCCCCAACCCCGGGGGCACAACAGATCGCTGTGCAGTGGAGGCACAAAGACCTGACCTCCTTCACCCGGCGTGATCATGTGACCTCATCATGCTGGGTGCGTGAGGTCCTGCTGCCTCCAGTGCCAAGTGTTCCTGCAGGTGTATGAGGTGTTGTTTTTATTTTTATTTTTTATTTCAACCCCTGAAGAACCCTTTTAACATAGTGTACCCCTTTTCAACATCTGTTTGAGGGGTGCACTCCTATATCAACAGCTGTTAAAAACCAGCCCATTGATTTTAGTGGGGGTCCGTCTGCCTGTGAAAACGGCCAAAAACAAGACGTCCTATATTTATTTTTATTTTTTTTATGGCCACTATTCACTGGCTGTTAACAAAATGGCCATGCGAATAGCCCCATAGACTTTAATTGGTTCTAAAGATGGCTGTTACATGGCATTCATGTGAACAAGGCCTATCTACCGAAATAAATCAGATTGTGCAATTGCTTGCTAAGTTTGCATTTCAATGTCTGGGATGGCATAGCATGTGGAATTGTACAACATCTTCCTTTTTCTTTTCAAAATTCTTTTTATTGTCATTTTAAGTATATATAGCCATAACATCAGCAGTAAACAGGTTACCAAATGAAATTGCAGTAACCTCTTCCTAACGGAGTTCTACTTTTGATGTTTTGTATGTTCATCTGTCTAGACCATAGTGGTTGTTGTTTTTCAGTGGTATCAGTGGTAGGCGGTATTAAACAGGTCTTCTATCATGACCATTACTTTCTCAGGTATCTCCAGTTCGAAATGGCTCCAGAGATGTGTATGGAAATAGGTGTGAATGATGCTTGCAGCAGATCTAGATCTTAAACATGATAGGATTTCATTTGCAGTGTGTGTGTGTGGTTCTCTGAGGCTACTTTCACATTAGCGTTTTTTTGCAGATCCGTCATGGATCAGACGTTGGTGTCCGCCTCCAGAGCGGAATAGAGACTGAACGGAGGCATTCTGAGCGGATCCTTTACCATTCAGAATGCATTAGGGTAAAACGGAAAGCCAAAACGCCAGTGTGAAAGTAGCCTAAGCTATAAAATCCTGTTATGATCTTATGGCAGAAAGACGAGGAGAGTGCTTTACCAGCCAGTTCTGTAGAAAAGATGCCCTGTGATAACCTTTCTAATGTCGCTCTTGTCTATCCTCTACCTAGAAACATGCAAAGTTCAGACAGTGGCTCAGATTCTGCGACCTCGGTTGCGTTACGAACCTCAGCATCTGCTCAAGCACCAGTGGTTCAGCCAGTTCCAGCTTCTCCACAGGTAGTGTCATCCAGTTGATCTTGAGATGCTTGTTGACCGTTACTGTCCTATATACAAGTGCATTTGTTTTATTCTCAGTTCTCCAGTTTCTCTCTGAAACAGTATTGACATTTAACAAGCTGCCGTTGTAGGAAATAGCATTTGTTACTTATTTTTACATGAAGGAAAACATTTCACCCTTAGAAAATTGTCTGATATTGTAAAGCTCACCATACGCATTAAATATTTGGTTGTGGTTCTGGTGGAAACCAATAACTGGCAAATTTGTATTCTGACCTGTCTGATCCTCATTGTATCAGATATGTTTAGCTGCTTACTTACTTTACCTGACTCCAGCAAGCAGGTCTTTCGAGAAGTTATCTGGGAATTTCATATTGATGGCCTGTCCTGAGGGTAGGTTATCAATATCAGGCGGCATCTGTTCGAAGAGGCAGCTACGCTTCATAAGTGCTTAGGCCTCTTCCTAGGCCAGTGACTTCAAGTGAATGGGGCTGAGCTGCAATACCAAGCAAAACTGCTATCCAGTGAATGACGCAGTGCTTGGTAAACTGTAAGAGACCCCAGCGCTCATCGGTAGCCTCTTCAAACAGCTGATCAGTGGAGGTGCCGGGAGTTGCACCTCTGCTCAACTGATATTGATGACCTATCCATAGGCCATAAATATCAGTTTCCTGGAGAACGCCTTTAAGTGCTTCCTAACTGGAGTCAGATATGCCTATAACTAGATATTATGTATGGGTAGCCTTTTTGGCTTGCATGAAGATACTACTGAACCCACTGAAGTTGTGCGTAGAATACGAGATCTTTCCTCTTAAGGGGTCTTTCAATTTCTGTTAATCACCTTTTCCTTCCAGAGGAGTTTGGCTCAGTCGTCTAGCTCTGCTCTCAAAGGGGCACATGGGCAGGGTGTCTCTGTGCCCAGAGCTCACCAGATACATCAGCAGGTAAAAGGTCCACGATCTCAGCTCAGTGTGGCTGCTACTAATCCCCCTATTCCATGCTGCCTGCCTATCCTTGCAACCCTAAAGCACTGCTGACACTTGCATCAGTTCTAACACAGGATTGTCTATTGCTATGCCCGTTATAATCTTTTATAATCTTTAAAATGTTTGCTTGGTTAGAGAGGCAGATAAAAGACCACTAAAGACCATCTCCGTAGTTAAATTTTGGGTTATGGAAGTCATTTTGACAAACTCAAATGTTGTCAAGTTCCTTATGAGCACAAAAGGGGGAATTTTGAAATGTTTTTGAGAAAAATTATGTTTTTAGCAGTCTTTATTTATGTGCACAACTTTACTATATTCATAGCCAGTTCACAGTACATTTATGTAAGTTTAGTTTTTGAGTCTTTCTGCTTCTCTGCTTAGACTTATTTTAATTTTCGCACCTACATTCACGTGTTGTAAACCAGCTATAAGTGTCAGGCTATAATCTGTGGGCATTGATGGTGGTTACCTTGTTCATCTTTGCCAGTCTACGGTGGTAAAGTGGTTAGTACATTTATGTGCCAAATATAATAGAGATCATTGAGCAATACCCAATGCCTTTTTTCTGGGTTTGCGACTTTATAAACGCTATTTGTGGGGGAAAAAAATTCACAGATGGCTTATTTACATTGCCCCCACCACTTTGGAAAAACTGGGCTTGAGTGGGTGGGTCCATCAGCCCATCCAAATTCATAAAAAAAAAGGACATAAATGGTGCTGTAAGTTGGCCTAGATTTAATTCCAGGTACACACTGCCAGAGAATGTACTTACCTTATGACTAGGTACGTTTTGTCCTCAAAAATGAAGTGCCTCCTTCAGCACAGGAGTTATAAAGACCAGTATAGAAAACTCTGGTCTGGATAAATCAAACCAATATATATTTTTAGAGGTTCTCTCCCCTAATACAGCTAAGAAGTAAGTGCTAGATTTTTACTTACATTGACCATAAGGGTTCTCATACCCTTGAACTTGGCTCTGGTGGGTTTCTTTTACCACAAAAAATGGCAGAATAAGCACAAGAATTTTTTTTTTGGCACCTGTGTTCTTTGCTGTTTTTGTGGGGGTCATGTATTTATTGATTTTATGCACTTGACATATTCCGCTGAGTCCCACAATCTAAGTTCCACATCAGTATGTATTTGGCGTGTGAGGGGAAACCCACACAAACTCCATGCAGATGTATCGTAGACCAGTATTTTAAGCTAGTCTTTTATATCCCCAGCGCAACTGGAGGATGCACTTAATTTATGACGAGGTGGAAACCTGTGAATGTGCCACGGCCAGTGTCTCTGCACACACCACACCCCTGTAGTGAGAGTGCCGTGGAAGAAAGTTACAAATTGTGGGTTTGCTTCTTTTTTTTTTTTTTTTATAAACACGAATTTTTAGCATAGGCAATAATAATAAATGACCCCCAGTGTGTTTTTACCGCTAACCATTTTCTTCATGGTGTTTTTCCCTATAGAGAAAGCGTCAGGGGAAGTGGGTTCAATCTTAACCCCCTTGGGTACACCCTTGCCCTCTATGTCCATCTGAATCTTTGCAGTTCTTGTGATCATTTTTCTTCATGTTTTTAGTGTTTCTTTTGTGTTGTGGACAGGATGAATTTTGGAGTGATGAGAGCTGGGAGACATATCATGTTAATAATTATTTTTTCTTCTTACTGAAGAATAAAGCTTCTAATGTTTCATTTAAGGGTGCTGGCCACTAACAAGCTATCTTTTCCGGTGTTGTGCGCAAATTGCAGGAGGTGCTGCTGCAAGCTAATATTAAAGCTATGATCTATTATGTTGCTAAAATACATTTATGTATTACATTGTCATACACAAACGATATTTGGTAACGTGTCCACCAGAAAATAGAGTACCGTATATTGTATAGATGTCATGTTGTTAAAATGGTTGACTGAAACTACCGTAGTTAAAAGTTCTTTCATTAGATGGTGTGTGTTCAGGGGCTTGTTTGTAATAATTATCCTGAATGAAGATATCCACACAGGATTTCCACTTGTTCCCTGATATTGAAAAGCTGTGACCTGTGTGTGATCCATCCAGAGGGGTGTAACCAGCAAGCACGTGGCCCCACTATCATAACCACCTTCAGCACCAAGCTCATGAGCTGAGAACTGTGACTATTTGTTCTCCCTTATGAACAGGGATAATGCTTACCATGATGGCACAGTAGCTTGGGAATGTACTATGAAGCTAGATCATTTGCACATAAATGTCACACTATAGGGGTATTGCTTGAGGTCATTATGTAAATAGTTTTTACACTACAGAAATGCAGTGTTGTCATAGAATGTAAGTAATGCAGCAGGGGTAACCATAGTAAAACTGCACCTTGGCTGTCTGACAATGGCTCCCCTTAGTTCTTGGATCCCTTAGGAGCTGCTATGACTGCTTACCCTGGCATACACCCATGCATTCAGAAATGGTAAAAGCTAATCTGTCATTGCAGGTCCAGACTGTGCAACATGTTTACCCTGCACAAGTGCAGTATGTGGAAGGAGATACTGTGTACACCAATGGAGCCATGTAAGTGTTTGCTAACACACATGCACTAAAGTAGTCACAGGATGTGGGGTTCGGAAGGGGTGGGTGAGTGGCTACGAAAGCACTTGGCATTTTCAAATACATTTTTATATATATATTTTTTTTTTCCTCCTACCGTTTACACTTTGATGTAGGCCAAGGGTCGGCAACCTCTGCGCTACAGCTATTGTCAAACTACAGCTACCAACAACCTCCTTTCACTTCTAAAGGAGTTCTGAGAACAGCTGAACCAACAACTGGAATGCTGAAGGTTGCTGACCCCTGGTGTGTAGGTCCTCTTTGCACATAACTACAGATATATATATATTTTTTAAATGATTGTTTAGGTCAGCTAGTTGTTTTTCAATTTTACTGAATTCCCACCTTTTTTATCAACAGCCGAGCAGCTTATTCCTACAATGCTGAAGCCCAGATATATGCTCCAAGTAGCGGTGCCTCTTATTTTGATTCTCAGGGTGGAGGTGCCCAAGTGACCACTGTGGTCTCCTCTCCCACTGCAGTACCCTCCCACAGTATGGTGGGCATCACCATGGATGGGAGCCAAATCATCTCTAGCTCTGGAGCATACCTGATCCATGGTGGACTGGACAATTCACGCCATAGTTTATCTCACACTTCTCGTTCCTCACCTGCAACGGTGCGTAATTAAGGTTTGGTCTCATTGTGTTTGTCTGTTTTCTATAGTGTGTATCGTTTATTGAAAACCATTCCCCTATAATTAAATCACCAAGTTTAACTGGCATACCAAGCTTGCAAGCTATGAGTAGAATGAAATAAATGCATCACACAGCAATTCCAGAATGCTGATGATGGCTTCCATAGACCTTTCTAGATGAGTTGATTGTTGTCTCCCAAGATAGTTGGTCACAATTTAGTCAAAGGGGTAATGACTTTATCGAACGCTTACAGTTAACCTTATTTTCCCTCGCAAATGAGTGTGATAAGTGCAGAATGGTTAATATATATTTAGGATGGCTTCCATTCCAGTCCTTCTTCAGTCTTGTGTTTAGTGTAGCACCAGGATTGATGAAGTGTCCATATCCTGATGCTTGCTGTGGCTACCTCTTCCTGAACATGCCTCCCTGATTTGGAGAATGAGTGACTGTTTTACAGATATCAATATGATACTTGGTAAGGTTTAGAATTCTTGCAAACGTTAAAGGGTTTCTGTCACCAGAATTAACTCTATTATACTAGCGATGTGCTAATGTCAGCTGAACCTAACTAGCCTATTCATACTTGTATCTATGCCCCCGTTACTCTAGAAATGTAACTTTTATAATATGCTTATTAGCCTCTAGGTGCAGGAGGGGTGTTGTCCCTGCTTCTAGGGGCTCTGTTCTCCACCTCTGGCCACGCCCTGCTACACTTGATTGACAGGGCCAGGCAGCGTTGGTCTCCTACTGCTGGCCCTGTCTGCCGTGTAAATCTCTAGCCTGCACCGTCACGTTCACTATTCAGAGCAGTGAGTGAAGGGCACTCGCTGGCTGCCAGCTTCCTCACTGCGCCTGCACCGAATACTGAACGGCACGAGATTTCCCCAGCGCACAGGGCCGGCAGTTGGAGGTGAATGCTGCCTGGCCCTGTCAATCAAGTGCAGCGGAGAAAGTTTCTGCTTTGGCGTGAAATCACTGGAGGAGACTGTCTTAATGCAAGAGCTCTTCTTGTTTTAATAGAAACAACGCGTTTCGGGGATTACAATCTCCCCTTCATCAGGTTTCATAATGATACAATGGGTATAGCAAATAGATGAATATTTATAGATGAAGCATGTAAAAAAAACCCGCCAAAAAGATGCACCTGGGTGACGTCCCCTAAGGGGAGGGGCCACCCCTAGGTGTCATCTTGAATGCAGTCTGAGTTTTTATAAAAAACAAACAATATTGTGGGTGTTTAGCTATTCTTAACAATTAAACATAAAATTGCTTACATATTTATAAAGAAAAGAACGTTATTACTGGTGTAATCGTTTCCGTTATTATTAGAAAAGGCTCCTGGTCATGTGATCGCAAGTACCAGCGATCACATGACTCTGGAGACCGGAAGCAAAAGCATCCTCTGGTGACCGCCGTCCTCCTATGCAAAGGTAGGGGGAGAGAGGCCGGGCACCACGATACTTCGCATGCATAGGGCGCATGCTCGGAAGGCTGTTCCGGACTGTCTGCTGTATTTGGTGACGTGGGATATCACGTGATCGCTGTGATGCGGTCACGTGACTTTTTGTCATGGTAGCGACGATGCTATACTTTTTTAGAGAGACGCTGCCTATGGAATTTGGTACAGGGTTAGTATATACTAAGTCCAAATGATCGCTAGTATATTTAAATGTTTGACAGATAATATGATAAATATGCAAGAATAAAATATATATAGACCATCAGTATTCCATAAAATGATGAAAGATTCGAATAAAAATTCGAATAGAATTTCTAATAAAAATTATTCGAAAAAATTTGAATAAAATTCTAAATGACTAAATATAAATAGAAAATCGTATAAAAAAATCTTATAAAAATAATAATTATACATAAACAGTAATGGCATGGTGTCTGTGCAGGGCAAGTCTGTGGTATATCATTTATGTAATATATTTCACAACCTTTTTCTGTATACTCAACGGAATTGACTTTTGTCCGAACTATAGATGGCACTATAGTGGGGGAGGTGTCTGTACTTGATAGGATCTAGGTTTATGAAAGAGAGAGGGAAAGAACAGCTGGGGAAGGAATTCTTCTGCAAATCGGGAAAAAGGGCCCTTTTTAATGTACCGTATATATCCACTCTATAGATTGATTTCGAAGGCCTCATTGAGCCCATAGGGATTCAGGCTATTGAGTTTAAAGATCCAATACATCTCCCGACGTCTGATGTATTGGACATCTTTTTGGAGGTGAATTGGAATATACTCAATGGGTGTTAGTGTGAACCCAACGCTAATACTATCATGATGTTCGGCCGCGTTTTTGGACACGCTACGTTTCATGATTTTTTTTCTTGATGTTTGAGCGATGTTTATTAAAACGGTTACGTGTAGAGTCTGTATGGTACGACCTACGTATTGTAGATGACATGGGCACTCGCAAATAAATTACATAGCTGGAATTGTAAGTTAAATGGTGTTAAATTAAAAAGGAATCTCCAGTGGTTCGGCTGTGGAAAGATTATCTTTGGTGGATACGATTACAGCATAGGCATCTTAGGTGACCGCATTTGAAACTACATTTTAACCCCTTAAGGACACAGCCTTATTACACCTTAGGACCAGGCCATTTTTTGCAAATCTGACCAGTGTCCCTTTAAGTGCTGATAACTTTAAAACGCTTTGACTTATCCAGGCCGTTCTGAGATAGTTTTTTTTCGTCACATATTGTACTTCATGACACTGGTAAAATGAAGTCAAAATTTTTTATTTTTTTGCACCAAAAAATACCTAATTTAACAAAAATTTTGAAAAATTAGAAAATTTCAAAGTTTCAGTTTCTCTACTTCTGTAATACATAGTAATACCCCTAAAAATTGTGATGACTTTACATTCCCCATATGTCTACTTCATGTTTGAATTATTTTGGGAATGATATTTTATTTTTTGGGGATGTTAGGCTACTTTCACACCTGCGTTCAGGTGTCCGCTCGTGAGCTCCGTTTGAAGGGGCTCACGAGCGGCCCTGAACGCAGCCGTCCGGCCCTAATGCATTCTCAGTGGAGGCGGATCCACTGAGAATGCATCCGCCTGCCAGCGCTCAGCCTCCGCTCCGCTCAGTGAGCGGACACCTGAACGCTGCTTGCAGCGTTCGGGTGTCCGCCTGGCCGTGCGGAGGCGAGCGGATCTGTCCAGACTTATAATGGAAGTCAATGGGGACGGATCCGCTTGAAGATGACACTATATGGCTCAATCTTCAAGCGGATCCGTCCCCTATTGACTTTCAATGTAAAGTCTGAACGGATCCGCTCAGGCTACTTTCAGACTTAGAAAAATTTCTAAGTTATAATGCAGACGGATCCGTTCTGAACGGATGCAAACGTCTGCATTATAGGAGCGGATCCATCTGATGAAACATCAGACGGACCCGCTCCGAACGCTAGTGTGAAAGTAGCCTTACAAGGCTTAGAAGTTTAGAAGCAAATCTTGAAATTTTTCAGAAATGTACAAAAACCCAATTTTTAGGGACCACTACAGGTCTGAAGTCACTTTGCGAGGCTTACATAATAGAAACCACCCAAAAATGACCCCATTCTATAAACTACACCCCTCAAGGTATTCAAAACTGATTTTACAAACTTCGTTAACCCTTTAGGTGTTGCACAAGAGTTATTGGCAAATGGGGATGAAATTTGAGAATTTCATTTTTTTGCCTAATTTTCCATTTTAACCCATTTTTTCCACTAACAAAGCAAGGGTTAACAGCCAAACAAGACTGTATATTTATTGCCCTGACTCTGCCGTTTACATAAACGCCCCATAAGTGGCCGTAAACTACTGTACGGCCACACAGCGGGGCGTAGAGTGAAAGGTGTGCCATATGGTTTTTGGAAGGCAGGTTTTGCTGGACTGGTTTTTTGACACCATATCCCATTTGAAGCCCCCCGGATGCACCCCTAGAGTAGAAATGGGACATAAAAGTGACCCATCTAAGAAACTACACCCCTCAAGGTATTCAAAACAGATTTTACAAAGTTTGTTAACCCTTTAGGTGTTGCACAATATTTAATGGAAAATAGAGATACAATTTCAAAATTTCACTTTTTTGGCAGATTTTCCATTTAAATTTTTTTTTTCCAGTTACAAAGCAAGGGTTAACAGCCAAACAAAACTCATTATTTATGGCCCTGATTCTGTAGTTTACAGAAACACCCCATATGTGGTCGTAAACTGCTGTACGGGCACACGGCAGGGCGCAGAAGGAAAGGAATGCCATACGGTTTTTGGAAGGCAGATTTTGCTGGACTGGTTTTTTTTGACACCATGTCCCATTTTAAGCCCCCCTGATGCACCCCTAGAGTAGAAACTCCAAAAAAGTGACCCCATTTTAGAAACTACGGGATAGGGTGGCAGTTTTGTTGGTACTAGTTTAGGGTACATATGATTTTTGGTTGCTCTATATTACACTTTTTGTGCGGCAAGGTAACAATAAATAGCTTTTTTGGCACCGTTTTTTTATAATTTTTTTTATTTACAACATTCATCTGACAGGTTAGATCATGTGGTAATTTTATAGAGCAGGTTGTCACGGACGCGGCGATACCTAATATGTATCCAATTTTTATTTATTTAAGTTTTACACAATAAATTAATTTTTAAAACAAAAAAAACTTTTAGTGTCTCCATAGTCTAAGAGCCATAGTTTTTTCAGTTTTTGGGCGATTGTGTTAAGTAGGGTCTCATTTTTTGCGGGGTGAGATGACTGTTTTATTGGCACTATTTTGGGGTGCATTTTGGGACTTTTTTATCGCTTGCTATTACACCTTTTGTGATGTAAGATGACTGAAAATTGCTTTTTTTACACGTTTTTTTCTTTCAAATTTTTTTACGGTGGTCACCTGAGGGGTTAGGTCATGTGATATATTTATAGAGCCGGTCGATACGGACGCGGCGATACCTAATATGTATACTTTTTTAAATTTAATATTTATGTAAGTTTTACACAATGATTTCATTTTTGAAACAAAAAAAATCATGTTTTAGCGTTTCCATAGTCTAAGCCATAGTTTTTTCAGTTTTGGGGCGATTATCTTGGGTAGGGTATGATTTTTGCGGGATGAGATGACGGTTTGATTGTTCCAATTTTGGCGTACATACGACTTTTTTGATCACCTTTATTACCTTTTTTGGGAAGTAAGGTGGGCAAAATTTCAATTTTATCATAGTTTTTTATTTTTTTGGCGTTCACCGTTCGGGTAAAGTAACATGACCGTTTTATAGATCAGGTCGTTACGGACGCGGCGATACCAAACGTGTAGGGAATTTTATTTTTTTCATTTTTAATCGGTGATAAATGTGTTTTTTGATTTTTACTTTATTTTCACTTTTTTTCACTTTCTTTTTAACCCAGACCCACTTGGTTCTTGAAGATCCAGTGGGTCTGATGTCTGTATAATACAGTACAATATATATTGTACTGTATTTTACACTTTGTCTGAACAGATCTATGCCTTTTAGCAAAGATCTGTTCAGCACCATGGACAGCAAGACGCCTGAGACGGCGTCCTGTTGCCATGGGAACCTTCCCCATCTGCTCAGTACTGCTCAGAACTTCGCAGACGGGAAAGGGTAAGGATGGGGCTGTCGGGGGGGGGGGGGGGGCCCTCTCCCTCTCCCACCAGGGGGCTGCAAAGGCACAGCAGCGCCCCGATGGGAGAGGGAGGGAGCTCTCTGCGCTGTTAACCTTTTCCATACAGCGGTCTGTACGGACCGCGGTATGGAAAGGGTTAAACGGCTGACATCGCAGCACAGATGTCAGCCGTTTATACTAGGGTGCCAGCAATGTGCTGGCACCCTGGTATACCCACTAGACGCCAACGATTATTCAAGGGGAGGCGGGCGATCGCGATCCCGCCTGCCGCACCGCCTGCAACCTTCCCCCTGCACCTCCCACCGGGCTAAAATCACTCAGGGGTGCGGGGGGGGGGGGGGGGGGGGGGGGATACAGATATATTTTAGATATACTAAAGTTTCTGATCCCCGCGGTCCCTGACCAGAAACTGCAGAAATCGCAGGTCTGAATTGACCTGCGGTTTGCCGCGATCGCCGACATGGGGGGGGTCACGGGACCCCCCCGCTCATTTAGCCTAGGTGCCTGCTCAATGATTTGAGCAGGCACCGGTTCCGATCATTGCCAGCCGCACGGCAGTGATCGAAAATACACAGGGCGTACATGTACGCCCTGTGTCCTGAAGTACCAGGGCACAAGGGCGTACCTGTACGCCCTATGTCCTTAAGGGGTTAAAGCCCTAGTATCCCTATGCTGGTCATTATTAGGATGTGTAGCTGATCTTAATTTACTAGGCGCCAGAATGTTTTCCAGAGTTTTCGCTCTTCTGTAAGTGAAACGTGGGAAATCTGGGATAATTTGACTGAATATAGGGTCTCTTTTCAAGATATACCAATATACTTGCGATCACATGACCGGGAGCCTTTTCTAATAATAATGGAAACGATTCCACCAGTAATAACGTTCTTTTCTTTATAAATATGTAAGCGATTTTATGTTTAATTGTTAAGAATAGCTATACACCCACAATATTGTTTGTTTTTTTATAAAAACTCAGACTGCATTCAAGAGGACACCTAGGGGTGGCCCCTCCACTTAGAGGGCGTCACCCAGGTGCATCTTTTTGGTATTTTTTTTTTTACATGCTTTATCTATAAATATTAATCTATTTGTTATACCCATTGTATCATTATAAAACCTGATGAAAGGGAGATTGTAATCCCCGAAACGCATTGTTTCTATTAAAACAAGAAGAGTTCTTGCATTAAGACCGTCTTCTCCAGTGATTTCGCGCCGAAGCAGAAACTTTCTCTTTCTCTACTGAAAATTCCTTTTTGGGGGATTGGACATCCCATCCAAAAGAACAACAATCTGCGGCTGCAGTCCTGGCAAAAAGACCTTATTTCTACTAAGTCTACAGTAGAGTTCTGCCTACCAAAGCACAACTCTATAAGGTGAGTGTGGATATTTCTCACTGTACTAATCTATTTGGTTAAACAATACTACCCTATTGTGCGCTCCCTTTTCTCTCCTTTTCCCTCATTTGGAGGGGAATCTAGATTTGTCCTTGACATAAGAATCAAGTGCAGCGGGGCACGTCCAGAGGTGGGAGAACGGAGCCTCTACAACGCCCCCCCCACCCCCCCCCACCCTCCTAGAGGCTAATTAGCATATTATTAAAGTTATATTTCTGAAGTAACGGGGGCATAGATACAAGTAGAAATAGGCTAGTTAGGTTCAGCTGACATTAGCACATCACTAATGTCAGCTAGTTTAATCAGGTTAATTCTGGTGACAGAAACCCTTTAAAACCAATATTCGTATTCCCCATCAAATGACAATTCTGGAGCATTTATTTGGACTCTGTTATACTATTCTATTATAACTGGGTTAACAGTCTGACATTGAACAGGGACCCACCCACTGATGGCACCCTTTTAAACAATTCTTAAATGGATTCTGTCACTTCGTTTTAGCCTATACAGCTGTGGATATGCACGGCTATATCGCTGCTAGCATGTCTGCAATATACCTGTCCCATAGCGCTGTGTGCTTTTATTGTGTTAAAAAAATTATTTTATAGATATGTAAATGAGCCTGGTTAGGAGCCCAAGGCGCTGTACTAACCTTCTTGGTGCCCAGCCTCGCCCCCCTGTGAAGGAGCCCAGCACCGCCTGTGTCCTCCGAATCTTCTCCTTGCTCAAAGTTAGATTGCCGTAATCTCGCGATGCGCAGTGCTGGCATAGTGTTCCCTCCCTGTGCTGGCATCAGCCTCAGCCAAGGAACTGCGCAATGGGGACAGAGCGGCGAAATAGCGGCAGGACCGATCCGACAGGGTGAAAAGCCTGTCTGATCCGTCCTGCCGCTAGTGTGAAAGTAGCCTTACACTGGTCCTGAACCTCCAGACCAGCTCTTCTGACTCGTGTACAAGGGTGATTTTTCTTTTATTTATTTTTTATAGCTACCCTTACAGCTTTTCCTGGTGCACATATCTTACAATTCCAACTGTAATGCTTAACGTAGGAGTTAAGATAGATGCAAATTGTCTGCGATGTGGGATGGAGGAGGTATGGATCTGTAATTGATGTCCAGGTTGCTACCTGACAGACCTACTGATTCTGTTCTTATGTTGGTTAGATGATTGTTTGATGCCAGTGTTATACGTTTTGTTAGGGTTTTATGTGTATATCTGTTAAAAAAAAATATGAGACAAAGATAAATCATTTCAGAATTTTTTCACCTTTTAATGTGACCTATAAACTGTACAACTCAATTGAAAAACAAACTGAAATCTTTTAGGGGGAGGGAAGAAAACAAAAAAAAAATCAATGTGGTTGCATAAGTGTGCACACCCTCTTAATAACTGGGGATGTAGCTGTGTTCAGCAATTAAGCAATCTCATTCAAAATCATGTTAAATAGGAGTCAGCATACACCTGCCATCATTTAAAGTGCCTCTGATTAACCCCAAATAAAGTTCAGCTGCTCTAGTTGGTCTTTCCTGAAATTTTCTTAGTCGCATCCCACAGCATAAAGCCATGGTCCACAGAGAGCTTCCAAAGCATCAGAGGGATCTTATTGTTAAAAGGTATCAGTCAGAAGAAGGGTACAAAAGAATGTCCAAGGCATTAGATATACCATGGACAGTCATCATCAAGTGGA
Source organism: Bufo bufo (assembly GCF_905171765.1). NCBI lineage: Eukaryota > Metazoa > Chordata > Amphibia > Anura > Bufonidae > Bufo > Bufo bufo. Next base: position 493,076,607 of record NC_053390.1, read on the forward strand.
GAAAATATGGCACAACAGTGACATTACCAAGAACTGGACGTCCCTCCAAAATTGATGAAAAGACGAGAAGAAAACTGGTCTGGAAGGCTACCAAGAGGCCTACAGCAACATTAAAGGAGCTGCAGGAATATCTGGCAAGTACTGGCTGTGTGGTAGATGTGACAACAATCTCCCGTATTCTTCATATGTCTGGGCTATGGGGTAGAGTGGCAAGACGAAAGCCTTTTCTTACGAATAAAAACATCCAAGCCAGGCTACATTTTTCAAAAACACATCTGAAGTCTCCCAAAAGCATGTGGGAAAAGGTATTATGGTCTGATGAAACCAAGGTTGAAGTTTTTGGCCATAATTCCAAAAGATATGGCGCAAAAACAACACTGCACATCACCAAAAGAACACCATACCCACAGTGAAGCATGGTGGTGACAGCATCATGCTTTGGGGCTGTTTTTCTTCAGCTGGAACTGGGGCCTAAGTTAAGCTAGAGGAAATTATGAACAGTTCCAAATACCAGTCAATATTGGCACAAAACCTTCAGGCTTCTGCTAGAAAGCTGAACAGGAAGAGGAACTTCATCTTTCAGCACGACCAGTATTAGTTTAAGGGTGTGCACACTTATGCAACCATATAATTTTGATTTCAGTTTGTTTTTAATTGAGTTGTACAGTTTATAGGTCACATTAATATAGATATATAGATATATCTATCTATATCTATCTCTAATCTATATATCTCTAATATCTCAATCAGTGTTAATGTGTTAAAGGGGTTATCCTTTAAAACATTATGATAACTTATCCCATCAGCAGGGGTTGGAGTCCCAGCATCCCCACCGATTAGCTGTTTCAGGAAGCCGCTGTGCTCAATGGAGCTCTGGTGAGCAATGCAGTGTTGCTGCAGATTTCCTAGGACAGTGCTGAACATTGTATAGTGGCAGTGCTTGGTATTGCAGCTCAGCCTCATTGACTTGAATGGGGCTGAGCTGCAATTAGGCCATGTTTTGTGTTAATGTAAACTATCATTTATGATAGAAGTGAAAAATTTCTGATTTTCTCTATTCATTGACATGTGACTTTAGGGCTCAGGTCAACGTGTTGAATGGTTATGTTCCCACCGTGCACTCTTCTCTGGTAGTATAACGCCAGCAGAGCTCTGAATTTGGCTGCAGACATGTAGCTGAAAGCAAGATGGTCACAGAGCAGTTTTTTTTATAATTTGTTTGTAGATTTGTGAATGGGGCATTTTTATTAATAAAGTATTAGTAAATTGCCAAGGAGTGTCTGTAGGATTTATCTAAAATATCCTGCATTCCGATCTTCCTGATCATTTCCAGAGTGATGGATCAGTATCTTATAGAAGGAAATCAGTAATGTAATTTTAGTACCATTTAACCTTTTACAGTACATGTGCCCTTAAGTATATTAACTGAGCCTCACTAATAACTGATCATTTTCCTTTTCTTTACAAAATGTAGCTGTATTTGGGACCCATTTCAAAAAAGGTTACTGGTCATGAGTTCATTACACAATTTCCATTTAAATGAGCTCTAAAGTGTTTTTATAATGTTTTTAAATTCCGTACCCCAGCCTGTTCTACCTGTTAACTCATACTGGTCTGTTCCAGCTCCCTGGCTCCTTTCAGCGGGCTTCTGGTCTGTTCTGTAAACCTCCTAGATGGGATCACGTGCACTGCTGCAGCCATTGACTGGCCTGAGCATTGACAAGTGGCATGTCACTGCTGTGTCGCGTGCAGCTTGGGCACATGTGAGCGCAGAAGCCGTTGGCTGCAGCGGCACATAGGACCCCATCTATCTGAAAATTTACAGAACGGGGACCAGAAGAACACTGACTGGACCCAGGGAGTGGAGTTGTGGGGAGGGGCATTAGTTTGAGTTTTACAACAAGCTGGTGTTTAACGTTAGAAAAAAAGAACTACAAGAACTTGGACAGCCCTTGTCTAACATTTTATGTTGTGTGTAAGAGTTGTATGTGTTACCCACCATTGCTGGCAGACACGTATGAAGTGGTTGGTCACATTTGACTTTTCTGTGTCCTATAAATGTATTTATGTGTCCTATAAATGTATTTATGTATTTATGCCTGTACTGAGCTGTGGTCAAGCATTGCTGCTTGTATGTGTCTTGGGTTCTACACAAACCCATAACTGTCGGGTTCCTAACACAGTGAATGTATTATCAAGCATCTACCTGCTTCTAGTAATTCTCTATCAGTGCATGTTGCAGATCCAGAAGCTTTTTCAGACCATGTGTCCCCATTCCTGCCCCCCACATAATCTGGGCTCCGTCTGACGTTTCCTCTGTTTTTTGCATGCTTTTCTCTGTAGCTTGAAATGGCGATTGAAAATCTCCAAAAAAATGAAGGCATCACCTCTCACAAAAGCAGCTTGCTCAACAGCCATGTAAGTTCACTTCTAACGTCAGTCGGCCTGTCCTGAGAGCTTTTACTGGCATGCTTGTGTATAACTTTTGCACAGTATAATACTACCTCATGCACAGATGGCATTTTATTAACTGTTGTGAAAGAAATGCATGTTTGTTTTTTTTCTTCATACTTTTGTACTCCAGAATATTAGCGGTTTTTGGTTGCCCAACCTAAAATCATCTCAGAAAGGTGTACTTCTTCTCTAGTGTCTGCATGTAGCATAGGGGCAGTTACAGCCTTTCATGCACCAGTGCTTGGGCTCTTCCCTACTACTCCATTATAAAATTCTACCAGATTCAGAGACAAAACTCTCTGGAGTTGTACTTGTAGTATGGCAACATGTAGCGGAATAGCCATTGTGGAGCTAGATGCTGCCATGAATTTCGGAGGCAATTCACAGCATAAATTGGCATGGCTTGGATTGTGAACAAATTCGTCAGCAAAAATTTGTGCTACTGTAAATTCATATTTTCCACAATTTTGCAATGCAGTAAATCTGCAGCATAATAAAGTACCAGCAAAGTGCTTCAGATCTGAGCAAATCTTATCACTTACTGCTGAAAGTCTACAGAGCTGGTTTTTAGATCTGAAACATGTCGGTTTATGCTGCAGATTTCCCCCTTTGCGATATATAGGTTGAAATGAGTAGCGAAATCTGCATTTGCTTGTAACTCCTTATCTGCAGATTGTTCCGCCACAGATTACATGTCATGTGGATGTTACCTCTACTAGTAGTAAAACTTATTTCTTAACAGGTTCTAATAGTTGAAGCACTTAAGTATGAACAGTAAAGGAGAAATATTATGTTATAGTGAATTTATGCTTTGTACTCGCTTAGCTGTAGATGTCGCCATTGAAGGCAGGACTTTGCCACCCGGTGGTTACAGAATTATATTACAAAGCAAACTAAATTTACTCTGCATCTGCATTATTTAATTATCTTGGTATAACTGACTGTAATATTTAGGGTTGGCCTCCTATCTGACCATTTAGATAAAAAAAAAAAATTATAATTATAAAAACTGATGTGCAAGGGCCTGGTTGCCTTTAGACAGTTTGTGTATTCTACAATAGGAAACTGTTATGGCACAAGTGCGGTGGAAGCATACTGGCACAATCATTCTGCTCCTCTTCTGTACGTTCCCCTTAGGCCACTGGAAAGTTTTCTAGCTCATAGCTTCATGTCAAGGCTATTGGCCAGTTGGTAAATCAGTTCCTATACCTCTTTAAGTCATCTCGGAATATCTTGGAGTTCACCATGTAATGTCAGGATCCAAAAATAAATATGACAATTGTATTACCACTTTGCATAATTTGCAGGTTGACAAGTTTTGTCAATATCGTCTAAAGAAAGTGTCAGATAAAAAGTTCTCGGCAATGACAGCATGACAAGCAGTAACTCTGTCTTCCGTTATGTCATATGCAGAATAATAATGAATACAAAGTAGAAATTGTCTTACATTATGTCTGGACTTTGGTTTTCTACAGACGGGTATGCTTCTGCCACCTAAACACTTCTAGCAAATATACCTCTCGTCTAGTGCAGCTAAAACTTCTTTTCACATGGCCAGCCAGGGTTAAAATGTTAGGAAAAGATAAAAAAGTACACTGACATGTTGGATAGATCACTGTGACTAACGGTTCATGAAGTATATACAGCATTTCCATATTTTCTACCTCTCTGTATTTTTTCAGCTGCAGTGGCTGTTGGATAACTATGAAACAGCAGATGGTGTGAGTCTGCCCAGGAGCTCCTTGTACAACCATTACCTGCGGCACTGCCAGGAGCACAAGCTAGATCCAGTGAATGCAGCCTCGTTTGGCAAACTAATACGCTCTGTGTTTATGGGGCTGCGGACACGGCGTCTTGGCACCAGGTTAGACAGGACAATGAGATATTTACTTATTTTAGACTGGCACAACACATTTGGCATTACCATTGTAAAATTGAAATATCCCTTTCACCATTACGGGCAGCTGTTCATTTTCAGAAACGTTGCACCTTGAATGTGTAAATCACTTGGAATCCCACTGGAATTCAAACGGGACCCAAAGATCACTGCAGGGATAGCGAAGTGTAATAGTTCAACTAGTTCAACTTCAGCTATTAGGGCTGTACATGGGCGAAAGTGTCTAGTGTAGCACAGCATTTGCTCGTTTGTCGGATAATTGCATCTTTTAAAAATCCTCCCTGGTCAGCTGCTTATTTCCCTGTGTAATGGGTGTGCTAACGACATCATACAAAGTCTACTTTGCACGACCAATTGTACGATCATTAATCCTCCTTGTAGTTTGCATTGGCTTCTCTTAGGCCTCATACACATGATGGCTATTAAATGGGGTATTCCCATCACAGACAATAGGAGCATATCGCTAGGATATGCTCCCATTGTATGATAGGTGTGGGTCCCACCTCTGGGACCCACACCTACAAGGAGAACTGAGTGGGGAGAGCTGTGGCTGGAGGACCCTGCTCCCATTCATTTCTATGGGGCAGACTGAAATATCTGAGCCAGCGCTTGGCTATTTTCGACAGCCCTTTTGAAATGAATGGAGGGCGGCTGCACATGCGCAGTGCGCCCTCCATTCATTTCCCCGCTCCGTTCTCATTGTAGGTACGGGTGCCAGAGGTGGGTGCCAGAGGTGGGACCCGCACCTACCAGATAATGAGGGCATATCCTAGCAATATGCCCCCATTGTCTGTGATGGGAATACCCCTTTAAGCCTCATTCACACATCGGTGTTTCACGGACGTGTGCTGTACATGTCTTCCACGGACAGCACACGTCCCCATTCATTTTGATGTGTGTATGCAGACATCAGTGTTTTAGATCAGTCCGTGTTTTCAGCACGGATTATTGCTCTTTGTCAGTGTTCACGGATCCATCACGCCCATTATAGTCTATGGGTCCGTGAAAGAAGAGATGCTTTGAAAATTATTTTTCAGCTGTTCAGTGTCGGTGAAACACAGATGGCACACGGACAGCAAAATGACCCAACACGGGTCCTTCACGGACAGCTACACGGATGCATCACTGACCACCTTCTCACGGATTTGAGCACAGACAAGGACGTGTGAAAGAGGCTTTACTTGCCGATGTTACACAAAGATTTTTATATGTAAAATCCACAGCGTAAGGCTACATGCACACCACCATAGGTGTTTTGTGGTCCGCAAATTGCAGATCCGCAAAAAAGGATGCCATCCGTTGTGTTTTTATATATTTTTTCTGATCCATTGTAACAATGCCTGGAACAGAGATACTGATGCGGATAGCACACGGTGTGGTGTCTGCATTTTTTTGCAGACCCATTGAAATGAATGGGTCCACATCCTATCCGGAAAAAAAAAACGGAATGGACATGGAAACAAACCATGTTCGTGTGCATGTAGCCTAATACAGTATGATCTACACTGTATAAATTTTGTATGTAGATTTTGAAACCCGCAGTATGTCAATTGTCTGTGCAGGTTTTTAGTGCAGATTTGATCCTTTGCTATGCATATGGTGAGATCTGGGGCAAATCTGTATCAAAATCCACAAGTAATATAAATGTGCGGAAAATGCAGTGAAATCCACTTGAAAAGTTTGCATAAATTACACTGCTGTGTGCACTTACCCTAATGCCTCATTCACACGTCAGTGTTCAGTCAGTGATTTCCATCAGTGATGGTGAGCCCAAACCAGGTGCTGCTCTTAACACAGAACTGGAGCAGATCTTTCCCTTATACCTGATCTCTGTGGAGGCTCCAATCCTGGTTTGGGCTCACAATCACTGATGGAAATCACTGACTGAACACTGACGTGTGAATGAGGCTTAAAGGTCCTTTTAAATGAGCACCAATAGACTTGTTATATTGTCAGTCGATGCTTGTTCCAGCTGAAATTGCGTTTCTGAAAGAACCTTTTGTTGTTCATGGACTGCGGGCTGTAAATGTTGTATAAGGTTTATAGATATTTATTTCTATGTATATAATAGGGGAAACTCTAAATACCACTACTATGGCATACGTCTAAAACCGGATTCTCCTTTGAACCGACTACAAGAGGACACCCAGTATATGGCAATGAGACAGCAGCCCATTCATCAGAAGCAAAGGTTGGTGAGCCCCTTTCACAGGTCTGTGCAGTAATGGTAAGTTTTCTATGTTGCATACAATCATACCTCAGTACAATGGCTTCTCATGGTAGAACAACAACTATGATCTAGATCATTGAAGAACTCCACCATAGGCTTAGCATTTAGTTTTAAATTCTGATTTCAAGTCCTCCTTGGTACATCTGAGGTTTTTCTTTTTGTCTTTTATTAATCGTACGCTTTTCACTAGGTATAGACCTTCACAAAAGATGGAAGGTATGCTAGATAACACTCCAAACAGCAGCCAGCACACTTCTCCAGAGCAGTCCGTAGCTGCCCAGAGCCAGCATCACCAGCAATTCATAGGTAAGTCATAGTAATGCCCATTACGGCCTTTACGCCTGGCCTGCAGTTTTTTGCCGCTGGTAACATTTTAGAGCAGCAAAAGCTCAGTTTTTTTTCAAGGTTTTATGTGTTGGTGTGCCTTTTGATAACTTATAAAAATAATTGCTTTTATTTTGCTTTTAGATATGTCCCATGTGTTCCAGATTTTCCTGCACCGGATCTCGGCACCATACTCTTACCAGATGGCATTTCCATGACCGATATAAAGAATTTGCAGCTTATGTATCGGCGACACTGTGAGGTTAGGATTCTTGTTTTATTTGGGTGCAGACATGAGTTTTTCCTCAATAAATCAACAGAGATCCCATCCTGCTTCATATTGTTGATTGTGTACCTCTAGTTTACATTTGGTCAGGATGCCCGTCAACACCAACTGATCTTAATGACACCTTTATTTTTTCAAGATGAATTGTCTGATGAGAAAAAATATAATCTTTTACCTGCAGGCAACTATTGATGTGGTTATGAATCTACAGTTTCCAGTACATTGAGAAGTTATGGCAGGCATTTTGGAACTCGAAGCAACCTCACCAGACGGTTCTAACCACGTGGCAAGGTGCTAAATCAAAATTCATGCCACTGGATATTGTAGACTTGTTTCACTTTTCAGTCCTTTTATAAAACCTGCATTGTAACCTTTAACACATAGATGCTTGATCCATGAATAGCTCAAGCACTGTGTTTAGATGTCAGCCCCCAATAATTAACAATAGATTCTTATTACGCAGTGATGAGGAACCAGAAGCCCTTTATCCAAAGACAAATTGATGGTTATGTGTAAATATGAACCCATTATGAGAGGATGAGGAGCTGTGACCATATCCTGTATCAAGCCCTTGTAGAAATTCTCATCCCAGATGTTCGTCTTCCTGTACCCATTGAGTATATAAAATGTATGCAGATATTTAAAATGTATACTTGGTGATTTCTCCTAGGTTAGGTTCACATGGTGGAAATACACCTCAGGAAAATCCAACAGGTATTCAAAGCAGGGACCCAAGGCAGACAGATCTGCATGTGTATTCGGCCAAATTTAGTGGGGTTAATCTGTGCATGGCCACTCACCATGGTTTCTGTAAGGAAACCCTGCAAGGATTGACTTCTTCAATGAGTTCATATGTTAATCTTATTTTTAATTTTTATTTTTTTACACTGTTTTTCGCTGTGAAAACTCTCCAAAATCCTTAAAATAGCCTCTTAAATCCATAAAAGTCTCTTAACCCCTTGGCACAGAACGCCGTACATGTACGGCGGGGGACGCATTGCCAGAATGCATTCCGCCGTACATGCATGGCAAGGATGATCGGGAGAGGTGCGCGCGCCGATCACTTCAGGGGTCCGGCAGTCCCTGGTAGCCGGGCCCCTGCTGTATCCGCCGGCATCGCTGTTTACAGCGATGCTGGAGGATTAACCCCTTCGCTGACCGACATAGAGTGTGGATTTGCGGCAGGTGAGTAATCGCATAGAGTCCCCGCGCTGCTGTGGCGGGGACCCGATGAGGGACAAGGCAGCTAGATGCCGTGCAGAGGCTGCCCAAATGCCATGCACGCATCGGGAACTGCCTTCTACGGGAGCCGAGGAGATCCAGCCTCAGGCTGGGTCTCCTAGGCAACCTGTTGGTGTATGACTCGGTGTCCTACACTAAGGCCTCTGTCACACGGGGCGTTTCGGGAAAGGGTGCGTTGCGGGGAACATGCACACGATTTTTCGCTTGAGTGCAAAACATTGTAATGCGTTTTGCACGCGCGTGAGAAAAATCTGCATGTTTTGGTACCCGAAACTTCTTCACTGAAGTTCAGGCTTGGGATCTGTGTTCTGTAGATTGCTATTATTTCTCTTTATAACCATGTTATAAGGGAAAATAATAGCATTCTGATTACAGAATGCATAGTACAATATAGCGCTGGAGGGGTGAAACGAATAAATAAAAAAAAAATGTAACTCACTTTAATCCACTTGATCGCGCAGCCCGGCTTCTCTTCTGTCTTCTTTGCCGGTGTGCAGGAAAAGGACCTGTGGTCCGTCACATGATCTTTTACCATGGTGATGGATCATGTGTATGACCGGAGTGACGTCACCACAGGTTCTTTTGCTGCACACAGCAAAGAAGACAGAAGAGAAGACGGGCTGCGCGATTCAAGTGGATTAAGGTGAGTTACATTTTTTATATCTTTATTTTTTTCCCTTACGCCCATGACAGCACCCATTGAGAGACCGCCTCCATCCAGGACAGGGAAACAGGAACTTTCGTGAGAGCTCATAAGGAGGAGCATGGCCCCAAGACCACCATGTTCCTGTTTCCTGTCTAGGACAGATGAATGTTCGTGGGTAGAGAGAAAAAAAGGTTTAGGCTGCAGGGCCCGGGAGAATTGTTTTCAGAGTGGGTTACCTGTTCCGGCGTAAGCCTCCTCTAGAGCCGCCGGCCGAGTCTGGTGCTCGCTGCTGGGGTCTGGGTACGCCGAGGCTGAGGTGCGTCCGGGCACGCCGGTTCTCCTCACCACAAGCCTTCTCAGGGGGACAAAATCTCGCGATCCAAGCGAGATCCGGTTCTCGGCTCGAGAACTTTCCGGTATTTGGAACGCAGCCAGCGTGCGTTCCGGAAGGTAGGAAGTGAATTTCCTACTTATGCCGCAGATAGCTTCAGCAGGAACCCGACCGAGGGAATTGATCCCACAGGGAGGCGCACGGTCCATGCAGCCAGCCCAGCCAGCCTTGTAGGAAGCCAGATTTTTTGGATCCTGGAGTCACTCTATCCCACAGCATCATGGAGGCGGAGAGTGCCACAACGCGCCGATCAGCAGGAGGGTCCATGAGAGCAGGACCGGTACTCCTGGTGGGGTAAGGGGGGATCATTCCCCATCACTTGTTTTTCTTTAGCCAGGCTAAATCTCCTTTCCCCCTTTCTTTTCTTGCTTTAGACTATAAAAGAGGGTCCTAGGAAGGCGGTCTCAAAAACCAGGAGGGAAGGAATGTGCCGTCTGTAAAAAGAACTTTCACCTCCTTGGTCGAAAATGCTATGTCAACATTGCATTGAGAAGCTAGTGGAGGAGGAGTCCCCATCCCTTCTGCAGAGTATTAGGGATATGGTGAAGACAGAGGTCTCTGATTCCTTGAAAGATTTCAAAAAGAGCTTCCCTTCTGTAGCCTCGAGCTCCCTTGGAACCAGATCAGGCATGGCTAATAAATCTGACTCTGATCCTTTAGAAGAAAGTGATACAGGGCAAATCCTAGATAGCCCAGACTCGTCCCAGGATGAAGAATCCACGGGCAGGCCACTTTTTTCCCCGGATGATACGGAGGCTTTACTAAAAGCAGTTCGTGCGACCATGAAGGTAGACGAATCCAAAGACCCAAAGTCAGTTCAGGATATCATGTTTGGTGACCTCGGGCAGAAAAAAAATCTAGAGTTTTTCCCGTAAACGAGAATATAAAATTTCTGATACAGAAGGAATGGAAAAGACCCGATAATTTTTTTTGTCCCTAAAAATGTGAAAAGGAAGTATCCTTTTGATGAGGCAGACTCAGTTAATTGGGACAGGCCTCCTAAGTTGGATGCACCTGTTGCAAAAATCTCAAAAAAATCAGCTCTACCGTTTGAGGACTTGGGTACTCTTAAAGACCCTATGGATAAGCGAGCAGAGGTTTACCTAAAAAAAAGTTTGGGAGACCTCAGCTCAAGCATTCAAACCTAATATTGCCGCCACATCCACTGCTAGGTCTCTGAAGTTATGGCTAGAAGAATTAGAATCTCACATTCAGAATAAATCCCCGAGAGATCAATTGTTAGCCGTTTTTCCCACTCTACTTAAAGCGGTAGACTTTATTTCTGACGCCTCAGCAGATGATTTAAAATTAAATGCTAGGTCAGCTGCACTTTCCAATTCAGCCAGACGAGCTATTTGGCTAAAAGGATGGTCAGGAGACACTGGATCAAAAAATAAGCTTTGCGCAATTCCTTGTCAGGGCGATTATCTTTTTGGGTCTGTCTTAGACGACCTTTTGGATAAAGCTTCAGACAATAAAAAAAGGGTTCCCTGTCTCCAGACCCCCGAAGAAACTGCGTTTTTGCGAAAAAAACAAAGATTTCTATAGGGGCCAGAGAAAAGACTTCAGAGCAGACAACAAGAATAGGAAAAGTAAGGGCTTCCTGTTCAGTTCCCAATCTTCCTCAGCCTCTAAACCATCTCAGCAATGACTGTTTCTCTCCCGTGGGTGGCAGACTTTCTCACTTCCTTTACGCTTGGGAAAAAATCTCCTCAAGTCCCTGGATTTTAAGCGTTATAAGAGAAGAGTTTTGTCTAGAGTTTGTCTCTCACCCACCGGACAGATTCAAAATTACAAATTTTCTAGGAAATTCGAAGAAAAATCTAGCTTTACAACAGGAGATTACATCTTTACTTCGAAAAAATGTTCTAATCCCGGTGCCAGAGGCGGAAAGAGGCAGGGGTTTCTACTCTTCCCTTTTTCTGGTTCCCAAACCAGATGGAACATTCAGAACTATCATAAATCTAAAAGATCTAAATCAGTCCCTCTCTTACAAAAAATTCAGAATGGAGTCGATCCAGTCAGTTTTAAAACATCTTTTCGGGGGCTGTTTCATGGCTACGATAGATATAAGAGATGCATACTATCACATCCCTATTCAGGTGGACTGTCAAAAATTCCTCAGAGTCGCTGTTTCAATAGGAGGTCACATTCAGCACCTACAATATACAGCCCTTCCCTTTGGGATTTCTCAAGCTCCCAGACTTTTCACAGAAGTCATGGCGCATGTAAGAGAAAGAGACATTCTAGTGATTCCTTACCTAGACGATCTCCTGGTGGTAGCAGAGTCAGAATCCCTTCTCGAGTTACACCTCAAAGAAGTAGTACAGATCCTAGAAGATCTTGGCTGGCAAATAAACTGGGAAAAATCACATTTAATACCTTCCAGGTTCGTGTCTTTCTTGGAATGATTCTGGACTCAAAAAAAAAACTACTCTGTATCCTACCCCAAGACAAGATTCAGAGATTAATACAAGAGGTTCAGTCTCTAATGTCTACAAAAACCCTACTATCCTATCAGACAAGCAATGGCGGTCTTGGGCAGAATGACTTCCACTATACCAGCGGTCAGTTGGAGCCATCTTCACTCCAGACCCCTACAGTGGCAAATTCTGAAGGAATGGCAGGGTACCCTCCGCCCATTAGATACACCCCTCACACTCACCCCCCAAGTGATCCAGTCTTTCGCTGGTGGCTGAATCCTGTAAACCTGTCCCAGGGGCTCCCTTGGATCCAACAAAATTTTGTTACCCTTACCACCGACGCAAGTCCTTCCGGTTGGGGGGCCTGTTGCCTAGGGTACTTAAGGCAAGGTGTTTGGAAAGAGCAGAGTCTAGACTCAAAACATGAGGGAACTGAGAGCGGTTTTTCTCGCCTTAAAAGATTTCTTCCTCTACTTCAGGGAAAAGCTATAAAAGTTTTTTCGGACAACGCCACAGTTGTCTCCTACTTGAACAAGCAAGGAGGAACCAGATCAGAAAATCTTATGCAGTTAACAGATATCTTTTCCCTTATAATTCCTTCTGTTCCGTCCCTTATGGCAGTACATCTAAAGGTACAGAAAACAAGGTGGCAGATTTCTTAAGCAGAAATACACTAGACCAGGGGGAATGGTGTTTGAATCAAATGGTCTTCGATCAAATAATTCAACTTTGGGGTCGCCCTCATCTGGACTTATTTGCTACCAGAGAAAACAGAAAGTGTCGTCTTTTCTTTTCCCTCAGCGTGAGAGATTCACCAACAGGGATAGATGCCTTCTCCCTTCATTGGCCGAACCAGCTCCTCTACGCCTTTCCTCCGTTAAGACTTCTTCCAAGATTCCTACAGAAGTTGAGACAAGAAAGAACGACAGTGATCTTAATTGCTCCATTCTGGCCCAGAAGAACCTGGTTCACTGGTTGAGGAAGCTATCCTTGACAGACCCTTGGATTCTCCCGGAGAGGCAAGACCCTCTGTCCCAAGGACCGGTCAACCATCCAAGTGTGAGGCAGTTACACTTAACAGCATGGCTCTTGAGGGGGAAATCCTAGAAAGTAGAGGACTCTCCAAGAAAGTAGTTTCCACTTTACTATCCTGCAGAAAGGACATCACTCTTCCATTTATCTCAGAATTTGGAACACCTTCCAAAGTTTGCCAAAGATCCGGTGAATCCTTTAAATCCCCACCTATGTGTAAGGTTTTAGATTTTCTGCAAGCCGGTCATGAAAAGAATTTGAGGCCAAGTACTCTTAAGGTACAGGTATCCGCTTTGAGTGCATTCTTTGATTCTCCCATCGCTAACCACCCTGGGTCCGAAGATTTTTTAAAGCCATCAGCAGGCTTAGACCTATATCTGGACCTTCAGTTCCCCCCTGGGACCTCAACTTGGTCCTCACGGAGCCTCCCTTTGAGCCACTTAAAGAGTTACCCATAAAAATCTTGTCCTTCAAAACAGCTTTTCTTGTGGCAATTACCTCAGCAAGGAGGGTTGGTGAGATTTCGGCTTTTCACTTGCCACCTTACACTAACATCCTAGATGATAGGGTACTCATTAAACCAGACCCTTCCTTTTACCGAAAGTGGTTTCTATGTTTCAGAACACAGGACATTATCCTTCCTTCCCTGTGTCAAAATCCGAGAAATAAAAAAGAGGAAAAACTCCATTGTTTAGATGTAAAAGATGTCTATCCCATTATCTGGAGGTTACTAGTCAGTGGAGGAAAACCTCAAACTTTTCATTCAATTTAGTGGGAAAAAAAGGGTCTCCCAGCTCTACTAAAACCCTTTCCAGATGGATCGTGAGAGCCATTAATTTGGCCTATTCTTCAACTGGAAAGGCTCCCCCGGGGGGTTTTGGTGCTCATTCCACAAGATCAGTTTCCACCACTTGGGCAGAAAGGGCCGACGCTACCTTAGAACAGATTTGTAGAGCAGCCACATGGCAGTCCCGGCACCTTCTTTCGTCACTACAGATTAGACCTAGGCACTAGAGAACAACTAGCCTTCGGTAGGAAAGTCCTCCAGGCAGTAGTCCCCCCTAAAAAAAAAGGGTTTCTTTCTATTCGTCTCTCAAGGGTGCTGTCATGGGCGTAAGGGAAATTTAAGATTACACTTACCGGTAATCACTTTTCCATAAGCCCATGACAGCACCCGGGTTTATTCCCACCCTATATAGAAATATCTTAATTTTAAAAAAAAAAAAAAAAAAAATAAATATATATATATATATATATATATATATATAATGGCAGCACCGTCACAGTAGAAGAAATGGATAAAGGGTGCACAGGCCCAGTATGGATATAAGCGATGAAAAAGGGCAGCACTCCAATAGATAAAAATAACTTTATTTACCCAGCCTTATGGGTAAAGTTATTTTTATTTTTATCTATTTGAGTGCTGCCCTTTTTCATCGTATATATATATTATTATACACATACTTTTTTTTTTTTTATAAAATATATAAAATATGTAAGAGTGTGTTCTAGGGCAAGTTCTTGAGATTAACTGGTGGTCTTGGGGCCATGCTCCTCCTTATGAGCTCTCCACAAAAGTTCCTGTTTCCTGTCCTGGATGGAGGCGGTCTCTCAAGGGTGCTGTCATGGGCTTATGGAAAAGTGATTACAGGTAAGTGTACTCTTAAATTTTTTAACCCCTCCAGCGCTATTGTACTATGCATTCTGTATTCAGAATGCTATTATTTTCCCTTATAACAATGTTATAAGGGAAAATAATAATGATCGGGTCTTCATCCCGATCGTCTCCTAGCAACCGTGCGTGAAAATCGCACTGCATCCGCGGATGCTTGCAATTTTCATGCAGCCCCATTCATTTCTATGGGGCCTGCGTTACGTGAAAAACGCACAAAGAGGAGCATGCTGCGATTTTCACGCAACACACAAGTGATGCGTGAAAATCACCGCTCGTGTGCACAGCCCCATAGAAATGAATGGGTCAGGATTCAGTGCGGGTGCAATGCGCTCAACTCTCGCATCGCATCCGCGCGGAATACTCTCCCGTGTGAAAGGGGCCTAACAGGCAATGCATTACAATACAGATGTATTGTAATGCATTGCAGAGGGGATCAGACCCCCAAAAGGATGGGACAGAAATAAAGTTTAAAAAAAAAAGTAAAAAAAAGTGTTTTGAATAAAAAAAAGAATGTTTCAAGTAAAAAAAAAAAAAAAAACACGCCCCATTCCCCTGATTTTCTAATAAAAAACCGCCAAAAAACTGCATATATTAGGTATCGCCGCATCCGTAACGAATGGCTCTATAAATATATCACATGATCCACCCCATCCGATAGACGCCCAAAAAAAAAGTTTTGGTCCACTTACATCACTAAAAGTGCAACACCAAGCGATCAAAAAGGTATATGCCCCTAAAAATGGTACCAATCTAACCGTCACCTCATCCTGCAAAAAATGAGCCCCTACATAGGACAATCGCCCGAAAACTGTAAAAACAATGACTCTCAGAATATGGAGACACTAAAACATGATTTTGTTTTGTTTGTTTCAAAAATTAAATCATTGTGTAAAACTTACATAAATAAAAAAAGTATATATATTAGGTATCGCCGCATCCGTAATAACCTGCTCTATAAAAATATCACATGACCTAACCCCTCAGGTGAATACCGTAAAAAAATAAAAACTGTGTAAAAAAAAAAGCTATTTTTTTTGTCACCTTGGATCACAAAAAGTGTAATGGCAAGCGATCAAAAAGTCATACGCACCCCAAAATAGTGGCAATCAAACAGTCATCTCACCCCGAACAAAATGAGCCCCTACACAAGACAGTCGCCCAAAAAATAAATAAAACTTTGGCTTTCAGAATGTGGAGACACTAAAGAATCTTATTGTTTTCTTTTAAATGCTTTGTTATGTAAAACTGAAACAAATAACCAAAAAAAGTTGTCATATTTGGTATCGTCACGTCCATGACAACCTGCTCTTTAAAAATACCACATGATCTAACCTGTCAGATGTATGTTGTAAATAACAAAAAATTAAAAACTGTGCAAAAACAGCCATTTCTTGTTACCTTGACTTACAAAAAGTGTAATATAGAGCAACCAAAAATCATATGTACCCTAAAATAGTACCAACAAAACTGCCACCCTATCCCGTAGTTTCGAAAATGGGGTCACTTTTTTTGGAGTTTCTACTCTAGGGGTGCATCAGGGGGGCTTCAAATGGGACATGGGACATGGTGTCAAAAAACCAGTCAAGCAAAATCTGCCTTCCAAAAACCGTATGGCATTCCTTTCCTTTTGCGCCCTGCCGTGTGCCTGTACAGCAGTTTACGACCACATATGGGGTGTTTCTGCAAACTACAGAATCAGGGCAATAAATTGAGTTTTGTTTGGCTGTTAACCGTTGCTTTGTTACTGGAAAAAATGTATTAAAATGGAAAATTTTGCCAAAAAATTGAAGTTCTCAAATTTCATCTCGATTTGTCAATAACTCTTGTGGAACACCTAAAGGGTTAACAAAGTTTGTAAAACCAGTTTTGAATACCTTGAGGGGGGTGTAGTTTCTAGAATGGGGTCCTTTTTTGGGTGGTTTCTGTTATGTAAGCCTCACAAAGTGACTTCAGAACTGAACTGGTCCTTTAAAAAGTGGGTCCTTTAAAAAGATTTGCTTCTAAACTTCTAAGCCTTGTAACGTCCCCAAAAAATTAAATTTCATTCCCAAAATGATCCAAACATGAAGTAGACATATGGGGAATGTAAAGT
The DNA here is from genome assembly GCF_905171765.1 of Bufo bufo. NCBI lineage: Eukaryota > Metazoa > Chordata > Amphibia > Anura > Bufonidae > Bufo > Bufo bufo. The sequence continues at coordinate 493,093,299 of NC_053390.1, forward strand.
AATAACTATTTTTGGAGGTATTATAGAAGTAGATAAATTGATACTTGGAAATTTTGAAATTTAATAAAACTTTTTTTTTTTACTCCCATTTTACAATTGTCATGAAGTACAATATGTGACGAAAAAACAATCTCAGAATGGCCTGGACAAGTAAAAGCGTTTTAAAGTTATTCACACATAAAGTGACACTGGTCAGATTTGCAAAAAATGACCTGGTCCTTAGGGTGAAAATGAGCCCGGTCCTTAACCACTTCAGCCCCCAGTGCTTAAACACCCTGAAAGACCAGGCCACTTTTTACACTTCTGACCTACACTACTTTCACCATTTATTGCTCGGTCATGCAACTTACCACCCAAATGAATTTTACCTCCTTTTCTTCTCACTAATAGAGCTTTCATTTGGTGGTATTTCATTGCTGCTGACATTTTTACTTTTTTTGTTATTAATCGAAATTTAACGATTTTTTTGCAAAAAAATGAAATTTTTCACTTTCAGTTGTAAAATTTTGCAAAAAAAACTACATCCATATATAAATTTTGCTCTAAATTTATTGTTCTAAATGTCTTTGATAAAAAAAAAGTTTGGGTAAAAAAAAAATGGTTTGGGTAAAAGTTATAGCGTTTACAAACTATGGTACAAAAATGTGAATTTCCGCTTTTTGAAGCAGCTCTGACTTTCTGAGCACCTGTCATGTTTCCTGAGGTTCTACAATGCCCAGACAGTACAAATACCCCACAAATGACCCCATTTCGGGAAGTACACACCCTAAGGTATTCGCTGATGGGCATAGTGAGTTCATAGAACTTTTTATTTTTTGTCACAAGTTAGCGGAAAATGATGATTTGATTTTTTATTTTTTTTTTCATACAAAGTCTCATATTCCACTAACTTGTGACAAAAAATAAAAACTTCCATGAACTCACTATGCCCATCAGCGAATACCTTGGGGTCTCTTCTTTCCAAATTGGGTCACTTGTGGGGTAGTTATACTGCCCTGGCATTCTAGGGGCCCAAATGTGTGGTAAGGAGTTTGAAATCAAATTCTGTAAAAATGACCTGTGAAATCCGAAAGGTGCTCTTTGGAATATGGGCCCCTTTGCCCACCTAGGCTGCAAAAAAGTGTCACACATCTGGTATCTCTGTAGTTGAGGAATGTGTTTTGGGGTGTCTTTTTACATATACCCATGCTGGGTGAGATAAATATCTTGGTCAAATGCCAACTTTGTATAAAAAAATGGGAAAAAGTTGTCTTTTGCCAAGATATTTCTCTCACCCAGCATGGTTATATGTAAAATGACACCCCAAAACACATTCCCCAACTTCTCCTGAGTACGGAGATACCAGATGTGTGACACTTTTTTGCAGCCTAGGTGGGCAAAGGGGCCCACATTCCAAAGAGCACCTTTCGGATTTCACAGGTCATTTTTTACAGAATTTGATTTCAAACTCCTTACCACACATTTGGGCCCCTAGAATGCCAGGGCAGTATAACTACCCCACAAGTGACCCCATTTTGGAAAGAAGAGACCCCAAGGTATTCGCTGATGGGCATAGTGAGTTCATGGAAGTTTTTATTTTTTGTCACAAGTTAGTGGAATATGAGACTTTGTATGAAAAAAAAAATAAAAAAATAAAAAAATCAGCATTTTCCACTAACTTGTGACAAAAAAGAAAAAATTCTAGGAACTCGCCATGCCCCTCACGGAATACCTTGGGGTGTCTTCTTTCCAAAATGGGGTCACTTGTGGGGTAGTTATACTGCCCTGGCATTTTCCAGGGGCCCTAATGTGTGGTAAGTAGGTAAATGACCTGTGAAATCCTAAAGGTGCTCTTTGGAATATGGGCCCCTTTGCCCACCTAGGCTGCAAAAAAGTGCCACACATGTGGTATCTCCGTACTCGGGAGAAGTTGGGGAATGTGTTTTGGGGTGTCATTTTACATATACCCATGCTGGGTGAGAGAAATATCTTGGCAAAAGACAACTTTTCCCATTTTTTTTATACAAAGTTGGCATTTGACCAAGATATTTCTCTCACCCAGCATGGGTATATGTAAAATGACACCCCAAAACACATTCCCCAACTTCTCCTGAGTACGGCGATACCAGATGTGTGACACTTTTTGCAGCCTAGATGCGCAAAGGTGCCCAAATTCCTTTTAGGAGGGCATTTTTAGACATTTGGATACCAGACTTCTTCTCACGCTTTGGGGCCCCTAGAATGCCAGGGCAGTATAAATACCCCACATGTGACCCCATTTTGGAAAGAAGACACCCCAAGGTATTCAATGAGGGGGATGGCGAGTTCATAGAAATTTTTTTTTTTTGGCACAAGTTAGCGGAAATTGATATTTTTAATTTTTTTCTCACAAAGTCTCCCGTTCCGCTAACTTGGGACAAAAATTTCAATCTTTCATGGACTCAATATGCCCCTCACGGAATACCTGGGGCTGTCTTCTTTCCGAAATGGGGTCACATGTGGGGTATTTATACTGCCCTGGCATTCTAGGGGCCCTAAAGCGTGAGAAGAAGTCTGGAATATAAATGTCTAAAAAATTTCACGCATTTGGATTCCGTGAGGGGTATGGTGAGTTCATGTGAGATTTTATTTTTTGACACAAGTTAGTGGAATATGAGACTTTGTAAGAAAAAAAAAAATAATTCCGCTAACTTGGGCCAAAAAAATGTCTGAATGGAGCCTTACAGAGGGTGATCAATGACAGGGGGGGTGATCAATGACAGGGGGGTGATCAATGACAGGGGGGTGATCAGGGAGTCTATATGAGGTGATTACCACAGTCATTGATCACGCCCGTGTAAGGCTTCATTCAGACGTCCGTATGCGTTTTGCGGATCCGATCCATCTATCAGTGTATCCGTAAAAATCATGCGGACATCTGAATGGAGCTTTACAGGGGGGGTAATCAATGACAGGGGGGGTGAGCAATGACAGGGGGGTGATCAGGGAGTCTATATGGGGTGATAACCACAGTCATTGATCATGCCCCTGTAAGGCTTTATTCAGACGTCCGGAAGCGTTTTGCGGATCCGATCCATCTATCAGTGGATCCGTAAAAATCATGCGGACATCTGAATGGAGCTTTACAGGGGGGTAATCAATGACAGGGGGGTGATCAGGGAGTCTATATGGGGTGATCACCACAGTCATTGATCACGCCCGTGTAAGGCTTCATTCAGACGTCCGGATGCGTTTTGCGGATCCGATCCATCTATCAGTGGATCCGTAAAAATCATGCGGACGTCTGAATGGAGCTTTACAGGGGGTTGATCAATGACAGGGGTGTAATCAATGACAGGGGGGTGATCAGGGAGTCTATATGGGGTGATCAGGGGCTAATAAGGGGTTAATAAGTGACGGGGGGGGGGGGGGTGTAGTGTAGTGGTGCTTGGTGCTACTTTACTGAGCTACCTGTGTCCTCTGGTGGTCGATCCAAACAAAGGGGACCACCAGAGGACCAGGTAGCAGGTATATTAGACGCTGTTATCAAAACAGCGTCTAATATACCTGTTAGGGGTTAAAAAAAACACATCTCCAGCCTGCCAGCGAACGATCGCCGCTGGCAGGCTGGAGATCAACTCTCTTACCTTCCGTTCCTGTGAGCCTGTGTGCGCGCGTTCACAGGAAATCTCGCGTCTCGCGAGATGACTCATATATGCGTGACTCTGCGCAGGGCTGCCACCTCCGGAACGCGATCCTGCGTTAGGCGGTCCGGAGGTGGTTAAGGGGTTAAAAATACATCCTTAGAATTAATATACAAGTTTTCTTTAATATCTGTAATAATCCATTCAACCTCAGTGTGGAGCTGTGGTGCTGCTAATGCACAGTAACATAGTTTATAAGGCTGAAAAGGACATCTGTCCATTCAGTTTGGCCTGTCATCCTGTAAGTTGATCCAGAGGAAGGCAAAAAAAAAAAACTGAGGTAGAAGCCAATTTTTCCCACTTTAGGGGGAAAAAAAATTCCTTGCCGACTCCAATCAGGCAATCAGAATAACTCCCTGGATCAACGACCCCTCTCTAGTAGCTATAGCCTATATTATTACACTCCAGAAATACATCCAGACCCCTCTTGAATTCCTTTATTGTACTCAACATCACCACCTCCTCAGGCAGAGAGTTCCATAGTCTCACTGCTCTTACCGTAAAGAATCCTCTTATGTTTGTGTACAAATCTTCTTTCTTCTAGATGTAGTGGATGTCCTCTTGTCACAGTCACAGTTCTGGGGATAAATAGATCTGGGAGATCTGGTTTCCAGAACTGTACACAGTACTCCATGTGTGGTCTGACTAGTGATTTGTAAAGTGCAAGACTATGTTTTAATCACAGGCATCTATGCCCCTTTTGATTCAACCCAGGATCTGAGGAGCATTGCCTGCCTATAAAATTCCTCACACCTACTAGACTCTTTCCATAAAGAGAAATGGTACATCCCGAATTTTGACAAAGGCCTCTAACCTAGTTAAGACAGATCTCTGCTCTGCACTGATGAGGCTAGTTTCACACTAGCAGCAAGGAACTCCGGCAGGTGAACAGCTAGTGCACTCTGGCCCCATTGACTATAATGGGCAAACGTGCCGTGAGGCGGCTGGAATAAAACTACAATATGTCGTACTTTTATTCTCTAAAAATGATGTACTGGCTTGGCTATCATCCAAGTTATAGAGCATTGACTTATAGGATTGCTACCTTATATATGGTGTCATTCTAACTTAAAGTAGTATAATTCCGACTATAAATGAAAAAATAGTAGCTCTTTGCGCACATTTTTGATCAAACGTGTTTCGGGCCCATCTACCAGGCGTCAAGGTGGCATCTGCAGAAGGGTCCCTAACACTAACAGAACTGCCTCTCCTGGCCTTGACTAAGCCTAAAATATCTGCCTGGGACTTCTTAGCAGAGTATGAATGTAGCTGGTTCATACACCGCCTTGAATATTGTAGGCTTAGGCTACTTTCACACTCGCGTGTTGTGCGAATCTGTCATGGTCGGATCTGTTCAGATAATACAACCGTCTGCATCCGTTCAGAACCTATCCATTATTCTCTTTCAATGGTGTTCAAGACAGATCCGTCTTGACTATGTTAAAGTCAATGGAGGACGGTTCCGTTTTCTATTGTGCCAGATTGTGTCAGTGAAAACAGATCCGTCCTGGCACACAATGTAAGTCCATGGGGACGGATCTGTTTTCACTGACACAATCTGGCACAATAAAAAACGGATCCATCCCCATTGACTTACATTGTGTGCCAGGACTGATCAGCTTGGCTCAGTTTCATCAGACTAACACCAAAAGCGTTTTGGTGTCTGTCATCAAAGCGGAATGGAGACTGAACTGATGCATTCTGAGCAGATAGTTTTCCATTCAGAATGCATTAGGGAAAAACGGATTAGTTTTGGACCGCTTATGAGAGCCCTGAATGGATCTCGCAAACAGAAAGCCAAAACGCCAGTGTGAAAGCAGACTTGGTCAAGCCCAGGAGAGGAGGCAGTTCTGTTAGTGTTGGGGACCCATCTGCAGAAGCTACCTTGACGCCTAGTGGATGGGCCCAACACACGTTTGATCAAAAATGTGCGATAAGAGCTTCTATTAGGTATAATACCACTTTAAGTTAAAATGACTTATTTTTCAGTTTTATTGTTTGTATGTGAGCTGTTGTGCTGCCTTAACTTTTTTTTGTTTGCTTCCTGCATGCTAGCTTCATGGATATGCATTTGCGATTATGAATGTGATAGTCTAAATTTTCTTGTACATTATATCTGGTGTCATCAAACACGGAAGATAGGGTCCAATGCTGACCCCTGTATATGTATCAATAATAACCACCCTCTGTTATTGTTTTTATCCCCAAGCCAGTTACTTGCCCACTTAAACACATTTTCCTTTAGTCCAAGCATTCTCATTTTATGTAACAACCTTTTATGTGGCTCAGTATCACATTTTTAACAACCTTTTATGTGGCACAGTATCACATTTTTGAAAACAATCAAGTTAAATGACATGTCCTGGTCCAGTCTAGTTTTACAGGACTGATTCTTCAAAAATATTTTCTCGTACTTTTTTCCATTGGGGGACACAGACCATGGGTATAGCTTAGAGGTATTAGTAGGAGGGACACTATGCAAATATAAAAGATGGCTCCTCCTCCTCACGCTATACCACCAGGAGGAACTCAGTCTTTGCTTAGTGTCTGGTGAAGGAGGTTGACACTTTTTGACTACTCCCTTTTTGTTATTTTCTTCTAGATGGGGACGCTGGTCGGCATAGCGCCTTCCTGGTCCCCCGTGGAGTGCCCGCCGCTGTCTTTGGACGATGCCTGGCTGCCTCAATTTGTCCCCCAAGAAGACAAGTGGATCCGGGCTCGACCTGTTAGCTCCGGCATCCCACCTGCTGCTGCCCTCCATCCAGAGCACTGAACTCGGGTGAGTCAGATGTCTGAAGAGGTGAGCCCAGCTGGTATCGGTCTGAGGGAGAAGACTTCAGGAGCAGATAAGTACATACTCTCTGCTCCCCCTCCCTCCCTCCGACCCTGCCATGATACCTATGGGCCGCCTGGGTGAATGGGGACTTGGGTGTTCTGTCTGGGGCTTCTGGGGGCACTTATTAAGGGCAGTTACCCATACTGGGGTTTCATCAACTATCGGCTCCCACTTTATCAGCGGCAGCTCTGCTATCTGAGCGGCGCCAATGCGGCGCCGCTCTTCTCCACTACCTCAGCAGCGGCTCCCTCTTCATCGGGGGCTTCCGACTCCTCTGCAGGGGGTGCTGTACTTTCTTTGACCCCTGCTACGCCGCGTTCGGCGCCGGAGGCCATTTTTTTTCATATAACACAGGCAGTGAAGCGCGCGCTCTTTTCGCGCTTCTAGGACGCGTCCTGGGGGCGGAGCCTAGCGCTTTGCTCCGGCTGACAAGAAGCTCCTCACGCCGTCTGGCTGCTCCCCTGCTCCTCTGGGTGTTTTTCCTGTGCTGTTGCCTAGGTGGTAGGACGTTTCTTAACTGCAGCTTCTGTTTTTGTTTGTGGGTTGCCATCATGCCTAAGTCTGGTAAGACCTCTTCACAGACCCCAATTGGGTCCTGTATGGAGTGTCTTCTCCCACTTTCGGTCATTGGTACCTGTGCCTCCTGCCCTGGACGGGATCACCCTTCTCCCCCTTCTCTTGCCCAGACCAGCCCTCCCACGGTCCCTGCGGCTCCCGCTTGGGCATCCGCCATGTCCAGTGCGGCTGCTGATTTGGCCTTAGTCGCCAAGGCAGCCATGTCCTTTATGGAACGTATGGCAGTTTCCAACCCTGTGGCGCCTACCACTCAGTCTCCTCGCAGTGGTTCCCGCAGAGGACGCCTAACTACTAAGAGGCAGCGTGAGCGGCAGCATCCTTGCTCGGATGACTCCGCTTCTCCCCCTCGTCTAGAGGCGTGTTTAGACGACTCTTCCCCCCCCCCCCCCCAGGGAGCACAAGTCTGAAGGGGAGTTGTCCGGCTCGGACGAGGTGATGGAGTGGGACCCTCCGCGGCTGTCCGTGACACCTTTAATCTCAAAGGGGATTCTCCCCCTTCCACTAGGAGGGAGTTCGCCCTTTTTCCACCTAAAAGACCGGAGGCTGCCGTCTTTCCGGTCCATGAGGAATTTTCCGCGGTCTTATCCAAAGCTTGGGACCGTCCTAATCAAAAGTTTTCTGCCACCAAATGCATGGATACTCTTTTTTATCCTTTTCAGGCGGACAGTGTGGAGAGGTGGTCTTCTCCCCCTAAGGTGGATCCCCCGGTGGCCAGGTTAGCCAAAAACACGGCCCTCCCTGTCCTTGATGGCTCCTCTCTGCAGGACGCGGTGGACAGGTGCCTAGATTCACTTTCCAAAGCCAGTTTCTCACTGGCGGGCACGTCCCTGTGACCTGCCTTTGCCTCGGCATGGGTGGCCAGAGCTCTTTCGGTGTGGTTACAGTGCCACCACCAAGACCTGGCGGGACAAGATACGTCTGCTGACACGCTGGATTTGGTTCTCCAGATGTCTCAGGCTTCCAAATTCCTCTGCGAGACTTCCATGGACATCCCTCTTTGCCCGCATTTCAGCTCTCTGTCATTCAGCTCAGAGAGGTCTGGTTAAAGGTATGGGACGCCGACGCTGCTTCCAAGCGTTCCCTTGCTAACCTCCCCTTTGAGGGTTCCCGACTTTTTGGGGCTCAACTGGACGAGTTCATCTCTGCCGCTACTGGGGGCAAGAGCACTCATCTTCCCCACACCTAGGTCCAAACGCCCTTTTCGCACCAGGTCTTCGGGTTCCCGGTACCAGTCCTTTGGCCGCTTCTCTTCTAGCAGGACGTCGTCTGCTTCCTCCGCTGGGGGGTCGCAGGACTCCTGCTAGAAGCGCTCCTTCAAGCCCCAGCCTTCCTGGCGCCCGAGGGCGCAGTCGGCCCGGCCTGCTGCTTCCAAGCAGTCTTCCGCATGAAGGGACGCCCCCACCCCTCGTGGTGGGGGGCCGCCTGCTCTCTTATCAGCAGGTTTAGAGGGCTCATGTTCAGGACACCTGGGCCCTGGAAGTTGTAACATCGGGTTACAAGATAGAGTTCGCGTCCAGGCCGCCGGAACGATCCTGGATCTGAAACTGCTCAACAAGTTTCTGCGGGTGCGGAGGTTTCGAATGGAATCCCTACGCTCCGTTATTGTTTCTCTTCTCCCAGGGGAGTTCCTCGTGTCCGTGGATATCCAGGACACCTATTTGCATGTCCCTATCGCAGAATCTCACCAACGATTCCTGTGTTTTGCCATTGGTGGCCGGCACGATCAGTTCGTCGCCCTGCCTTTCGGTTTGGCGACCGCCCCTCGGGCCTTTACGAAGATCTTAGCGCCGCTCATGACGCTTCTTCGCACCAGGGGCATTACCGTGCTACCCTACCTGGACGAGATCATGATAAAGGCTCCCTCGCTTTCGCAGGCCGAGGACAGCGTCCGGATCACTGTTCAGACTCTGGAACAGTTCGGCTGGCTGATCAACTTCCCAAAATCCTCTCTCCTCCCTTCCCAGAAGCTCTCCTTCCTGGGGATGTCTTGGATACCTCAGCCACCAAACTGTTTCTTCCAGACTCCAAGTCTTCCCAGATCCAGGGGTCGGTGTCGCACCTGCTGCGCTCCCCTTGTATCTCCATCCGGTAGTGCATACAGGTCCTAGGTCTTATGGTAGCCTCTTTCGAGGCCGTTCCATTTGCTCAGTTTCACACTCGTTCGCTCCAACGGGAGATCCTCTCCCTCTGGGACAAGACCTCTCGTGGTCTGGACGATCGCATCTGCCTGTCTCAGCGGGTTCGGGCGGCTCTTCCTTGGTGGTTGTCCCCGATGAACCTGAGGTCGGGAAAATCCTTCCTCCCGGTCTCCTGGACGATCGTCACCACCGATGCCAGCCGTTGCCAGGGTTCTCCATTCTCGCACGGTCCAGGGGGTTTGGTCGGGGGCGGAATCTCACCTTCCGATCAACATTCTGGAGCTGAGGGCGATTTTCCACTCCCTCTTCCATTGGACTCCTCTCCTTGCGGGCCGCCCGGTGAGGATTCAATCGGACAATTCCACGGTTGTGGCTTACATCAACCATCAAGGCGGGACCTGCAGCCGGATGGTGATGCAGGAGGTAACGAGAATTCTGCTGTGGGCGGAGTCGCACGTTCCGATGTCAGTGGTATACATTCCAGGAGTGGACAACTGGACAGCGGACTTTCTAAGCCGCAACAAGGTGGATCCAGGCGAGTGGTCTCTGCATCCAGATGTATTCAAAGACGTCTGCCGCAGATGGGGCCGTCCGGATGTGGATTTGATGGCGTCCAGGCTCAACAACAAACTACCAGTGTTCCTGGCTCGCGCTCGGGATCCGAAGGCGTACGGGGTGGACGCACTGGTGTCTCCGTGGCAGGACTTCAGCCTCCTCTATGTCTTCCCTCCGCTTCCTCTGCTACCGAAGGTTCTACGCAGGCTCGAGGTGGAAGGGATTCCGACCGTTCTCATCGCCCCAGAGTGACCTCGCCGCGCATGGTTCTCAGACGTGGCTCAGATGCTGGCGGACGCCCCATGGCCTCTTCCCGACAGAGGATCTACTGTCTCAGGGCCTGCTCTTCCACCGGAATTTACAGTCTCTTCCTGAAGAAGAAAGGGTTCTCGGATTCAGTGATTAGAACCATGATCAGAGCGAGGAAGCCGGCTTCCTCCCGGATTTACCATCGTACCTGGAAGGCCTTCCTGACCTTTTGTGAGAACTCGGGTTTCCCTCCCCTTCGTTTTTCCATCCCTATGGTGCTATCGTTTCTTCAGTCCGGACTTGAGATGGGACTGTCGCTGAGTTCCCTGAAAGGTCAAGTTTTGGCTCTGGCCGTCTTTTTTCAGAAGTCCCTTGCTCTTCTGGGTCCTGTGAGGACTTTTCTTCAGGGGCTGGCGCATTCGGTCCCTCCGTATGTCCCCCCTTTGCCTCCTTCGGATCTCAATTTGGTCCTGCGCGCTCTACAGACTGCCCCCTTCGAGCCTCTGAGAGGTCTCCTTGACTTTTCTCACCTGGAAAGTGGTCTTCCTTGTGGCCATAACTTCCATCAGGCGGGTATCTGAGCTGGCTGCACTTTCCTGCCAGGAGCCTTTTCTGGTCTTGTCCTGCCTTCCTTTTGTCCTTCTCCGGCAAACCCCAAGGAACGGGCTCTCCATTCCCTGGATGTCGTCCGGGCCCTGAGGGTATATCTGACGGCTACCGCCTCCGTCCGCCGTTCAGACTCCCTCTTTGATTCCTGAGGGACCTCGTAAGGGTCTGGCGGCCTCCAAGGTCACTGTGGCGCGATGGATCCGCTCGGCTATCTCCGTGGCTTATCGCACTCGTGGTAGGGTTCCCCCGGCTCGGATTACCGCTCACTCCACTAGGGCGGTAGGAGCTTCCTGGGCAAGGCGCAATCGTGCCTCTGCGTCTCAACTGTGTAAAGTGGCCACCTGGTCGTCCTTACATACCTTTACGAAGTTTTATCAGTTGCATTCGCTGGCTTCGGCTGATGCTGTCTTTGGACGCAGGGTTTTGCAGGCTGTGGTTCCTGTTTGACCGATGGACGTTCCTCCTGGCGGTGTTGATGTTTTTTTCCCACCCCATGGACTGCTCTGGGACGTCCCATGGTCTGTGTCCCCCAATGGAAAAAAGTATGAGAAAAGGAGATTTTTTATTTTTTTTTGTGAAACTCACCTGTAAAATCTTTTTCTCGTCTTTTCCATTGGGGGACACAGCTCCCACCCATTTCTGCCTGTTGCAGGAGGGGTATTCAGTTCTGTTTGTGGTTGGACTTCATGGGCTTTGGTCTGATTGTTTCCATTATTTTTTCTGGTCTCCTTCTCCTACCACTTTTGCAACGCCTGAGTTCCTCCTGGTGGAGCCTGGGGGTATAGCCCGTGGAGGAGGAGCCATCTTTTATATTTGCATAGTGTCCCTCCTACTAATACCTCTAAGCTATACCCATGGTCTGTGTCCCCCAATGGAAAAGACGAGAAAAAGATTTTACAGGTGAGTTTCACAAAAAATCTCCTTATTTGGTACCCTATAGTTTTCTGACCATTATGTAATTGGCACGCAGTAAGCTGTTAATTTGACTAAAAGGAGTTAATTCCTCATTTCCTATTTTATTTTAGGTACGTTGACTCAGGCTATCAGGAATTTTGCAAAGAGTCTGGAGGGATGGCTGACAAATGCAATGTGTGACTTTCCTCATCAGATTGTTCAGGCAAAGGTAACCATTAGCATACCTGTACACATTGCAGATTACACATGGTTTTTCTGCGTGGATTTTCATGCTGAAAAATTGCAGCATAAATACAGTACCAACAAACAATGAGATTTACCGGATCTCATGTACACTTTGCATTTATTTTAACATGTAGAAATTGACCTGTCATGTGGATTTTAAGATCTGTAGAGTGTCAATTGTATGTGCGATTCCGATGGTTTTCCCCACAGACTTCAATGGGGTTGTTAACATAAA